>NC_029794.2:105496196-105517871 GCF_000816755.2 Arachis ipaensis | reverse complement strand
TCCTCTGGACAGAAAGGAGTTTCCCTTTGAGGAACCAAAGGAATCTGAGGCTCATACAGAGACTATAGAGATTCCATTGAACTTCCTTCTGCCATTCATGAGCTCTGATTAATATTCTTCCTCTGAAGAGGATGAATATATCATTGAAGAGCATGTTGCTAAATATCTAGGAGCAATCATGAAATTGAATGCCAGTTTATTTGGTAATGAGACCTGGGAGGATGAACCCCCTTTGTTCACCAATGAACTAAGTGTATTAATGAGGCAGACATTACCTCAGAAGAAACCGGATCCCGAAAAATTCTTCATTCCTTGTACCATAGGCACCATGACCTTTGAGAAGGCTCTGTGTGACCTGGGGTCAGGGATAAATCTCATGCCACTCTCTGTAATGGAGAAACTGGGAATCTTTGAGGTACAAGCTGCAAGAATCTCACTAGAGATGGCAGACAAATCCATGAAACAGGCTTATGGACTAGTAGAGGACGTGCTAGTGAAGGTTGAAAGCCTTTACATCCCTGCTGATTTCATAATCCTAGACACTGGGACGGATGAGGATGAATCCATCATCCTTGGGAGACCCTTCCTAGCCACAGCAAAAGCTGTGATTGATGTTGACAGAGGAGAATTGGTCCTTCAGTTGAATGAGGACCACCTTGTATTTAAAACTCAATGTTCTCCTTCTGTAACCATGGAGAGGAAGCATGAAAAGCTTCTCTCAATACAGAGTCAAACAAAACCCCCCATATTCAAACTCTAAGTTTAGTGTTAGGAGGCCACAACCAAACTCTAAGTTTGGTGTTGAGAGGTCCCAACCCTGCTCTGATTATCAGTGAGGCTCCATGAGAGCTCACTGTCAAGCTATTGACATTAAAGAAGTGCTTATTGGGAGGAAATCCAATGTTATTTAATTATATCTACTTATTTTTCATTGTTATTTTATGTTTTCTTTAGGTTGATGATCATGTGGAGTCACAAAAACAACTGAAAAATAAAAAATAGAATGAAAAACAGCATTAAAAATAGCTCACCCTGGAGGAAGAACTTATTGGCGTTTAAACGCCAGTAAGAAGCATCAAACTGGCGTTTAACGCCAGAAAGAAGCATCAAGCTAGCGTTAAACGCCAGAAACAAGCACCAAACTGGCGTTTAACGCCAGAAGTGCAATCCAAGGGCGTTTTGCATGCCTAAATGGAGCAGGGATGCCAAGTCCTTGACCCCTCAGGATCTGTAGACCCCACAGGATCCCCACCTACCCCACCTCTTCTTCTCTCATCTTCACACCTTTTCATAACACTCTTCCCCAAATACCCTTCACCAATCACCTCCATATCTCTTCCCCAAATACCCCTCACCAATCACATCCATCCACTCTAAATTCAAAATCTATTTCCCTCCCAAACCCAACCCTAATAGACGAAACCTACCCTCCCCCCACCCCTATATAAACCCATCAACCCTACTTTATTTTCACACATTACAAACACTTCTTCTCCCCCTTGGCCGAATACACTCTTCCACTCCATCTCCTCCATTTTCTTCTTCTTCTACTATTTTTCTTCTTCTTTTGCTCGAGGACGAGAAAACATTTTAAGTTTGGTGTGGTAAAAGCATTGCTTTTTGTTTTTCCATAACCATTAATGGCACTTAAGGCCAGAGAAACCTCAAGAAAGAGGAAAGGGAAGGCAATTGCTTCCACCTCTGAGTCATGAAAGATGGAGAGATTCATCTCAAAGGTCCATCAAGACCACTTCTATGAAGTTGTGGCCAAGAAGAAGGTGATCCCTGAGGTCCCTTTCAAGCTCAAAAGGAGTGAGTATCCAGAGATCCGACATGAGATTAGAAGAAGAGGATGGGAAGTTCTCTCCAATCCTATTCAACAAGTCGGAATCTTAATGGTTCAAGAGCTCTATACAAATGCATGGATCACTAGGAACCATGATCAAAGTATGAACCCAAACCCAAAGAATTGGCTTACAATGGTTCGGGGGAAATACTTAGATTTCAGTCCAGAAAATGTAAGGTTGGCGTTCAACTTGCCAATGATACAAGAAAACGCACGCCCCTACACTAGAAGGGTCAACTTTGATAAAAGGTTGGACCAAGTCCTCATAGACATATGTGAGGAAGGAGCTCAATGGAAAATTGACTCAAGAGGAAAGCCGGTTCAACTAAGAAGGCATGACCTCAAGCCAGTGGCTAGGGGATGGTTGGAGTTCATTCAACGCTCTATCATTCCCACTAGCAACCGGTTTGAAGTTACTGTAGACCGAGCCATCATGATCCATAGTATCATGATTGGGAAGGAAGTGGAAGTTCATGAGATTATACCTCAAGAACTCTACAAAGTGGCTAACAAGTCCTCCACTTGGGCAAGGTTAGCCTTTCCTCACCTCATTTGTCACTTCTATAATTCGGCTGGGATTGACATAGAGGGAGACATCCTCATTGATGAGGACAAGCCCATCACTAAGAAAAGGATGGAGCAAACAAGAGATCATGGACCTCAACAAGAGCATGAGGAAATTCCTCATCATGAAATCCCTGAGATGCCTCAAGGGATGCACTTTCCTCCACAAAACTATTGGGAGCAAATCAACACCTCCCTAGGAGAATTAAGTTCCAACATGGGACAACTAAGGGTGGAGCACCAAGAGCATTCTATCCTCCTCCATGAAATTGGAGAAGATCAAAGAGCTATGAGGGAGGAGCAACAAAGGCAAAGAAGAGACATTGAGGAGCTAAAGCACTCCATAAGATCTTCAAGAGGAAGAACTAACCGCCATCACTAAGGTGGACTTGTTCTTTAATCTCCTTGTTCTTTATTTTTCTGTTTTTTTTTGTTTACCATGCTTTATGTTTATCTATGTTTTGTGTTTTTACTACATGATCATTAGTGTCAAGTGTCTATGTCTTAAAGCTATAAATGTCCTATGAATCCATCACCTCTCTTAAATAAAAAATGTTTTAATTACAAAAGAACAAGAAGTACATGAATTTCGAATTCATCCTTGAGATTAGTTTAATTATTTTGATGTGGTGACAATACTTTTTGTTTTCTGAATGAATGCTTGAACAGTGCATATGTCTTTTGAATTTGTTGTTTATGAATGTTAAATTTGTTGGCTCTTGAAAGAATGATGAAAAAGGAGAAATGTTATTGATAATCTGAAAAATCATAAAAATTGATTCTTGAAACAAGAAAAAGTAGTGAATAAAAAGCTTGCAGAAAAAAATATATGCAAAAAAAAAGCAAGCAGAAAAAGCCAAGAGCTCTTTAAACCAAAAGGCAAGAGCAAAAAGCCAGTAGCTCTTAAAACTAAAAGGCAATGGTAAAATAAAAAAGAATCCAAGGCTTTGAGCATTAATGGATAGGAGGGCCTAAAGGAACAAAATCCTGGCCTAAGCGGCTAAACCAAGCTGTCCCTAACCATGTGCTTGTGGCGTGAAGGTGTCAAATTAAAACTTGAGACTGAGCGGTTAAAGTCGTGATCCAAAGCAAAAAAAGAGTGTGCTTAAGAACCCTGGACACCTCTAATTGGGGACTCTAGCAAAGCTGAGTCACAATCTGAAAAGGTTCACCCAGTTATGTGTCTATGGCATTTATGTATCCGGTGATAATACTGGAAAACAAAGTGCTTAGGGCCACGACTAAGACTCATAAAGTAGCTGTGTTCAAGAATCAACATACTAAACTAGGAGAATCAATAACACTATCTGAATTCTAAGTTCTTATAGATGCCAATCATTCTGAACTTTAAAGGATAAAGTGAGATGCCAAAACTGTTCAGAGGCAAAAAGCTACTAGTCCCGCTCATCTAATTGGAGCTAAGTTTCATGGATACTTTGGAATTTATAGTATATTCTCTTATTTTTATCCTATTTGATTTTCATCTGCTTGGGGACAAGCAACAATTTAAGTTTGGTGTTGTGATGAGCGGATAATTTATACGCTTTTTGGCATTATTTTTAGGTAGTTTTTAGTATAATTTAGTTAGTTTTTACTATGTTTTTATTAGTTTTATTCAAAAATCATATTTCTGGACTTTAATATAAGTTTGTGTGTTTTTTTGTGATTTCAGGTATTTTCTGGCTGAAATTGAGGGACCTGAGCAAAAATCTGATTCAGAGACTGAAGAAGGACTGCAGATGCTGTTGGATTCTGACCTCCCTGCACTCGAAATGGATTTTCTGGAGCTACAGAAATCCAATTGGCGCGCTCTTAATTGCGTTGGAAATTAGACATCCAGCGCTTTCCAGCAATATATAATAGTCCATACTTTGCCCGAGTTTTGACGACGCAAACTGGCGTTCAAATGCCAACTTCCTGCCTTATTCTGGAGTTAAACGCCAGAAACAGGTTGGAAATCAGAGTTAAATGCCAGAAACAGGCTACAACCTGGCGTTTAACTTCAAAAAGAGTCTCTATACATGAAAGCTCAATCCTCAGCCCAAGCATACACCAAGTGGGCCCGGAAGTGGATTTCTACATCATTTACTTATCTTATGTAACCCTAGCTACTAGTTTAGTATAAAAACTACTTTTAGTGACTTAGTTCATATCTCTGGTTAGTCTTTTGAATAATTTTATGTTCAGAGATCACGTTTAGGGGGCTGGCCATTCGGCCATGCCTGGACCTTCATCACTTATGTATTTTCAACGGTAGAGTTTCTACACACCATAGATTAAGGTGTGGAGCTCTGTTGTTCCTCATGAATTAATGCAAAGTACTATTGTTTTCTTATTCAACTCAAGCTTATTCCTATTCTAAGATTTTTGCTTGCACTTCAACTATGATGAATATGATGATCCGTGACACTCATCACTACTCTCAACCTATGAACGTGTGCCTGACAACCATTTCCGTTCTACCTTGGATTGAGCGTTTATCTCTTGGGCTCCTGGTTCAGATCAGAGTCTTCGTGGTATAAGCTAGAATTATTGGCGGCCATTCCTGAGATCTGGAAAGTCTAAACCTTGTCTGTGGTATTCCGAGTAGGATCTGGGAAGGGAAGACTGTGATGAGCTTCAAACTCGCGAGTGTTGGGCATAGTGACAGACGCAAAAGGATCACTGGATCCTATTCCAACATGATCGAGAACCGACAGATGATTAGCCGTGCGGTGATAGCGCATTTGGACCATTTTCACTGAGAGGACGGGAAGTAGCCATTGACAACGGTGATGCCCAACATACAGCTAGCCATGGAAAGGAGTATGAATAATTGAATGGAAGCAGTAGGAAAGCAGAGATTCAGAAGGAGCAAAGCATCTCCATACGCTTATCTGAAATTCTCACCAATGAATTACATAAGTATCTCTATCTTATTTTATGTTTTAATTACATTTTTATTATCAAATCTCCATAACCATTTGAATCCGCCTCACTGAGATTTACAAGATGACCATAGCTTGCTTCAAGCCGACAATCTCCGTGGGATCGACCCTTACTCACGTAAGGTTTATTACATGGACGACCCAGTGCACTTGCTTGTTAGTTGTATCAGAATTGTGAAAAAGAATTAAGATTCAGAACGTGCGTACTGAGTTTTTGGCGCCGTTGCTGGGAATGAACAATCACGATTTTGTGCATCTCTAGGCCTTACAGCATTTGCATAGAACTCCCGTATCATGGTTGCACTTATGTCTGTGAGAGGTTCACACAGGAGTTCCCATCTTGTTTGTTCGACTATCCTTCTTATGATGGGGTATTCCCCTTCTTTCAATCTGAAACCAGTTTCTGGAATGTCTTCCTTTGCTTCCATCAACCTATGATATCCTGACTCATGAAATTGAGACTTAAATCTCTTGGCATCATAGGTGGGTGGTTCAGCTTCTACTGGTTGCTTCTCTTTTCTTCTTCTAGAGCTTGATGAAGCCATTAATTAGTGAAAGAGAGGGACCAAATGGAGGGATGAAAAATGGTGAGGGGGAAGGAGTGTTTGGCTCTTAGGATGAGTGTTTGGCTTACTGGTGAAGCAAAAATAACAATTTAAGGAGACAGGTATGGTTTGGGACATACAGAGCATGGTTACTGGAACTTTCCTTTAAGGAAACCGAAATGTGTTTCTTTTTCAATGCACAAAGTGTGAAAGCTTGAGTTATGAAGCATTGTCCAAGTGAAGCTATTTATAGCAAGCTTCAATGAAGATTGGATGGTCAGGATGTCTTATGAAAAGGGTTGGAATGAACGGTGTGCATGTTATGAAGGATGAGGACAAGGACCACCTCTTCATTGGGCATGTGGCTCGGTCTCCTAGGTATTGATTCTTGCAGATTTGTGCTTCCCAACCATGCACATGTGACTTACTTTTTCTCCTTAGGATGACCGTGTATGGCATGGTGTTATCCTTTTCTTAGTTTTCTTTGTACCTATCCATTTTAATCAATGCAACAATAAGAAACAAAATTTGAATTTAGCCTGGTGGTGGTCAGCAAGTGGAAAATATAGAAAAGCAAAATTAAAAGTAGTCATATATTTCTTATTTCTGAATAACCAACTATGCCTCTTTGAAATGAAATAAAATATTGGTGAACACCAAACTTGTTTTATCCCAAATGGTTTATATGAAACCCAATTAATTTCTATCATAGTTGGTATATTCATTACAAGAAACATTTTATTTTCTATCTTAACAAAATAAATTCATAAAATGATGCAAGATATGGTTTCTCTTTTCATGAATTTGAGTCTTTGAGCAAATGTGACTTTCTTGAAATCCATAGCATATGCAGGACACCAAATTTAATGTTTGGCTATATACTTCAATAATATGAATGAGTATATATCCTAAGATGATAATGTGATCACTATGCCTGGAGAGCCACTTTAGAGTGCCTTTAGGCACACCAAACTTAGGAATTGGACATATGCTTCAAAACAATGTATGTAGTCATCAAGTCTACTCATGAGAGCTTAAGTTCATGCTAGAAAAACTAATAATTATTGAAATTAAAATATCAACAAGAATATTAAATCATGGGCTGCCTCCCATGGAGCGCTCTTTTACTGTCACTAGCTTGACATTGGTTCCTTGTTAGGGTGGCTGATGATTATGGTGCCTCAGCTTGTCCCCTCTCACTGTGAGCCTTCTTCCTGTGCTTTGATGAATAATCTCTATATGCTCCAACGAGAGTATCTTATTGACAGTATAATAATCATCAGTTTGTGGGCCTGTCTTCTACTGTTGGTAGATCAGTTTCACTTTGTCTCCTTCTGAAAATCCCTCAGTTGGCATTTTCTTGTTTTTTCAGCCCTTTGAAATTTTTTTTTGCTCTTCTTTCCTTTCTTTAGTGACCCTTCTGTCTTGGCAGCAGGTTTTATGTCAGGGGCTTTCTTCCTAGTGATTAAATTTCTAATCTCTTCCTGCCTTCCCTTCTCAGCCTTCACATCTTTACTACCCTGTTGTTCTTCTCCACTATCTGTCTTTTGATTCAAAGGCGAGTTGATGAGTGCCTCCTTGGATTTTTCCTTCCAATGCAAGTCTTCTTTTTCAACTCTCATGCAGCTTTTCTCTTCAGCCATATGCTGCATTTCCTTAAAGACATTTAGAGTGATCTTCTCATCATGTGCTCTCAAAGTCATTTCTCCTTTTTTCACATCAATGATGGCCCTTGCTGTGGCTAGAAAAGGCCTTCCTAATATAATAGAATTGCCTCTCTCCTCATCTAGATCCAAGATGATGAAATCTGCTGGGAATATGAACTTATCCACCTTGACTAAGATTCTCAACTACTCCATTAGGGATTACCATTGATCTATCAGCGAGTTGCAGGGTCATCCTTATAGGTTTCACTTCTTCTATGGACAACTTTCTCATCATAGATAAGGGCATCAGATTGATACTTGATCCTAAATCACACAATGCCTTATCAATGGATATGTTGCCAATGGTGCTAGGCAGGAAGAAACTCCCAGGATCTTTGAGTTTTGGTAGAAGCCCGTTTTGAATCACTGCACTGCATTCTTGTGTCAAGATCACCGTCTCCCTTTCATTCTAGCTTCTTTTTTTGTTGAGGAGCTCCTTGAGGAACTTAGCATACAGGGGCATTTGCTCCAGTGCTTCAGCAAGTGGTATGTTAATTTCCAACTTCTTGAAAACCTCTAGAAACTTGGGAAATTATTGATCCTTGAGCTCTCTTTAAAATCTTTGAGGATATGGCAGAGGAGGAGTGTAAGACTTCACTTCCTTCCTCTGTTCTTGTGAGTGTTCCTCCATAACTTGCTTTCCATTCTTTGAAGCTTGTGACTCTTCATCCTTCTCCTTGAGCTCTTCCTGGTTCTTCTCTTTAATTGCCACTTCCTTCTTGCTGCCAACCTTGTCATCCTCCAATGTTCTTCCACTCCTGAGTTGAATTACTTTGCATTCTTCTTTTGAATTTGGAATGGTGTCACTTGGGAAAGTGTTGGTTGGTCTTTCTGGCTGTTTGGATAATTGGCCTATTTGTCTTTCCAGGTTTCTCAATGAAGCTTCATGATTCTTGTTAGCCAATTCTTGATGCTTCATCATCTTCTCCATCATCATCTCCAAATTGGAGATTCTTTGGGATTCTTGGGGTGGTTGTGGCTGAGTGTGAGATGAAGATGGTTGGTGGAAATTATTTTGGTTAGTTGATGGGTTGTGGGGTGGATAAAAGTTAGAAGTGGGGTAGTTGTTTTATGATTTTCTGTATGGATTTTGGTTAGTTTGCTGATGGTTCTGGTGGTTTGTGTTGCGTGAGTTGTTTTGGTTGGAGTTCTTTTGCCATGAATTTTGGTTCTAGTTGTCTCCCCACCTTAGATTGGGGTGGTTCCTCCAAGAGGGGTTGTAAGTTTCTCTATGAAATTCATTCTGTCCAGCACCTTGGTTGTGCATATAGTTAACTTGTTATGGCTGCTGTTCTTCATAGATTTCTTCATTTTTCCCCCATCCAGTTGGTGGTTGATTTGTAGTGCTCACTGCTGCTATTTGAAGACCATCAATCCTCTTAGCCATCATCTCCATTTGCTGCTGGATTTGTTGGTGCATCACTTTGTTTTCCGCCAAGATAGTGTCCACACCTTCTAGCTCTAACACATCTTTCCTTTGAGCTGGTTGGCATTGCCTTTGATGACCATAGAAGTATTGATTGTTGGTCACATCATCTATGAGATTTTGGGCTTCCTCAACTGTCTTCATGTGTTGTAGTGAACCTCCTGCCGAATAATCAAGGGCCTTTTGAGCTTTTAGTGTCAATCCTTTATAGAAATTTTGGAGTTTCTCCCATTCACTAAACATCTCTGGTGGGCACTTCCTGATCAAGGCCTTGTATCTTTCCCAGGCATCATACAGTGATTCTCCATCCATTTGAGTGAATGTTTGCACTTCTGTCTTCGATCTAATGATCCTCTGAGGTGGGTAGAATTTGGCTAGGAATTTGCTCACTAGATCTTCCCAATTGTTGATGCTTTCCTTGGGGAATGTCTCTAGCCATTGAGAAGCCTTATCCCTCAAGGAGAATGGAAATAGCAGCAATTTGTAGATGTCTGGATGCACTCTATTTATTTTGACAGTTTCACAAATCCTCAGAAAGATGGATAGGTGTTGGGTTGGATCTTCAAGTGGACCTCCTCCATAGGAACAATTGTTCTGTACCAGAGTAATGAGTTGAGGCTTCAACTCAAAGTTATTTGCATGGACATTGGGAGTGAGTATACTGCTCCCACAGTTT
The DNA here is from genome assembly GCF_000816755.2 of Arachis ipaensis. Taxonomy (NCBI): domain Eukaryota; kingdom Viridiplantae; phylum Streptophyta; class Magnoliopsida; order Fabales; family Fabaceae; genus Arachis; species Arachis ipaensis. The sequence goes on along the minus strand of NC_029794.2, from coordinate 105,508,181 downwards.
CTTGGATTGGGGAAAGTGTAAGAAGCTAGAACTCTTCTTTGAGGTGGGCCATTGTTGTTGGCCACTTCCTCTGGTGGATTAAGGAGATTACCCTCCATTTCTTGGTCCTCTTCTTCTGATTCTTCTTCTCCAATAACTCCCTTCCCTCTTGCTTCTCTTCTCAATCTCAAGAATGTCTTCTCTGGCTCAGAATCAAAAGAGGTGGATTCACCTCTTCTTCCTCTTGGCATACAACACAAACAAAACCAGAAACAAAAAACAAGACACTCTACTACGAGAGTGAGGTTAATGTTAGCTTAAACAAAATCTCAAACAGTTAGTATAGTTAACAAAAACAAAAGAAAAAAAATGCTTAATCTAGATTATCACCTATGTAATCATTGTCAATCTAAATCAATCTCCGGCAACGGCGCCAAAAACTTGATGAGAGAAAAATGATTCCACACAAACTTACCGGCAAGTGTACCGGGTCGCATCAAGTAGTAATAACTCACAAGAGTGAGGTCGATCCCACAGGGATTGATGGATTGAGCAACTTTAGTATGGTGATGAATTTAGTTAAGCGAAAATTTGATAAATTGGGTGAAATTTGATTAACAGAAAATAAATTGCAAGAAAATGAAATGCAGAAAATAAATTGACAGAATCTTAAATTGCAGATGAGTAAATTGTAGAAACTTAAAGTGCAAGAAATTAAAAGAGCTGAAACTTAAATTGCAAGAAAGGTAAATAACTGAAACTTAAAGAGCAAGTAATTTAAATTGCAGAATCTAAACTGCTGAGAAACTTAAATTTCATGAATAATAAAGGGATTTATGTGTTGGAAATCAATGCAGAATTGGAAAATATAACTGTAGTAAATCAGAAGAGAAAGTGTAAAAGATGAAAACTAGAATTTAGACTTAGATCCGATTTAGAATACTAAAACAGAAAAGAAAATTGCAAAAGAAAATTGAACAGAGAAGAAAATTTAGATCAGACTCTCAATCCTTTAACAGGAAATTAAAATTGCGAAAAAAGAAAAGAACAGAAGAAAAATTGCTTAATAAGAAAAGCAGAAAAGAGAATCCAGATCCAATCTCCAATTCTCCTATTCCAAGAACAACAGAAGAAAACTAAAAGGAAGCTCCACTGCTAAAAACAGAAGGAAAAATACAGAAGATCAATAACAGAAGAAAAACAAAAAGTAAGCTAAACTCATATCTCCAACTCTAGCCAATTTCTAAAAGAAGATTGAAAAGAAGATGAGCAAACTAATAGGAAAAAAATAGTCCCAAAAATCTCCTTCCTTTGTAAATCAAATTTTCTCCTATTTATACACTTTCTATTTCAGTCCTCAAGTACTTGGAGTAGGCTTTTTGGCCTGTGAAGAAGTGGATCATAGTTGGATACTTGATTGCAGCTTCCAGGGGAATGTTGCATTCTCTAAGTGAGCACAGCGTTCATTCACCCACGCGTACGCTTCTACTGCGGGTGCGCGTCTTTTTGCGTTTTTGCTCATCGACGCGTACGCGTCATGTACGCGTGCGCGTCACCATCAACTTCAGCTCCCAACATTCGTGCGCGCCCCCTTTCACGCGTACGTGTCTTCAATAGCGTTCTCTTAATGAGTGCTACGTTGGCTTAATGAATGCTGCCCATGCGTGCGCGTCCTTTGCGCATGCACGTGGGTAGCAAAATACCAATTCCATGCTTCAGCCTCACCCACGCGTTCGTGTGCTTCATCCCAGGTGCTCCATCGACGCGTGCGCGTCATGCACACGTGCGCGTCGGTCGCCAAACTTCAATTCCAAATTTGCATGTGCCCAAAAACACTGAGTTAGTGAACATAGCGCTCTCTTTAAAAACGAGCACGAACCACTTACACGCGTACGTGTCATGCACGCGTACGCGTGGGACTTCGAAAATTGTCCCTGACGCGTAGGCGTCCCGTACGCGTGTGCGTCGCAAGTGAGCATGGCATTCTTTATTTGAACGCAACGTTATACTGTAGTGCTCTTCTTTCTCTTCACTTTTTCACCTAAAATCAATCAAAAAGGGAAATCAAAGTCTCACCAAAGTCATGAGAAATTGCATCATTCATAATAATCACCTGATTCTTGCCTAAATCTCATGATTTTGTATATAATAAATGATGTTTGATTGAATCAAAATAATCATGAAATTCCACTCCAACCACTTACTTATTGTGCAAGAAAGTGCATAAAACCTAATGAAAGAAATAAAAAATGCTTGTGAAACTAGCATAAGATGACATGTCTTCAATGAAGCCCTAGATTTTGAGTATTGTGTATATTATGTGAAATTAGTGTAGATTGAGTATTAGAAATATTGAATTGAGTTTTGGTGGTGCTTGAGCTTTGTAGAGGTAAAGGTTGGAACCTAATCTTGGTGAAATCCACAAATTGAGGGTTGATCTTTGCTTCTTAGAGGTATGATTTAAGTTTTATTTAAATACCATATATTGTGACATGAATTCCTAGGCTAGATGTCCCTAGGAATATGATTGAATTGTATGATTGGATGGAATTAAAATGTTGTAATTTACAATGTGTTGGATTTGATTTTAATTTGGTGATTGGTTGTTATGAGTTGTGAGAAGGCGGTATGAATTGATCATTGAAATTATGAACTGTGGAATTGTTGAATTATTGATTTGAATTGAATTAATGAACGTTGGGTCAGAGGCAGTGAATTTGGGTCGGGGGCCGTGAAAGATAAGTTGGTAAGTTGGTGAATGTATTGAATGTTGATTCACAAGCTTGAAATGGTAATTATGGTATCAGAGCAGTTCGTCCTCGTGAGTTTGAGGGATGGACTGCTTATGCTTCAATGCATACTTTGAGTTTGTGCCTGTGCTATTTAGAGTGTCTTATTAATACGTTTAGCATGAATTTTATGAGTATACTTTGAAAATTTGAAGTACTAGACTTGAGATATTGAGACTGATCACCTTGATATCAATTGTTTGGTGTGAACAGGACCCAAATGGCATCTCGTAGGAACGGACATGGTCGAGGGAGAGGTCGGAGAGATAATATGGAACTAGAATCGACCGGCAACAACCCGGTGAACTCTACGGCTACAATAGAGAACATGGTTGCTACTATGCAGGCCACCGCTGAGATACTCGGGTGACAGGCTGGCAACGACAATGGAAATGGTAATGGTAGCAATGGGCCGATTTCCTTGTCAACTTTTCTAAAGGTAAATCCACCAACTTTTAGAGGCACTATAAACCCTACAGAAGTGGATAATTGGTTTCAGGCTATGGAGAGAGCACTACAAACTCAACACGTGCCTGAAGACCAGTATGTCGAGTTTGTCACATATCAGTTGATAGGAGGAGCTCAGTTTTGGTGGCAGGGAGCTCGCCGTCTACTACAGCAAGGCGATGCTATGATAGCTTGGGACACCTTTCGAGTCAAATTCTACAAAAAATACTCTCTCGATACGTGTGTGTTGGTGCTCACGATTTTCTTTTACTCTTTTCAGGCTTCTAGTTTAATACTTTCTTTAAGTTATATATGTATTTGCTATTATAATTTGTTATTCAGAATACATTTGTTTTAGCTTGTTTTTTTACACATTTGTTGTAAACTTTGTAAGTATCTTCATTAATTATTTTGACCACTTTAATTGCAATAGAAAATTTGATTACGAAAGATCTGATATCGAAGAAATACAATTTAAGAAAGGGAGCTAACCTTATGTTTTATTTTATTAGTTGGTGATGTACTGTTTTATTGAGCCATTGACTAATACATATATGTAGTTGATTGATCTTAGAATAATAAGTATAATCACATGAAATTTATGCTCTGAATCATGGTTGGATAAAGCTGAGTTAAGCCTTTTTTATTTTTGTTTGAAGTTTTAGAATTTGACATATCATGTGTAAAATTTGAGAAATTAGTAAATGATTAGCCAGTAAGTTAATTATTAATCTAAGAAATTAGAAAATAAAATTTTATAGTCTAATATAATAGAACTAATTAAAACGAGAATTTTGACACTAATTTTAAAGAATTTGGCCCAAGATTGGACCGAACGGGCCGAATCAGGCGAACTGGGCCTGTATTGGGCCCAAGGCCCAACCAATACCCATTAACACATACAAATATCAGCCTTTTCCTCCTTCCTTGGTGGGAAGCACGCTGAAGCAGCCTTGGGAAGGAAAGAACATAGAGCACCAACACCAAACCCTTGGTTTAATTTCAATCCAACATAACTTTTCACTTCAAACTCTGATTGCCGCACCGTTTTCAGCTACGTGATTGCAGCATCAAGTTCTACAAAGCCCAGTAAGAAATTTGGTAAGAAAGCCACGTTTTCATTTCCAATTTCTCCTCCCCAAATTTTGAAAATTTGCATATTGTGAGGTATTGAGACCTCTGAATTTTAATGTTATATGATCCGATTAGCTTGAGAAATTAGCAGGTTTTTGTTAGCTTGATGATGCCAGGGCATTTTGGCCAGTTTCACTGACCTTTTCTTTACTGTTTTAGGGTAATTTCATGCATTTTCTTAGGAAATAAGCAAGTTTTGGGTAGAATTACACTTACATCTTGATTCAAGCAAACATTGTGAATTTTATATGATTTCATGAGAATTATGCATGAATTTAATGACAAATTGGATGATGCAAGACTCATAACTTGGATTAGAGCTTTGATGCACTTTATTTGCTTGATTTCAGGACAAAGGAAGCAAGGAAAAGCCACGTTAGTAGCCACGTTAGTCTAACTAACATGACCACTAACGTAGAATGGGAGCTAGCTTGCAACATTAATGAGAAAAGTAATCGCCAATAACGTCTTCGAAGCCATCATAGCCCATGTTAATTACCACGTTAACTACATTAACGTGGTAGTTAACGTGGAAGAAAAGGAAGCTCCAAGCGTTAGTGGTAAAAGTAAGTGCCACTAACGCTCCCAAAGGGCAATTGGCCACGTTAAGAGTCACGTTAACTCAGTTAACATGAACTCTAACGTGGAAGAGGAAGACAATGCCAATATTAGTGACACTCACCTTTGTCACTAACGTTGGACTAAGCCCATATTGGCTATGTTAAGAGCCACGTTAACTTGGTTAACGTGAACTCTAACGTGGAAGGAGCAAGGAATCGCCAACGTTAGTGACACTCACTTTTGTCACTAACGCTGGACTAAGTCACTATGAGCCACGTTAGTTACCACGTTAAGTGCATTAACATGGAAGCTAACGTGGAGGAAAGAATTGATGAGCCAACGTTAGTGACACTCACCTTTGTCACTAACGTTGGAGATGGCAATCACCACCACGTTAGTGGCCACGTTAAGACAATTAACGTGGGGCACTAACGTGAGAAGGGGCATTTGGAGCATTAGTGACAAAGGTAAGTGTCACTAACACTCTCGAGGCTAAGGCATGCCCACATTAAGAGCCACGTTAGTTATACTAATGTGGACTCTAACGTGAGAAAAGGGGGCTAAGGGCAATGTTATTGGCAAAGGTAAACGCCAATAACGCTCACGATGGACCAAGAGGCAACGTTAGTGGTCACGTTAGTGCCACTAACATTGAAGTTAACGTAACTCATCTTGGGCTAGGAACCTTAGTGCAAAAGGTGATCGTCACTAACGTTCTCAAACCCACATTTTCACTTAACGTTAACGCCACTAACGTCCTAGCCAAAGTCCATGCCTACTTCACACTTTCTCTGCAAGTAAAACTGAGCCTACTGAAGATTCCAAACTGCTTCAACTCAAGATCCAAAGGCCCATATCTAAGACTTGAAGAGCCAACTGGAAGATCAGAAGAGTAGTATATATAGGAGTAGTTTTGAACTAGAGAAGAGCTTTTGGATTGAGAGGACTACTCTCTGTATAATTTTACTTTCTCTGCAACTTCTAGTTTTACTTTCAGAATGCATTCTCCATCTTTGTTTTCCATTCCCAGAGCCATGAACAACTAAACCCCTTTCATTGGGTTAGGGAGCTCTGTTGTAATTTGATGGATCAATAATAGTTTTCATTATTCTTCCCCTTTCTTTTCTCTTGATTTTACTAGAAAGCTTTCAATCTTTATCCCATTGGGTAGTTATCTTGGAAAAGAAACTATTCATACTTGGATCTCTTCGGAACCTTGGAAGAGGAATGAAGGGATCATGCTAGAAATGCTTTCTCATGTTGGACCAAATTGGGGGTTGGGCGGATATGGTGACATATAATTCTCCCAGTACTATGATTTGGAAATACATGTGGTACAATCAGTGACCATACTTCATCTCTTCTCATGAGCAATTAGACCAAGGAATTGGCTATTGATCAAGATTTGAGAGATTGAATTACCAAGGAATTGGAATTTAATCACTTAAGATTGCCAAGGAGATCAATGAATGCATTGACTGAGGAAGAGATGAAAATGAACTTGATCCGGAGAATGCAACATCTCCTAAGCCCAATGAATCCCCCATTTCTAATCTTACCCATTCTCTTTAATTTCTGCAATTTACTTTCATGCTAAATTCCCCATTCCCCATTTAAAATTCTGCAATTTACCTTCCGCCATTTACATTCAGCTCTTTATTTCCAGTATTTATATTTTCTGTTATTTACTTTCTGCCATTTAATTTCTTGCAATTCTCACATCAAATTCTGCTTAGCTCAACTAGAACATTCCTCTAATTAAAGTTGATTGACCAATCAATCCCTGTGGGATTCGACCTCACTCTATTGTGAGTTTTTACTTGACGACAATTCGGTATACTTGCCGAGGGAAATTGTTGAGAGACAAGTTTTCGTGCATCAAGTTTATGGCGCCGTTGCCAGGGATTGATTTTGTATCAACAATGATTAAATTGGTGGATAACTAGATTGAGCATTTTTTTGTTTTGTTTAATTTCATTTGAGTAATTTGCTTTCAGTTTTAGTTATTTCCTTCCCTTTACCCTTTACCCGTTTGTGGTGTTATCTTCACATTTTTTACAATTCAGTTCACTAACCCACTAACTGTTTGATATATTGCACCACTCACACTAACAGCATTTCTAACAAGAATACTCTCTGTATCTACCCCTTCTTGCTTTTGCCTTGTTGGTTGTATGATAGGTAGAAGAAGCGGGGCTTCAACTTCCTTTGATTCTGTACCTGAGAGGACCTTCCTTAGATTAAGGAGGGAAGCAAGAGGAAAGAGAGTAGTTGGTACGGAGGAAGAAGAGGAGTATTTTGAACCAGACATGGATGAGAATATGGAGAACCATCATGAAGAAGAGGCTCACAACCATGGCAGAGAAGGCCCAGTGCATCATGCTGGGCAAGAGAGAAGAGTTCTGGGATCCTACATCAATCCAAACCCAGGAAACTGTGGAAGTAGCATCCAAAAGCCAACCATACATGCCAACAACTTTGAACTAAAGCCACATCTCATCACCCTTGTTCAGAACAATTGTTCATTCGGAGGAAGTGTTCAAGAAGATCCCAATCAGCATCTAACCACCTTCCTGAGGATATGTGACACTGTGAAGTCTAATGGTGTTCATTCTGACACCTACAGACTACTTCTATTCTCCTTCTCACTCAAGGACAAGGCATCTAAATGGCTGGAATCCTTTCCGAAGAAAAGCTTAACAACCTGGGAAGATGTGGTGAACAAATTCTTGGCAAGATTCTATCCTCCTCAAAGAATCAACAGGTTGAGAGCTGAGGTTCAAACTTTCAGGCAACAAGATGGTGAGACTCTCTACGAAGCATGGGAGAGGTTTAAGGATCTAACAAGAAGGTGCCCGCCAGATATGTTCAATGAATGGGTACAGCTACACATTTTCTATGAAGGTCTTTCTTATGAATCAAAGAAGGCAATAGACCACTCATCCGGGGGATCTCTGAACAAGAAGAAGACCATTGAAGAAGCCATAGATGTCATTGAGACTGTAGCTGAGAATGACTACTTCTATGCTTCTGAAAGAGGCAACACTAGAGGAGTGATGGAGCTGAACAACGTGGATGCACTGCTAGCTCAAAACAAGATGATCACCAAGCAGCTGGCTGACCTTACCAAGAAGATGGAGAGGAATCAAGTAGCAGTAATCACCACCTCAACAGTAGCTCAAGAAGGAGTGAATGAAGAGGCAGAAGGTAGTCAGGAGCAAGCCAACTACATTGGAAATTCACCTAGGCAGAACCATGACCCATACTCCAAAACGTATAATCCTGGTTGGAGGAACCACCCAAACTTTGGGTGGGGAAACCAACAAGACCAAGGCCAAGATCAGAGACGTCACAACCCCAACAATCATGCGGCTCACCAACATTCCACATAGAGATCATATCAGCACCCACTTAACAACACACATCAACATCCATACCAAAGCCAAAATGGCCCTTCTCATCCCTCCAATCTCAACTCACCATCATCGGAAGAAAGACTATCAAGGATTGAGACTCTACTTGAAGGCATATGTAAGGAAATCCAAGATAACAAAGTGTTCAAAGAGGAGGTGCGAGCTAATCTCAAAAACCAGGGAGACACCATTCAGAGGCTAGAATTTCAAGTGGGATACCTCTCTGAGAAGATTCCCAAACCTACTGATAGCTTCCCAAGTGACACAGAGAAAAACCCGAGAGGTGAAACAAAGAAAGTAAGATGGAAAGACTGCAAGATGGTCACTACAAGTGATCAAGGGACTGAGGAAGAGCCGAACAAACCATTAGAACAACCTGGAGACATATCAGCAGAGAAACAGGAAGAAGATCACCAAGAAACCAAAATTACACAGAAGGAGCTGTTGAGGCTCTATGCACCTTTTCTCCAAAGACTCAAGGGTGGTGTAGAAAAGAGAATATACTCAAAGTTCCTTGACATATTTGCATCTCTCCATGTGAACATACCATTCATCAAGGCTCTCCAACAAATGCCCTCAAACATTAAGTATATGAAAGAGTTGCTGACCAGGAAAAGCTCACTCAAAGGAGGGCAAACAATAGTGATGAATAAGGAGTGCAGTGCTCTCATTTAACCAGAGTTGCCTACAAAAAGGAAGGACCCAGGGAGTTTTCACATCCCCTGTTCCATAGGAGAAACAATGTTTGACAAAGGACTCTGTGATCTGGGAACAAGCATCAACTTAATGCCTTTATCCCTTATGAAGAAGCTGCAGATCAATGAGCTAATGCCCACAGACGTAGTCATCAGGCTGGCTGACAAAACTCAAAAACAAGCAGTAGGAGTGGTGGAAAATGTGTTGGTAAAGGTTGGGAACTACTTCCTTCCTACAGACTTTGTCATATTGGAAATGGAAGAGAGTCACCTTCACCCAATCATATTGGGAAGACCATTCCTAGCTACAGCCAGAGCGCTCATAGATGTAGAGCGAGGAGAGCTAATATTGAGGATACATGACGAACAACTCGCATTCAATGTCTTCAAACCCTCACAAGAAATAGATCAGGAAAGCAAGGAACCAAGGAAAGAGCACGACAAAGTGCTGGTGGAAGAAACAAGCATTGAATCACAGAGAATCCCTTTGGTTGATGAACAAGATAATCAGCAGCTATCACAGCTCAAGGAAAATCAGGAGGAACCTAAACCACCAGAGTCATATGAGACCAGCAACAAAATTTCTTTGAAAGAAGAGGTCACAAAGAGCAGGGCAACATCAAAAGGAACAAAGAAGAAGGCACCAAGGAGATGGAGGAACAAGAAGATCCCTACAGAGGATTTCTCTCTAGGGGATAAAGTGATCTCAGCTTACTTCCTAGATATCCCACCTCATCTCCCCACCATCCCATCTCAGCTACCTAAAGTTTTCACCATCAACAAAGTTCTCTTCCTAGAACATGTAGAGATCCTTGATGAAGCCAATGGATATAGGTTTACTGCAAGAGGGGAAGATCTGAAGCATTACCAACCACCCTGACAAAGGGCAGAATGTCAAGCTAGTGACGCTAAAGAAGCGCTTCATGGGAGGCAACCCATGTTTTATATGCTTTTAAAAGTAGTTAATAATGCAAGGTTCATGAAGTCCAAATCAACTTTGACATACACTTGACCGAATCTTTCCTGTTTGCAACACATAGTGAAGAACAAGTTTGGTGTTCAAGGCACACTAAGAGAACATGAATGCAATTCATATCATGTCACTCTTAGAACCTTGAACAATTCCTTTTACTCCACATGGCCACAAACTAAGTTTGGTGTCACCAATGTTGCATACATGGACAATCAATTAGTCAGTTGGTTTGTGCTTATGAATAGCACTTAGTCAGTTAACAACAAAAATTTTAAAAAGTAGTTACTCTTTCTTTTCTTTTAAATTTTGCCATTACTTTTCACAAATTCATTAATCACATCCCTTTATTTGTAGGAGAATTGATGGGACAATTGAAGAAGGAGGATTCGGCCACCATAAAAGGAGAGTACTATACACGTGTTTTCAAGGGGGATGCATTGGGAAATGTTGCCATGCAACATTGGAAGAAGAATACGCTTGGAAACTGTTCATACCCTGGGTCGAGCTATCCGACCCGGGATGATCGACGACACAGCGACCGACCTCTTCAGGTCAGACTATCCGACCTCTTCTCAAAAGAGCTCGGCCAATATCCGACCTCTTCACAAAGAGCTTGGCCAAATCGTCAGAAGAGGCCCAAGCAGGCCCAGACGAAGGGACACAGCCCAATCTAAAGGCAGTCAAAGCCTAGAAAGATAAAGGCAATTCGTCAGAAGATAAGATGACCGCACTCAAAGATAAGATAAGATAAGATAAAGAAAACTAACTTATCTTATCTAAGAAGGTCACCCTACACCTCTATAAATACACTGGAGCACCCAGGTATAACTCATACTCTGATTCGACAATAAACCTGTTTAATACCCATGCTAACTTAAGCATTGGAGTTTCTTGCAGGTACCCCCACCCTCCGGTGGCCAAGGATCAGCAGTGCAGCAAGTCCAACAAGTTGGACACAATAGCTCCGGCCGCCACCAGCCAGCCGGACACATCATCTCCGACCAGTACAGAAGATCTCATCCGAGATCGATCTCCAGTTTCAGGTAACCCTTGGAACATTGGCGCCGTTTCCGGGGAACCTGAAAGTCATCCCAAAACCATGGCGGACGGCCATGACAACGACCACGACTCGGATCTGGAGAACAGAACACCGCACAAGAACGCGGACACTATGCTAAAGGATACTCCGGAATCCAACGGGGACAAAAACTCACCAAATCCGGGAGCTATAGAAGCACTTCAAGATCGCTTAAAGCATCTTGAGAAAGAAACCCAGCAACAATGGGAGATCGGAAAGGATCTGCAAAGAGAGGTGCGGCGACATCGAGAACTGGAAGAAAAACTACAACAATTAGAGGCCGACTGATGAGCGGATAATTTATACGCTTTTTGGCATTGTTTTTAGTATGTTTTTAGTAGGATCTAGTTACTTTTAGGGATGTTTTCCTTAGTTTTTATGTTAAATTCACATTTCTGGACTTTACTATGAGTTTGTGTGTTTTTCTGTGATTTCAGGTATTTTCTGGCTGAAATTGAGGGACTTGAGCAGAAATCAGATTCAGAGGTTGAAAAAGGACTGCTGATGCTGTTGGATTCTGACCTCCCTGCACTCAAAGTGGATTTTCTGGAGCTACAGAACTCGAAATGGCACGCTTCCAATTGCGTTGGAAAGTAGACATCCAGGGCTTTCCAGCAATATATAATCGTCCATACTTTGGCCAAGAATTGACGACGTAAACTGGCGTTCAATGCCAGCCTTCTGCCCAAATCTGGCGTCCAGCGCCAGAAAAGGATCCAAAACCAGAGTTGAACGCCCAAACTGGCACAGAAACTGGCGTTCAACTCCGCAAATGGCCTCTGCACGTGCAACACTTAAGCTCAGCCCAAACACACACCAAGTGGGCCCCGGAAGTGGATTTATACATCAAATACTTACTCATGTAAACCCTAGTAGCTAGTTTATTATAAATAGGACCTCTTACTATTGTATTAGG
>NC_029794.2:105492591-105496154 GCF_000816755.2 Arachis ipaensis | reverse complement strand
GAGTAGGATTCAATGATTGAATGACTGTGACGAGCTTCAAACTTGCGAGTGTTAGGCGTTAGTGACAGACGCAAAAGGAGGGTGAATCCTATTCCAGCATGATCGAGAACCGACAGATGAATAGCCGTGCCGTGACAGGGTGCGTGAGCATATGATTCACTCAGAGGAGGGGGATGTAGCCACTAACAACGGTGATGCCCTTGCATACAGCCAGCCATGGAAAGGAGTAAGACTGATTGGATGAAGATAGCAGGAAAGCAGAGGTTCAGAGGAACGAAAAGCATCTCCATTCGCTTATCTGAAATCCCTGCCAATGAATCTACATAAGTATCTCTATCCTTTTTATTGTTTATTTTAATCTAATAAAGTATCATGTTTAAATCAGCCTGACTAAGATTTACAAGGTGACCATAGCTTGCTTCAAGCCAACAATCTCTGTGGGATCGACCCTTACTCACGTAAGGTTTATTACTTGGACGACCCAGTGCACTTGCTGGTTAGTTGAACGGAGTTGTGTCCACACATAGTAAAGAGCCATAATAATGATTCCATACAATAACAAAGAGTACTACATTAATGTGATCACAATTTCATGCACCAAGTTTTTGGCGCCGTTGCCGGGGATTGTTCGAGTTTGGACAACTGACGGTTCATCTTGTTGCTCAGATTAGGTAATTTTCTTTTTGTCTTGTTTTCAAAAAATTTTTCAAAAATCTTTCAAAAATTCTTCCTTTGTTTTTGAAAAAAAAAAATTTAAAAAATAAAAATGTTTTCAAAAATATATTTTCCTTTCAGAATTTTTAAGAATGAATTCTAGTGTTTCATGGAGCATGTTGAAGCCTGGCTGGCTGTAAAGCCATGTCTCAATTCTTATACTCAAGAAAAGAGCTTCTTTATCTTTCTTAGCCAATTGGCTGTTGAATGTAAGGAATGTCAGGCGTGTCATGTCTGAGTTACATACTAAAGCTTGGCTGGCTATTAAGCCATGCCTGACCCTTTGATTGGAGCTTTAGAGCATAAGATTCTTGGAATTCATATTAAAAATTTTGGAATCCTTATTTTCTTTTTCAAAATTATTTTTCGAAAAACATAAAATAAAAATCCAAAAAAAATAGAAAATCATAAAAATCAAAAATATTTTTGTGTTTCTTGTTTGAGTCTTGAGTCATATCATAAGTTTGGTGTCACTTGCATATGCATCTTGCATTTTTTCGAAAATATCATGCATTCATAGTGTTCTTCATGATCTTCAAGTTGTTCTTGGTAAGTCTTCTTGTTTGATCTTGATGATTTTTTGTTTTGTGTCTTTTCATGTTTATCATATGCTTGAATTCTTAGTGCGTAAGCATTAAAGAATTCTAAGTTTGGTGTCTTGCATGTTTTCTTTGCATAAAAAATTTTTCAAAAATATGTTTTTGATGTTCATCATAATCTTCATAGTGTTCTTGGTGTTCATCTTGACATTCATAGCATTCTTGCATGCATTCATTGTTTTGATCTAAAAATTTCATGCATTGCATCTTTTTAGTGTTTTTGTCTTGCATCATAAAAATTCAAAAATCAAAAAAATTATCTTTCCCTTTTTCTCTCATCAAATTCGAAAATTTGGATTGACTTTTTCAAAAATTTTTAAAATCAATTTGTGTCTCATGAGTCAAATCAAATTTTCAATTTGAAAATCTTATCTTTTTCAAAATCTTTTTCAAAAATCAAATCTTTTTCAAAATTATTAGTTATTTTTGAAAATTTCAAAAAAATCTTTTTCAAAAATCTTTTTCTTATTTTTATACCAAATTTTCGAAAATAACAATAACAATTAATGTTTTGATTCAAAAATTTCAAGTTTGTTACTTGCTTGTTAAGAAAGATTCAAACTTTGAGTTCTAGAATCATATCTTGTGATTTCTTATGAATCAAGTCATTAATTGTGATTTTAAAAATCAAATCTTTTTCAAAACTAATTTTATCATATCTTTTCAAAAATATCTTCTCATCTTATCTTTTTCAAAAATATCTTTTCAAAATATCTTTTCTAACTTCCTAACTTCTTATCTTTTCAAAATTTGTTTCAACTAACTAACTAACTTTTTGTTTGTTTCTTAACTTTTTCAAAACTACCTAACTAACTCTCTCTCTCTCATTTTATAAGAACATTCTTGAGGAAGCAGATCCAGAACCTGAAAGGACTCTGAAGAGAAAATTAAGAGAAGCTAAAATACAACAATCCAGAGAAAACCTTTCAGAAATTTTTGAACAGGAAGAGGAGATGGCAGCCGAAAATAATAATAATGAAAGGAGGATGCTTGGTGACTTCACTGCACCTAATTCCAATTTACATGGAAGAAGCATCTCCATTCCTGCCATTGGAGCAAACAACTTTGAGCTGAAACCTCAATTAGTTTCTCTGATGCAGCAGAACTGCAAGTTTCATGGACTTCCATCTGAAGATCCTTTTCAGTTCTTAACTGAATTCTTGCAGATATGTGATACTGTTAAGACTAATGGAATAGATCCTGAAGTCTACAGGCTCATGCTTTTCCCTTTTGCTGTAAGAGACAGAGCTAGACTATGGTTGAATTCTCAACCTAAAGACAGCCTGAACTCTTGGGATAAGCTGGTCACGGCTTTCTTAGCCAAGTACTTTCCTCCTCAAAAGCTGAGCAAGCTTAGAGCTGATGTTCAAACCTTCAGACAGAAAGAAGGTGAATCCCTCTATGAAGCTTGGGAAAGATACAAACAATTGACCAAAAAGTGTCCTTCTGACATGCTTTCAGAATGGACCATCCTGGATATATTCTATGATGGTTTATCTGAGCTATCAAAGATGTCACTGGACACTTCTGCAGGTGGATCCATTCACCTAAGGAAAACGCCTGCAGAAGCTCAAGAACTCATTGACATGGTTGCTAATAACCAGTTCATGTACACTTCTGAAAGGAATCCTGTAATTAATGGGACGCCTATGAAGAAGGGAGTTCTTGAGGTTGATACTCTGAATGCCATATTGGCTCAGAATAAAATATTGACTCAGCAAGTCAATATGATCTCTCAGAGTCTGCATGGAATGCAAGCTGCATCCAACAGTACTCAAGAGGCATCTTCTGAAGAAAAAGCCTATGATCCTAAGAACCCTGCAATAGCAGAGGTAAATTACTTAGGTGAACCTTATGGAAACACCTATAACTCAACATGGAGAAATAATCCAAATTTCTCATGGAAGGATCAAAAGCCCCAACAAGGCTTTAATAATGGTGGAAGAAACAGGTTTAGCAATAGCAAGCCTTTTCCATCATCAACTCAGCAACAGACAGAGAACTCTGAACAAAATGCTTCTAATTTAGCAAATCTAGTCTCTGATCTATCTAAGGCCACTGTGAGTTTCATGAATGAAACAAGGTCTTCCATTAGAAATTTGGAAGCACAAGTGGGCCAGCTGAGTAAAAGGATCACTGAAATCCCTCCTAGTACTCTCCCAAGCAATACAGAAGAGAATCCAAAAAGAGAGTGCAAGGCCATTGACATAAGCAAAATGGCCGAACCCAATGAGGGAGAGGAGGACGTGA
>NC_029794.2:105471594-105492150 GCF_000816755.2 Arachis ipaensis | reverse complement strand
TCTCACTAGAGATGGCAGACAATTCAAGGAAATAGGCTTATGGACTTGTAGAGGATGTCTTGGTAAAGGTTGAAGGCCTGTACATCCCTGCTGATTTATAATCCTAGATACTGGAAAGGAAGAGGATGAATCCATCATCCTAGGAAGACCTTTCCTGGCCACAGCAAGAGCTGTGATTGATGTTGACAGAGGTGAAATAGTCCTTAAATGGAATGAGAACTCCCTTGTATTCAAAACTCAAGGATCTCCCTCTGCAACCATGGAGAGGAAGCTTGAAAAGCTTCTCTCAAAGCAGAGTCAACCAGAGCCCCCACAGTCAAACTCTAAGTTTGGTGTTGGGAGGTCACAACCAAACTGTTTCATGAATGAGACAAGGTCTTCCATTAGAAATTTGGAAGCACAAGTGGGCCAGCTGAGTAAAAGGATCACTGAAATCCCTCCTAGTACTCTCCCAAGCAATACAGAAGAGAACCCAAAAGGAGAGTGCAAGGCCATTGACATAAGTGCCCTGGCCGAACCTGTGAGGAAAGGAGAGGACGTGAACCCCAAGGAGGAAGACCTCCTGGGACGTCCAGTGATCAATAAGGAGCTTCCCTCTGGGGAACCAAAGGACTCTGAGGCTCATCTAGAGACCATAGAGCTTCCATTGAACCTCCTTTTGCCCTTCATGAGCTCTGATGAATATTCCTCTTCTGAAGAGAACGAGGATGTTACTGAAGAGCAAACTGCCAAGTTTCTTGGTGCAATCATGAAGCGGAATGCAAAATCTTATTTTTATTGTTTTTCATGTTTTCTTAGGTTAATGATCATGTGGAGTCACAAAATAAATATAAAAATTGGAAACGGAATCAAAAACAACAGAAGAAAAATCACACCCTGGAGGAGCATCTGTCTGGCGTTCAAACGCCAGAACAGAGCATAGCTCTGGTGCTGAACGCCCAGAATGGGAGCATCCTGGCGCTGAACGCCCAGAACAAGCATAGTTCTGGCGTTCAACGCCAGAAATGGCAGCAAATGGGCGTTGAACGCCCAAAATGGGCACCAACCTGGCGCTGAACGCCCAGAGTTGTGTGCAAGGGCATTTTGCATGCCTAAATTGGTGCAGGGATGTAAATGCCTTGACACCTCAGGATCTGTGGACCCCACAGTATCCCCACCTACCTCATCATCTCTCTTCCCATTCATGATCATCCCTTCTACTTTCCATTTACCACTCACATCCATACACCCACTACCTTCAAAATTTAACATCTCTCTCCCACCCAATCCCACCCATATGGCCGAATACACATTCCCATCCATCTCCTCCATATCTTCTTCATATTCTTCTATTCTTTCTTCTTTTGCTCGAGGGCGAGCAACATTCTAAGTTTGGTGTGGTAAAAAAAGCATAGCTTTTTAGGACTTTAGCAAAGCTGAGTCACAATCTGAAAAGGTTCACCCAATTATGTGTCTGTGGCATTTATGTATCCAGTGGTAATACTGGAAAACAAAGTGCTTAGGGCCACAGCCAAAACTCATAAAGAAGCTGTGTTCAAGAATCATCATACTGAACTAGGAAAGTCAATAACACTATTCGAAATCTGAAGTTCCTATAGATGCCAATCATTCTAAACTTCAATGGATAAAGTGAGATGCCAAAACTATTCAAGAGGCAAAAAGCTATAAGTCCCGCTCATATGATTGAAGCTCTGTTTCATTGATAGTTTGGAATTTATAGTATATTCTCTTCTTTTTATCTTATTTGATTTTCAGTTGCATGGGGACAAACAAAAATTTAAGTTTGGTGTTGTGATGAGCGGATAATTTATACGCTTTTTGGCATTGTTTTTAGTATGTTTTTAGTAGGATCTAGTTCAAGACTTAAGCTCAGCCCAAACACACACCAAGTGGGCCCCGGAAGTGGATTTATACATCAAATACTTACTCATGTAAACCCTAGTGCATACAGCCAGCCATGGAAAGGAGTAAGACTGATTGGATGAAGATAGCAGGAAAGCAGAGGTTCAGAGGAACGAAAAGCATCTCCATTCGCTTATCTGAAATCCCTGCCAATGCATCTACATAAGTATCTCTATCCCTTTTATTGTTTATTTTAATCTAATAAAGTATCATGTTTAAATCAGCCTGACTGAGATTTACAAGGTGACCATAGCTTGCTTCAAGCCAACAATCTCTGTGGGATCGACCCTTACTCACGTAAGGTTTATTACTTGGATGACCCAGTGCACTTGCTGGTTAGTTGAACGGAGTTGTGTCCACACATAGTAAAGAGCCATAATAATGATTCCATACAATAACAAAGAGTACTACATTAATGTGATCATAATTTCATGCACCACCGACCTCAAATCAAAAGCTACACGGACCACTCCTGAGGAAAATTGACGCAAAGAACAAGATCCGTTCACCAGAGAAATCATGAAGACCAAAATCCCAAAAGATTTCAAGCTCCCAGATATGGTTTTGTATGATGGCACCATAGATTCCAACCATCATCTCAACAATTTCAGAAGCAGAATGTACCTTACCGATGCCTCAGATGCCATTCGCTGCAAAGCTTTTCCAACGACTCTCACGAAAACGGCGATCAGATGGTTCGACAACTTACCTCCGAAGTCCATCTCAAACTTCGACGACCTGGCCAAAAAGTTCCTGGCAAGATTTTCCATCCAGAAAGATAAGGCCAAGCACGCACCCAGCTTACTAGGGATCAAGCAAGGAGATCGGGAGAGCCTCCGCAACTACATGGAAAGATTCAACAAAACATGCATGGACATACAAAGCTTACCAACTGAGGCCGCCATCATGGGGCTCATCAATGGTTTACGAGAGGGACCTTTCAGCCAATCTATATCAAAAAAATATCCTACCTCCTTAGACGAAGTACAGGAGCGAGCAGAAAAATACATCAACATGGAAGAGAACGCTCGGTTGGGAGAAACCTCAAAATTTGGGGCCCCCTACCGAGACAAAGACAAGGACTCTAAAAGGAAAGAAGATCGACAGGGGGAGAAAATAAAAAAATACCATAACTACATTCCTCTCAAGGCATCCCTGGTCGACGTGTACAAAGAAGTCTGCCACACAGAAAAAATCCCCCCAGCGCGACCACTCAAAGGCAAAAGGGGAGGAGAAAACCGGAAGGAATATTGTGAATACCATCGAGTCCGAGGGCACTCCACCAACGAGTGCTTCGACTTGAAAAATATCATAGAAAAATTGGTAAGAGAAGGAAAATTAGACCGATTTCTGGCTACCCGAGATGATGACCAAAG
The DNA here is from genome assembly GCF_000816755.2 of Arachis ipaensis. NCBI lineage: Eukaryota > Viridiplantae > Streptophyta > Magnoliopsida > Fabales > Fabaceae > Arachis > Arachis ipaensis. Next base: position 105,488,872 of record NC_029794.2, on the reverse strand, counting down.
AAAGAGACGAAGAGACGAAGATGATGGACGAGCTGAACGATCACCCCGAACACCAGAAAGACATGTCCACATGATACACGGCAGATTCGCAGGAGGTGGGATCTCCAAATCATCCCGAAAGAGATATCTCAAAGAAGTATATCATGTCGAGGGAAAGGAGGAAGCACCCAACATCCCGGCAATAACATTCACTAAAGAGGACGCATCCGGCATCATCTCGGGACACGACGATCCCATGGTCATCACTATTATACTGGCAAACACCAATTTACACCGCACATTAGTAGACCAAGGGAGTTCTGCCGATATCTTATTCAAAACAGCCTTCGACAAACTCGGCTTAGATGAAAAGGAGCTTAGAGCATACTCGAACAATCTGTTCGGACTAGGAGACACCCCGGTACAACCGCTGGGATATGTATCGCTACACACCACTTTTGGAAAAGGGAACCAATCCAGGACCCTCAAAATAGACTACATTGTGGTCGACGTAAGTTCAGCCTACAATGCTCTAATAGGTCGGACAACACTCAATCAACTCGGCGCAATAGTCTCAACTCCACATCTATGCATGAAATTCCCAACTACAGAGGGGATAGCCACGATAAAAGCAAATCAAAAGATGGCACGTCACTGTTATAACGAGAGCTTAAACCTCAGGGACAGAGGAGAAGAGTTTCATACAATTGAGCTTGGCGGAGCTCATCGATGAAAAGAACTCCGTCCGCACCCAGAAGGTGAAGTAGAGAAGGTTCAGATCGGAGACACCTCGGACAAAACAACTAATATCGGCACGATCCTAAGAGGAGACTCAAAAGAATTACTGATACAATTCTTACGAGATAATGTCGACCTCTTCGCATGGAGAGCCGCAGACATGCCGGGCATAGACCCCAAGCTAATGTGCCACAAGTTGGCAGTATACCCAGGATCTCGGCCGGTGCAGCAGAAGCGAAGAAAACTCGGGGCCAGAACGATCCCAAGCTGTGGAAGAACAAGTACAAGCACTGCTGGAAGCCGGATTTATAAGAGAAGTCAAATATCCACTATGGCTAGGCAACGTCGTCTTGGTGAAAAAGTCGAATGGGAAGTGGCGAATGTGCACCGATTACACCGATCTCAACAAAGCTTGTCCAAAAGATCCATACCCACTCCCAAGTATTGACGCCCTGGTAGATGCTTCCTCAGGATATAAATATCTCTCGTTTATGGATGCATATTCAGGATACAACCAAATTCTCATGTATCCACCAGATCAAGAAAAGATCTCGTTCTTAACACCAAAGGCAAACTACTGCTACATCATGATGCCTTTCGGTCTCAAGAACGCAGGTGCTACTTATCAAAGACTAATGAATAAAGTCTTCTCAGATCACATTGAAAAAATCATGGAAGTTTATGTGGACAACATGTTAATAAAGACACAAAGCGAAGACACACTATTGTCCGACCTGGCTCAAGTGTTCGACACTATAAGGAAGCATAACTTGCGACTCAACCCCGCAAAATGCACCTTCGCAGTTGAAGCAGGCGAATTCTTAGGCTTCATGCTCACACAAAGGGGAATTGAAGCAAATCCAGACAAATGTCAAGCCATACTCAACATGAAGAGCCCAACCTGCATCAAAGAGGTACAGCAACTCAACGGGAGATTAGCCGCCCTATCCCGATTCTTAGCAGGAGCTGCGATAAGATCTCTCCCCTTCTATGCTACTTTAAGAAAGGGAAAACAGTTCGAATGGACGACAGAATGTGAGCAAGCATTCAAAGACTTCAAGGAGTTCTTAGGACGGCCACCTATCTTATCTCGACCACGAGAAGGAGAACCGCTCATATTATATCTCGCAGTAGGGAGTCAGGCAATAGCCTCAGCACTAGTCAGAGAAGACGAAAATGGGCAACAACCCGTCTACTTCATTAGCAAGACACTACAGGGATCCGAGCTGAACTACCAGAAAATAGAAAAATTTGCCTATACTCTTATCCTAACGTCTCGACGACTCCGCCCGTACTTCCAGGCTCACACCATTAAGGTTCGAACTAACCAGCCCATAAAAGGAATATTGCAGAAAACAGATCTAGCAGGCAGAATTCTACAATGGGCAGTTGAGTTGTTAGAGTTTGACATCCAATATAAAGCTCGGACGGCCATCAAATCACAATATCTGGCCGATTTTATCGCAGAATTCATAGATGCCCTAGAAACCCCCACAGAATGGAACCTTTACGTGGACGGTTCTTCAAATAAAACTGGAAGCGGTGCGGGCGTGATAATAGAAAGCAACCAAGGAACCCAGGTTGAGCTCTCCCTCAAGTTCGGGTTCCCGGCCTCAAACAACCAGGCGGAATATGAAGCATTATTAGCTGGTTTGAAGCTGGCTAAAGAAGTCGGAGCTCAAAAACTCAACATTTACAGCGATTCACAAGTGGTTACATCACAAATAACAGGGAGCTACCAAGCCAAAGATCCCACCATGAAAAAGTATTTGGATAAAACCAAGGAACAGCTCGGACAAATAAGGGAGTATAAGATCTGCCACATACCCCACGAACAAAATGCCCGAGCTGACGCACTCTCAAAACTAGCCAGCACCAAACCAGGGGGCAACAATAGAAGCCTCATCCAGGAAATGTTGTAGAACCCGTCAATCTCGGAAGAGGAAAAAGTCTTGACCATAACAAGTCAGGACCAAGGATGGATGATCCCTATAGCCAACTACCTCAGAACAGAAATGCTCCCCACAGAAGAAAAGGAGGTAAAGAGGTTAAAAAGGGAGGCACAATACTACACCATCATAAACAACATCCTGTACAAAAGAGGAATCTCAACACCTTTACTAAAACGTGTGCCAACCTCCAACACAAAGGAAGTGCTAGAAGAAATACACGGCGGTATTTGTGGCAATCGTCTCGGAGCACGAGCTCTCGCCAAAAAAGTACTCCGGACGGGATTTTATTGGCCAACTCTACAGAAGGAAGCCACAGAATTTGTAAAGACATGCCCACAATGTCAGAAACATGCCAACTTTCACATCGCCCCGCCAGAAGAGCTCATCAACGTGACCTCGCCTTGGCCGTTTGCAAAATGGGGACTCGATCTTCTCGGTCCATTCCCACAGGGATCAGGACAAGTTAAATTCCTCATAGTAGGGGTAGATTACTTTACAAAGTAGATCGAGGCAGAGCCCCTGGCCAATGCCACCGCTCAAAGAAGCCGGAAATTCTTATATAGAAACATTGTCACAAGGTTCGGGGTTCCATATTCAATAACCACAGACAATGGCACTCAATTCACAGATGCAGGCTTCAGAAAACTAGTAGCCGACTTGAATATAAAGCACCAGTACACCTCCGTCGAACATCCACAAGCCAATGGGCAGGCCGAAGCTGCTAACAAAGTCATATTGGCCGGATTAAAACGGAGATTACAAGATGCAAAGGGAGCCTGGGCAGAAGAGCTTCCACAGATCCTGTGGGCATATCGAACAACGCCACATTCCACCACGAAGGAATCCCCCTTCCGATTAGCATACGAAATAGAGGTGATGATTCCGGTAGAGATTGAGGAAGGGTCACCCAGAGTAGTTCACTACAATGAGGGAGCAAACTCCCAACTTCGGAGAGAAGAGCTCGACTTGTTACCCGAAATCTAAGAAAGAGCCCGGATCAGGGAAGAAGCTCTAAAACGCCGAATGGCCTCCAGATATAATCAAAAGGTAGTGCCGAGAAGTTTCGCAGAAAATGACCTCATCCTAATCCGAAATGATATCGGAACAACTCGACCAGGAGAGGGAAAGCTGGCAGCAAATTGGAAAGGACCCTACTGAGTGGTAGAAGTACTTGGAAAGGGCTACTACAGACTGTCTGAACTCGACGGACAAGAGCTTCCCAGGTCATGGCACGCCTGCAACCTCAGAAGGTACTACAGTTAGAAAAGATGAAAGATCTCATCATTGGATGCACTCTTTTTCCTGAAAAGGTTTTTTAATGAGGCACCAAGTTGAGACTCAGACAAATCCCATATGTATATATTTGCATTTTTCCTTTAAATAGAATATATTTTAAATATTCTACAAAGATTTCAAGACGCATTAATCTGAAGTATCCATTGTCCGATTATAAAGCAACAGATCGGCAGAAAGTGAAAAACAATTTTCACTGCACAATCATGATAAAGACAACCGTCCGATAAAGGTGAAAACGCGATTCACCCAAAGGACGATCTAGAGACGACAACCACTTTCTACAAATCGGCAAAGATGAACACAGAATAATGTAAGAAGTTATCGAAAGTGATCTAAAAAAGAACCTGACGAGGTCTTACGGATTGCTAAAATAATAACTTAAAGAATGGCCGACGTTAAGAAGTTGGACCAAGTCAAACCAAGTTATAAGTAAACCCTGGAAAGAGGTCTGGCCAACCCTATTAAAGAGGATTACTTTAACTTAGAAGGGCTCGACGTAACAAAGTCAGCCCAAAATGAAAAAGTTATACAAGTAGTCCCTGAAAGAGACCTGACAAAGGTCCAAGAAAGAGGACTACAAAAATAACTTAAAGGAGACCGATATAATGAAGTCGGACTCTTACTACTAAAAAGTTATAAAAGTAATCCCTGAAAGAGACCTGACAAAGGTCCAAGAAAGAGGACTACAAAAATAACTTAAAGGAGACCGATATAACGAAGTCGGACTCTTACTACTAAAAAGTTATAAAAGTAATCCCTGAAAGAGACCTGACAAAGGTTCAAGAAAGAGGACTACAAAAATAACTTAAAGGAGACCGATATAACGAAGTCGGACTCTTACTACTAAAAAAGTTATACAAGTAGTCCCTGAAAGAGACCTGACAAAGGTCCAAGAAAGAGGACTACAAAAATAACTTAAAGGAGACCGATATAACGAAGTCGGACTCTTACCACTAAAAAAGTTATAAAAGTAATCCCTGAAAGAGATCTGACAAAGATCCAAGAGAGAGGATTATAAAAATAACTTAAAGGAGACCGATATAACGAAGTCGGACTCCTACTATGATAAAGATCCCTGAAAGAGATCTGACAAAGATCCAAAAAAGAGGATTATAAAAAACGGCTTACTTAAAGAAATCGGTTATGGATCGTCAGAAATACAAGCAAGAACGAACCAAAAATCAAAGTTGGACCTACAACCACAAAGGATTCAAGCTACAAAGTATAAAGCAAACCAATAAAGGTTAAGTCGCAAGGTTCCAATATTCACAGAAAAAGAGATACCAAGTCAAGCACAAAAAAGCCTGATATCATCCACAAGGTTATAAAAGCCTCGGAGGCCACCAAAACCTACCTTAAAAAAGCTAAAGCAAGCTACCCTTTGTTTTTTATAAAAAACAAAAGTTGCTAAGCAAGCAACGGAAAAGTATCAGCAGTTAACGAAACATAAAGAGTTAAAAAAGCCCACAAGCCGGGCCAACTACATATCCAGAATAAAATAAAATAAAAGCTAAGGGTCAGAAGACTTTTTAGCAGCATCAGCCCGAGGAGACGGAGGGCGAGTCTGGAGAGGAACGACATCTACAGTACCGTCATCCCAGTTCAAGATCTGGCAGTCAGGATCAGAAGCGGGAGGACCAACCTCGGCAGGGACAGTAGAAGTCGACACCTTGGTAGAGGCTACAGGGGGAGGATCGACATTAGCCTCATCCTCGTCATCAGGGACAACCTTACCATCCTTGACAACGTTCTCCAAGCTAAAGAGGGTCAGGTCGGCCTCGGGAGCAATAAACCGAACTTGTTCCTTCAGGTTCTCATAGGCAGCAGTTACACTGCCAACAAGATGACCTTGGAGTTCGGAATAATTAGCCCGGGCATTCTCCAACTCTTCTCTCAGACGCAACACCTCCCGGTAAGACGTCACATAACTGTCCTTATGTCGCAGAGCCGTGTCCTCGGCCAGTCTCAGAGAACCAGCCAGAGAAGTAGAACTAGCTTTTTCATTCTCCAAGTCTTTTTCCAACTTGGCCACCCTTACTTCAAGCTCCTCCTTCAAGCCCTTCATCCGATCAAACTCCTGTTTGGCCTCCTCCATAAAAGCTTTAGTGGCATGGAGAGGAAGACTTTGAGCAGTTCGATATAGGGCCGCCCCCATGTGTGCCAACTTGATACCACTCCGGGTGATATAATCCAAATGATGAAGAAGCGACACGTCGTCCATAGAAAGAACACCATAAGGGCCAATTTGTTGATCTACAAACTCAACCGCATCAAAGTCAGGAGCATCAAGGTTTAAAGGCTCAATTGTTTTTTGCTTTTTACTAGGAAGGGCACCGGAAGCTGCAACAGAAGATTATGGAGGATCGACCAGATGGACCCGAGGAGTAGGAATTGCTTTCCTCAGCCCGGGAGAACTCGATATAGGAGGTTTAACTGGAGGCTGAAAAGATCCTTCTCCGGCCGCCTTGGCCGAGATGTTTAAAGCAGCGGTCGCCTTCTTCGCCTTCTTATAGGCCCTCATAGAATCATTATTCTTCGACATCTCTGAAAAACACAAAAATCAAAGACAAGTTACAACACAGGAGAAGCAAAGCTCGGGAGCAAGTATAAAAACAAATCAGACAGTACCCAAAGCAGCCCGAACCAAAGATGGATCACTCAAAAATCTCTTCGTGTCCAGATGGGGAGGCTTCCCCCACAAATCTTCAAGAACAACTACAAAGGCCCGCACAACCTCACTAAGCATTTTCCATGTGTAACGTGGCACTCTTACATTCTTTTGCCACTCCAGAGGAAAAGCAGGCTCATCATTTTCATCAAGAAAAAAGGGGCAAACCCCCTCAATGGCACGGACTCGGAAGAAATAGTTCTTAAAATCTTTAAACGACTCATCATACATGGCAAAAACTTTATGCCCCTGGGCCGACCTAAAAGAAACCCAGGAAGCTTTCTTTTTGGAGGAACCTCCAGGTTTGGCCGAGACAAAAAGATAAAGGAAAAGAGTTTCAGAAGGTGTTATGTCCAACTCCTGACAAAGAAGTTGAAATATTTTGATAAAACCTCAGGAGTTTGGATGAAGCCGGGACAGAGCAATATTGCAGGACCACAACAAGTCAGTTTCAAAAGCAGTAAAAGGGAAAGTAACGTTTAATTGGCTGAAGAAGTATTCATAAGCATAGAAAGAGGGACGCTCCCCCTCGACGGAAGTCGGAAAACAAACTCTCTCATCAGAATCAGGAGCAACAAGCTCATAATCACCCTCGCGGGCACTGTTATCACAAATCCTATGGCGCTTCCTCAGCTCTGTGCAAAATTCAGCATCCACAATAGAAACACACAACAAAACAAGGGAGTCCAGCCAATCGGACATCCCCTCGGGAACTCTGGAAGACATCTCTACAATGTTATTGCGAGAGGACATGAGGCCAACTAATCCTACAAGTAAGAAAAGAAGATGGGATTACTAAAAACATCTCGGACAAGGGAGAAAACAACTCAATACGATGCAGGTGAACACACAGGGGGCATCCTTTGGAGGCAATAACAAAGCAAGGTTTCCAGGAAAATCTACAGCTCCCACCCCAGCATTTTTCAAACAAGAAAAAGACTTTAAACAGCAAGTAGTGTCAAAAGAAAAAATCATCACAATCTATCAGCAAAAGCATTCCCAAAATCAAATACACTAAGAAGAAAACCATCAAAGGTGCGAACTTTTTCAAAATCAGGCAAAGCAACCGTCGAATAAAGCAAGAAACAGATACGGGTTTTTTCTGGATAAACGGCATCAGAACGGAAACAACAAAGAACATGCAAAACCCTAAAAGCATTAAGCAAAGGCAAAAAAGGACCATGCAGAAAATGAAGAAACTCCCAGAACGCACAACAATAGGGCATAACAAAATAAAAGATCCAAACTTTCTCAGAAGAAAGGGTCAAAATCAAAGCAAAACAAGGAAACGGGACTAACCTGGAGACGATGAGAAACTTCGAGGAGAAAGACGGAAGCGCAGAAATAAAAGCTACCCAAGAAAATCACCAAGCAACGCCGCAACGCAGGGAAGCAGAAGAAAAAAATGAAAAACAGAGAGCAAAGAGAGCAGAGAAAGAAGTTACGAAAAGGGCGAAGGAGAGAAACCTTTTTTGGGGTTTTCAAAAATCAAAAATGAAAGAGCCAAAGGGAAACGGGGCAATTAATGACAAAATTAATGAAAGCATTAAACCCTTGCACGTTCCCAAAATGCCGATATAAAAGCGTGCGCTTTTAGAGGAAACGTTCTACATTCTAAAGCTGTTTCAAAGGAATCGACAAAAATGCTTGAGTTCGGCCTCACTAGACCGAAGTCAAAGAACTCAACCTCAGAAGAAGACCGAGCTCAAGCAGGGGCACTGTTCATACCCTGGGTCGAGCTATCCGACCCGGGATGATCGGCGACACAGTGACCGACCTCTTCAGGTCAGACTATCCGACCTCTTCTCAAAAGAGCTCGGCCAATATCCGACCTCTTCACAAAGAGCTTGGCCAAATCGCCATAAAAGGCCCAAGCAGGCCCAGACGAAGGGACACAGCCCAATCTAAAGGCAGTCAAAGCCTAGAAAGATAAAGGCGGTTCCTCAGAAGATAAGATGACCTCACTCAAAGATAAGATAAGATAAGATAAAGATAACTAACTTATCTTATCTAAGAAGGTCACCCTACACCTCTATAAATACACTGGAGCACCCAGGTATAACTCATACTCTGATTCGACAATAAACCTGTTTAATACCCATGCTAACTTAAGCATCGGAGTTTCTTGCAGGTAACCCCACCCTCCGGTGGCCAAGGATCAACAGTGCAGCAAGTCCAACAAGTCGGACACAACAGCTCCGGCCGCCACCAGCCAGCCGGACACGTCATCTCTGACCAGTACAGAAGATCTCATCCGAGATCGACCTCCAGTTTCAGGTAACCCTCGGAACAGAAACTGAACCAACCCCCCTTCATAAAGTTGATAATCCTTGTGCTCATCCCATGATAAACCCCATCCATTCATCACACACCCACTCCATCAATCCACACCTTTCATATACTCACCATTTCTCTATATAAGAGACTCTTATTCCATACTCCTTTCACATTCCAATTTCCATCCCTTACACTTTCCATTTTCAGCACCCAACTCCTTTTAACCCATCTTAACCGGCCGAAGTTCATTATCCACACCCTTTACACCTTCACATCTCAAAAGTCACTTATGGCATCATCAAGCTCCAAGAGGCAAAAGAGGAAGGAACCGGTAGAGAGCACCCCTTTCGATGAAGGGAGATTCAAAACTGCATTCCATGAACTCGAATTTGAACGGATAAAGCTCAAAAAGATATTGCCTGAGTTAACATTCCAGTTCAATGAGGATGAGTTCCCACAGATTCGAGAGAAGATTGAACAAAGAGGTTGGCTAAGGCTCACGAACCCAGAAGCAAAGATAAATGCAAACCTCATCAAAGAGTTCTATGCAAATATGGTCAGAGAAGACAAAACCAAGGCCCCTACCTTCAAAAGTTACATGAGAGGAACAGAGGTGGACTTCAGCCCCAATGCCATAACAAGGACTCTTCAGCTGAAATCGCCACATTTTGATGAGCCCAGTTATCATGTGAGAATAAGTAATGGCCCCGACAATGATGAACTTGAAGAAATTGTGAATGACATGTGTGTTATAGGATCTGACTGGGAAAGATATTCGGATAGGAGACCCCGATTCATCAGCAGAGGAGACCTTATCCCGGAAGCCAAAGGATGGTTTGAGCTCGTGAGGAGATCTATCCTCCCAGCCGTGAACAATTCTGAGGTTAACACTACTCGAGCTACTATGGTACATTGCTTAATAAAGGGTGGAGGCATCAATGTGCACGAGATTATAGCTGAGGGGATTCAAGAGTCAGTCAAGAAGAATGATCCAGGTGCTAGACTTTGGTACCCCAGCACCATCCTTAGACTGTGCACGAAAGCCAAGGTAGTCTTCGAGGACAGCAATCCAAGTTGGGTGAACCCTGGAAGGTCAGTCACGCTACAGTGAATAACTTATGTGGCACCCGCCCAACAACAAAGAAGACCTCAAATAGGGAAAAGAACAGCACAAGAGGGACCTCACCGAGAAGAATCTCATCAAGAAGAATACCAGCAAGAAGAGTATTATGATTCCAACCAACATCAACTTAAATCACATTCACGGAGCCATTGAGGAGCTAGCAAGGAGTTATATGGAGGGACAAGAACAACAACTGCACATTCAAGCCCAAAAGATGGATCGTCAAGAAGAACTGCTTTCTAATTGGATGAATCAACAAGGGGAGTGGCACAAATAGCAAATGGAACACTACTCCCAGCTCACTCAAGCCATCAATCAAGTGACTGAAAGGCAAGAGCGTCAAGACAAACGCCTTCAAGAACTCAACCAACGACAGCTAGCTCAGACGAAGGCATTCAATGAGTTCAGCGTATTGAATGAAGGACGGCAACTACATAGGGAGGAGTTCAACATAAACACTCAAGCCAAGTTGAACTATATGTCTGGTCATATGCATAATCTGCACTCTGCAATCCCTAGGTATGATAAAGTCCAAAAAGAGCTAACAGAACAAGAGGAAAGGAAGGTGAAACAGCAGAAGGAAACATTGAAAAAGAAGATGGAAGATGCTGGCTTTTGGAAAAAGTTGATTGGAAAAGGAAAGGGAAGTGGGAGTTCAAGCACTCAAGAAAAACACAAAGAGGACAAACAAGAGGGAGAGCATGAGCAATCCCATGAGTAAAAGGTGGTGGAGTTCCCTCATTATCCCATCTTTTTCAAGTTTTAAATAAGGAAAATCATGTATGAGATAGAACATGCTTCCATAGTAGCTTAGGAATTTTCAATTATGTCTTTAGTATTTTCATTGCTTAGGTCATATGTGTGCTGGTTCAAGTTACCTGTCTTCATTTTCACCTTGCTTACTTGTATGCTTGTCCCTTGAGTCAAATAAAAAGAGATGTTATGAAAGACCAGAGTGATGATCAATTGTGGAGTAGGTTCTTAAGTTTGTGGTGTAGTAATCACTTAGCTAAGTTGGTTCACCAACAAGGTAGGAAGGCAACTATCTGTCCTGAATCATATGCTTGAAACACACCCCATGAGACTAGCTAAATAATAAGATCCTAATAAGAAAAAAGAAAAGAACAATAAGAGTTGAAAAAGAAAGAAAAGTAATAAAGAATAAGGCTAGGCACCAAGGGCTTGAATCTTGAGGGATATATCTGTGGTGCTCTTGTACCAAGGATCTGCTTGGATGAATAAGTTCTTAGGAGTGCTTCATCACTTGGTAACTTGGGTTAACTAACCCGGGATTATCAACTGAAAATCCACTATCAAAAGCAACCTTGCTACAGAACATTTAGTAACCCAAAGAGGTGCTGGACACCAAGGCCTCAAGGAAAGAAAATAACAAACCATGTGTCTGTGGTGTGCATGTATGGGGGAGAGACTTGATGGAGTAAGTCCTTAGGGGTGTCTCAACACCTAGCACCTTGAACCAACTGGTTCGGGAGTGTTGGCTGAAAGCTTATTTTAAAGAGTCGCCCCCTGACAGAGCACTTAGCCTAAGGATGCAATAAACCTTGAAAAGACAAAGGGGTCAACAAATAAAAGTCTAAAAGGGTGCAATCAAGTGAGTACTCCAGAGCATGATAAAGGTTTGAAAGCCAGTAAAGGAATGAACCAAAGTTGCTATGCATGAAACCCTATAAAACCAAGGACATGACTTCCACAATAATGATTCATTTCTCTTGTCATTTCATTCATCATTCTCTTGTTCCAGTACTTGCATAGGGACAAGCAAGCTTTAAGTTTGGTGTTGTGATGCCAGGGCATTTTGGCCAGTTTCACTGACCTTTTCTTTACTGTTTTAGGGTAGTTTCATGCATTTTCTTAGGAAATAAGCAAGTTTTGGGTAGAATTACACTTACATCTTGATTCAAACAAACATTGTGAATTTTATATGATTTCATGAGAATTATGCATGAATTTAATGACAAATTGGATGATGCATGACTCATAACTTAGATTAGAGCTTTGATGCACTTTATTTGCTTGATTTCAGGACAAAGGAAGCAAGGAAAAGCCACGTTAGTAGCCACGTTAGTCTAACTAATGTGACCACTAACGTGGAATGGGAGCTAGCTTGCAACGTTAATGAGAAAAGTAATCGCCAATAACATCTTCGAAGCCATCATAGCCCACGTTAATTACCACATTAACTACATTAACGTGGTAGTTAACGGGGAAGAAAAGGAAGCTCCAAGAGTTAGTGGTAAAAGTAAGTGCCACTAACGCTCCCAAAGGGCAATTGGCCACGTTAAGAGTCACGTTAACTCAGTTAACGTGAACTCTAACGTGAAAGAGGAAGATAATGCCAACGTTAGTGACACTCACCTTTGTCACTAACGTTGGAGATGGCAATCACCACCACGTTAGTAGCCACGTTAAGACAATTAACGTGGGGTACTAACGTGAGAAGGGGCGTTTGGAGCGTTAGTAACAAAGGTAAGTGTCACTAACGCTCTCGAGGCTAAGGCATACCCACGATAAGAGCCACGTTAGTTATACTAACGTGGACTCTAACGTGAGAAAAAGGGGCTAAGGGCAACGTTATTGGCAAAGGTAAACGCCAATAACGCTCGCGATGGACCAAGAGGCAACGTTAGTGGTCACGTTAGTGCCACTAACGTTGAAGTTAACGTAACTCATCTTGGGCTAGGAACGTTAGTGCAAAAGGTGATCGTCACTAATGTTCTCGAACCCACATTTTCACTTAACGTTAACGCCACTAACGTCCTAGCCAAAGTCCATGCCTACTTCATACTTTCTCTGCAAGTAAAGCTGAGCCCACTGAAGATTCCAAACTGCTTCAACTTAAGATCCAAAGGCCCATATCCAAGACTTGAAGAGCCAACTGGAAGATCAGAAGAGTAGTATATATAGGAGTAGTTTTAAACTAGAGAAGAGCTTTTGGATTGAGAGGACTACTCTCTGTATAATTTTACTTTCTCTGCAACTTCTAGTTTTACTTTCAAAATGCATTCTCCATCTTTGTTTTCCATTCCCAGAGCCATGAACAACTAAACCTCTTTCATTGGGTTAGGGAGCTCTATTGTAATTTGATGGATCAATAATAGTTTTCATTATTCTTCCCCTTTTTTTGTCTTGATTTTACTAGAAAGCTTTCAATCTTCATCCAATTGGGTAGTTATCTTGGAAAAGAAACTATTCATACTTGGATCTCTTCGGAACCTTGGAAGAAGAATGAAGGAATCATTCTAGAAATGCTTTCTCATGTTAGACCAAATTGGGGGTTGGGCGGATATGGTGACATATAATTATCCCAATACTTTAATTTGGAAATACATGTGGTACAATCAGTGACCATACTTCATCTCTTCTCATGAGCAATTAGACCAAGGAATTGGCTATTGATCAAGATTTGAGAGATTGAATTACCAAGGAATTGGAATTTAATCACTTAAGATTGCCAAGGAGATCAATGAATGCATTGATTGAGGAAGAGATGAAAATGAACTTGATCCGGAGAATGCAACATCTCCTAAGCCCAATGAATCCCTCATTTCTGATCTTACCCATTCTCTTTAATTTCTGCAATTTACTTTCATGCTAAATTCCCCATTCCCCATTTAAGATTCTGCAATTTACCTTCCGCCATTTACATTCAGCTCTTTATTTCCACTATTTACATTTTCTGTTATTTACTTTCCGCCATTTAATTTCTTGCAATTCTCACATCAAATTCTGCTTAGCTCAACTAGAACATTCCTCTAATTAAAGTTGATTGACCAATCAATCCCTGTGGGATTCAACCTCACTCTATTATGAGTTTTTACTTGACGACAATTCGGTATACTTGTTGAGGGAAATTGTTGAGAGACAAGTTTTCGTGCATCACTTGAGGCACAGTTAAGGTAAGGATCCTTAATCCCTAGTGAATCCCTTAATTGATTGTAATTGAGAATTGAGTTTATGTGTATGGATGTGGTATTATGTGTTAGATAGTTTATAAATGGATTTGGAACACAATTGAAAAGGGTGGAAGCTTGAGTGTGAGCTTTGGGTGCTGAATTGTAGCGGTGGAGATTTGGATCTTGCCTAATTCAGTTGTCTTTGGGTTATACGAGGAAATCGGCCAAGGTATGGTTTTGGTTTCTCGTATTTAATATATAATATTTCGTGGAAACTTAGGTTAGATGACTATAGGATAAGATGAATATGTGCTTGGGGCATGTTTAATGATTTTAGTTGTCTATATATATTAAAATGATGAGGTATTGCTAGATTGATGATTTATTGATGTGAATGTGGTTCGTGTTGGTAAAATCGATTCATGAATAATGATTTTGATGTTAATGAATGAGGATTATAAATGTGAACATATGGATGTTGATAAATTGACAATTGTGGTTGTATATTTGAGGATTTGTGGAGTGAAGTGGTTTAAATTGAGGCAAGGTTGGTTTTTATTGAATATGGAGTTGTGTTGGGTAAGTTTGGATTCATTTTGAAATGTAGGATTATGGTTTTGGTAAAGTAAATTGGTGAAATAGAGGTTTAGAAGTCTTTGGTAAAAACTTGATTTTTGGCCGAATTTCGGTGAGTTATAACTCAGCTTCTGGACCCCCAAATGGTTTCAAATTTGTTCCATAAGAAAATTGCGTCTGTGAATTTAACGCCATTCAAAGAAGGAAGAAAAAACGATTTAAAACAAAAAAGTTATGCGCGTCAAAAGTTTGGAGTGCAAAGTTGAAAATTCTGCAGCATTCAGCATTTTTGCTATTTTGCATAACTCGCGTACGCGACCACCTGCATGCGACGCGACCAACCTTTTCGGGTTGGGTATCTCGCGTACGCGAGCAGGGTGCTTGCGTACGCGAGCATAGAAAATTGTACTCCCACGCGTACGCTTGACCTTTCAAAAATGCACTCCCACGCGTACGCGTGACCCTGGTTTTCGGCAAATTAGATTTTTGTGATTTTAACAAGCTTTTAAACCTCTAAACCTCTATTCTACACCCTATGACCCTAGAACTGAGTTGTAAGGATAGTTAAGAGGATTTGAGCTAGGAAGGTGAGGCAACTTGAAAGTGAAGGATGATTTAGAGTAACTGAATTGAGATGTTAATTATGAGATTGGGGATGACTGTGTGAGGTTGAAATGGTCGTGATGTGTGTGTGGTCAGAATGGTCGAGATGTGTGTGTGGCCAGAATGGTTGAGAAGTCAAGGTTTGGGTGCGATCCCGCTTGCTTGTTTATTTTAAAATGTATTCGGATGGCAAGTTAAGGACGGAAGTTCCCTCTCTTGTCGTGATGGGGATGTGGGGAAGGTGGAAAGGCACTTTCCTTCGTATTATTTCCCCCACATTCTTCTATGGTTGCAAGGTTGAAGGGCACGCTCCTTCAATGTTGAAAGGCACTCTCCTTCGTTTATGATCCTCCTGGAGATGAGAAACCTAGAGACAAATGTCTGGGTTAGTGAAAGAACTGAAGATTGATGGTTTAGAAGTTATAGTAAACTCTCGTTGCAAGTATAGTTACTAAACCAAGCAATCAACCTTTCTTACAAACGTTTTGGTTGTCCGAAGTAACAAACCCCTTTAAAATTGATAACCGAGTATTTAAACCTCGGGTCGTCTTCTCAAGGAATTGCAGGGAAGTATGTTCTTATTATTGGTTATGAGTCTTGTAAATTGGGGGTTTTGAAAGTAAGGAAGAAGTATGTTGAATGATAAGAAGAATAAAATAAATAAATAACTATAAAATAGACTCTTGGCAAGGTATGAAAACTGAAAGTCCTGTCCTGGTTATCCTTATCAATTGTAATGAGAATTGGATTTTTCTCCCACTTTGTTAACCTCTAACTATGAAGGTAAGTTAAGTGAATGAATTAATTTTTATTCCTCAGGTCCTAGTCTTTCCTTGGGAAAAGTCAGAGTTATTGGAATTCGAATTAATTCTTGAAGAATTCCAATTTTCAATCAATAATGAGTTTGATAACTCAAGAGTCACCAATTATTTAACCAAAGCCAAAAGGGAAAATATCTAAATTAAATTAAAAGCATTCATATAAATAAAGCAAAGCAAAATTAAATCTGAAAATACCTCGAATTGCATTCACAAAAGAAATTAATCTAACATGTATATTCATAAATTAAATTGGAAAAATAAATAAAAAAAATATTGAACCTGTGATTGCAAAAGATGAAATAATCATAAAGTGAAAAGAATCCTAATTCTAAATCCTAAGAGAGAGGAGAGAACCTCTCTCTCTAAAAACTACATCTAAAACTAAAATTGTGAATTATAAGAGCTTGTTTTTTTCTGAATGAATGGATTCCCCCACTTTATAGCCTCTAATCTGTGTTTCTGGGCCGAAAACTGGGTCAAAAACAGCCCAGAAATCGCTGGAGAAGAAATCTGCCACGCTAATTTTCGTCACTGCGACGCGTCCGCGTGGAGCACGCGTTCGCATCATCTAACATTACAGAAACTATGGCAGAAGCCCTGGACGTTAGCTTTCCAACGCAACTAGAACCGCGTCATTTGGACTTCTGTAGCTAAAGTTATAGCCGTTTGAGTGCGAAGAGGTCAAGCTGGACAGGTTAGCAATTTCTCCAACTTCTTGTATTCCTTCCACTTTTGCATGCTTCCTTTCCATTCTCTGAGCCATTCCTGTCCTGTAATCTCTGAAATCACTTAACACACATATCAAGGCATCTAATGGTAATAAGAGAGGATTAAACATAGGGAACTTAAGGCTAAAGAAGCATGTTTTCAATCAAAGCACATAATTAGGAAGGCAAATGTAAAACCATGCAAATAGTATGAATAAGTGGGTAAAGAGTTGATAAAAACCACTCAATTGAGCACAAGATAAACCATGAAATAGTGGTTTATCAACCTCCCCAGACTTAAACATTAGCATGTCCTCATGCTAAGCTCAAGAGAAGCTATAAAAGATGAAGAGGAATGGTAGATTAATATGAAATGCAGCCTATCTATATGAATGCAACTACATGCAAAATATTTCTACCTACTTAGTTAAAAGTAAACAAATCTTTCAAGAAGAAATATGAACTGGATTTCACTAATTCAAATCATGAAAATGATGTACAAATAGACTTGCAAGAAGAAAATACCTCATGAAAGCAGGGAGCAAGGGATTGAGCATCGAACCCTCACTGGTAGTGTATACACTCTAATCACTCAAGTGTTTAAGGTTCGATTCTCTCAATTCT
>NC_029794.2:105443622-105471418 GCF_000816755.2 Arachis ipaensis | reverse complement strand
AGATTGCACCGTCCTCGGTGCATGCTAAGATGTGTCAGTGGACGGGTTGCTTCAACTGATGCTCTTCTCCAAGGATTGTGCAGATGGAGTTGGTTGTCTCCCCATGTAAACATCTTCCAGTTTCCTTCCGGGGGGCCGTCCTGAAAGAAAAAAGGGAAGAAAAGTAACCCAGAAATAAAGATAAGAAAATAAATGAAATATGGGTTGGTTAATGCCAAATGATAAGGGTCTCATTTACATGGAAGCTTCAACATGTAAGTGAGAAAATAGTAGAAGTACATGGCAAATCAAGAGTGCAAAAATTTGCAACAATAGGGAAGAGAGTGTGGGTAAGGAGAGATAATATAAATTCATGTCAATGCAAAAGTAATACAGGTATAAAAGATTGGCATTGATTTAAATAATATTACCTAACCAGAATAAAACAAGTCACTAAGCACCCAAAATAATTCAAGAGAAGATGCAATAGTTAAATAAGAAAATTTTAACACCAAAGGAAAAATAATGAATTTAGAAAAGAAAATAAAAAAAATATGCATAAAATTAAAATGCAATGAATGAAATATGCAAATAAATTAAGTAAAATAAAATGAAAGATAAGAAGAATGGGAAGGGAAAGAAGGGAAGAAGAGGTAAGTAAGAAAGGAGGGAGGAAAAATTAGGATTGGGGAAGAAAAGATAAGATTTTTGGCAGATTAGGTTAAGCTGTGCGGCGCAAGCGACGCGGACGCGTGGGGCACGCGGTCGCGTGACTTGCACTTATACGGATTGACGCGGTCGCGTCGGTCACGCGGCCGCGTGACACAGTTTATGCTACTGGCGCGAGGGCAGCCTCGCGCTCGCACAACTCTCTGCTCGAAACTTAGTATTGCCAAAATCTAAGGTGACGCGGTCGCGTGATCGACGCAATCGCGTGAGTGGCCATTATGGGGGTATGACGCGGACGCGTGAGCCATGCGTCTGCGTGGTAGGGTTTGTGCGTTCAGCACCAGTCTAGCACCACTCTTGCACAACTTTCGATCGTGCACCCTTTTTTACGTCGAATTTCAGGTCACGCGGCCGCGTGAGTGACGCGGACGCGTGAGAGGCATGTTTCCCATTTGACGTGGACGCGTCAGCGACGCGGTCGCATGGGATGATTTGTGCCAAAGGCACGCCTCCAGCCACGCTCTCGCGTGACTCTCTGTTCACTTTTCTTTTCTTCCAAACGCACTAGTGACGCGGACGCGTCAGCGACGCTGCCGCGTCGCGTGCGTGTTTCCCTTTTTTTATGCATGAAAAATGCAGAATGCAATGCTAATGTGAATGTTGTGCAAAACTCCAAGTTCAATATAATAAAATAAAATAAAACTTGAAAACAAATAAAACTAAATAAAAATGAAAAAAAGAACGATCATACCATGGTGGGTTGTCTCCCACCTAGCACTTTTAGTTAAAGTCCTTAAGTTGGACATTTGGTGAGCTTCCTGTTATGGTGGCTTGTGCTTGAATTCATCCAGAAATCTCCCCCAATGTTTGGAATGCCAACAGCCTCTGGGATCCCAAACAAGGCACGTAAAGCCCTTGAGCAGTTTTAAACATGTTCTTAGGCTTCCAGTGTGCTGAATGTCAAAACAGACTCCAGGATCCCAAACTTTGCTTTTACACCTGTCTTTGTGTTGATCATCATGATTCCATCCAGGTAGCAAGCAATCTGAATTTTCACTAAAGCGGCCAAACAACTTCCTAGACCCATTCAGTTGAGCTTTACACCAACCCTTGTACTTCAATTTAGAGAAGGCAACCATATTGAACTTTGTATGACAACTCTTACCACTGACCATCTTCCTCTTACTCTTAACACCACAAAGAGCTCTAAGCTGACCATCTGTCTCAAGTAAACCATATTCAAGTGGAATGAGAAAGCTAAGAGATATGAATTTTACCCACTTGAATATTGTATTGGATGGTAATGGCTTTGGGGGAGAGGTCTCCAGCAACTTTGGTAAGGTGATTTCCAACTCCATTTCCTTGGGCTCTTCTTTGACAACTTCCACCTCTTTGCAAACTTCTTCAATTTCAACATCTTCCTCTTGGTAGCTTTCTTCCAATTTGATCTCTTCTTCATTGCTCACCAAGGGCATGGGAGGCTGTGCTTCTTCTTCTATAATCTCCATCTCTTGACCAACCTCTTCCAAGTCTTTAACTATGATATGCCTTGGAGGTTGTACACCCTCCTCAACATCAAATGCAACCATCTTGGAAGGAGGCTCTTTGTCTTGACTTTCCCATGGAGGTTCAGCATCTCGCAAGTCTTCAACCACTTTTTCCTCTTCAATAATTACTGCTTTGTCCAGTAGTTTTAATATAAAATCATACTCATCCTTGATGATTTTCTTTCCATGACAATTCCTTTCAACTATTCTTTCATCTTCAAGGGTCTTTACTACCTTCACCTTTAAGGCCTCCTCTAGCTCTTTATGAAGTATGAATTTGCGAAGATGATCCCTTCTCTCTTGTTCCATGTCAATAGCATCATTGGGATCATGTTGCTCTTGGATTGATGGATGTGGGTGCTCTTCCATGGATGGTGGTGATGGGATGGAGAGATCATTCTGTGGTTGAAAAGGAAGTGCACTAGAGCTTGAGGGTTGATTGTTGAAGGTAAGTGTGGTGGTTCAAAGTTGTGTTGAGGAGGTTCATAGGCATATGATGGGGGTCCATCATATCTATCATCTTGGTATGCCCCCTGGAATGGCTCTTGACTATAGTAATTTGGTGGATGTTGGTTGTCACAGAAGGGTCCACCATAACTATTGTCTTGGTATACATCGTGGAATAGTCTTTGTCTGTGGTACTGTGGAAGGTGTTGTTGCCGGAAGGGTTGATCAGATCCTCGTGGCTCCTTCCATCTCTGATTGTTTTGACCTTGATGCATGTTCCTGTTATAATTTCCATTCCTTGCAACAGCATTGGAACCAAACTCAAAGCGAGAGGGGTGAGAACTCATAATAGTAAATAAAAATTAAAAATAAAAATAAAAACAAATTTTAAATTAAAAGGTTATTGAAAATTAAATTTTGAATTTTAATTTTTGAAGTTTGAAATTTGAAATTTGAATTTTGAATTTTGAAAATTTGAAATTTGAAAAATTTTTTTAAATTTCAATTTTTAACTTTTGAAATTTGAATTTTGAAAAAGTCAACAGTATAAGATAAAAATTTGAAAAAGATTTAAATTTTGAAAAGGTTTGATTTTTTAAAATTTTAAATCTAAAATTTTAAATTTGGATTTTTGAATTTTGGAATTTAAATATTGAAAATTGAAATTTGATTTTGAAATAAGATAAGATAAGATTTTGAAAAAAAAAGATATGATTTTTTTTTGAAAAAAAAGATTTAAATTTTGAAATTTTAAAATTTGAAATTTGATATTTGAATTTTGAATTTTTAAATTTGAATTTTGAAAATTGAAATTTGAAATTTTGGAATTTTGAATTTTAAATTTTGAATTTTCGAATTTAATGAGGAAAGAGAAAAACAATAAAATGACACCAAACATAAAATTTTTAGATCAAAACGAAGAAAACAACTAAGAACAACTTGAAGGTCAAGATGAACACGAAGAACAACTTGAAGATCAAGATGAATACGAAGAACAAATTTTTGAAAATTTTTTTAATAACTAAATAAAACCAATAACCTCTTAATTTATGAAAAAAGCAAAAATAAAAACAAAAATAAAAATAAATAAACAAGTAAAAAGTAAATATTTACAATAACCAATAATAAGGCACACGTTTGCAATTCCTTGGCAATGGTGCCATTTTGAAAGAACTGAAGATTGATGGTTTAGAAGTTATAGTAAACTCTCGTTGCAAGTATAGTTACTAAACCAAGCAATCAACCTTTCTTACAAACATTTTGGTTGTCACAAGTAACAAACCCCTTTAAAATTGATAACCGAGTATTTAAACCTCAAGTCGTCTTCTCAAGGAATTGCAGGGAAGTATGTTCTTATTATTGGTTATGAGTCTTGTAAATTGGGGGTTTTGAAAGTAAGGAAGCAGTATGTTGAATGATAAGAAGAATAAAATAAATAAATAACTATAAAATAGACTCTTGGCAAGGTATGAAAACTGGAAGTCCTATCCTGGTTATCCTTATCAATTGTAATGAGAATTGGATTTTTCTCTCACTTTGTTAACCTCTAACTATGAAGGTAAGTTAAGTGAATGAATTAATTTTTATTCCTCAGGTCCTAGTCTTTCCTTGGGAAAAGTCAGAGTTATTGGAATTCGAATCAATTCTTGAAGAATTCCAATTTTCAATCAACAATGAGTTTGATAACTCAAGAGTCACCAATTATTTAACCAAAGCCAAAAGGGAAAATATCTAAATTAAATTAAAAGCATTCATATAAATAAAGCAAAGCAAAATTAAATCTGAAAATACCTCGAATTGCATTCACAAAAGAAATTAAATCTAACATGGATATTCATAAATTAAATTAGAAAAATAAATAAAAGAAACATTAAACCTGTGATCGCAAAAGATGAAATAATCATAAAGTGAAAAGAATCCTAATTCTAAATCCTAAGAGAGAGGAGAGAACTTCTCTCTCTAAAAACTACATCTAAAACTAAAATTGTGAATTATGAGAGCTTGTTTTTTTCTGAATGAATGGATTCCCCCACTTTATAGCCTCTAATATGTGTTTTCTGGGCCGAAAACTGGGTCGAAAACAGCCCAAAAATCGCTGGAGAAGAAATCTGCCACGCTGATTTTTGTCACTGCAACGTGTCTGCGTGCAGCACGCGTTCGCATCACCTAGCGTCAGGGCAACTATGACATATTATATATTATATCGAAGCCCCGGATGTTAGCTTTCCAACGCAACTGGAACCGCGTCATTTGGACCTCTGTAGCTAAAGTTATAGCCATTTGAGTGCTAAGAGGTCAAGTTGGACAGCTTAGCAATTTCTCCAACTTCTTGTATTCCTTCCACTTTTGCATGCTTCCTTTCCATCCTATGAGCCATTCCTATTCTATAATCTCTGAAATCACTTAACACACATATCAAGGCATCTAATGGTAATAAGAGAGGATTAAACATAGGGAATTTAAGGTCAAAAAAGCATGTTTTCAATCAAAGCACATAATTAGGAAGGCAAATGTAAAACCATGCAAATAGTATGAATAAGTGGGTAAAGAGTTGATAAAAACCACTCAATTGAGCACAAGATAAACCATGAAATAGTGGTTTATCAGTTAGCTACCAGATGTGTCAAGTTCTGGCAAAGTAACTGACGCGTGAGCTCACGGCTAGTAGGAAAGGCATGCATCATATGCATTTGTCTGTTTACTATGGTTTGTTTTCTTGGGATTGCTGATAGAAGGATGATCAACCCCAATTTTATGGTTTATCTTGTGCTTAATTTATGGGATTTTATCAACTTACCTCACATTTATTCAATGAAATAGCATGATTTTTGTAATTCTCCCTAATTTTGTACTTAAGAGTGAAAACATGCTTTTTAGCCTTAAATTTGCCAATTTTAATTCACTTTAATTCCATTCGATGCCTTGATATGTTTGTTGAGTGATTTCAGATTCATAACGCAAGTATTGGACGAAAGAAGTGAAGAGAAAAGCATGCAAAGTGGAGAATTCATGAAGAAATGAGCATTTGGAGGATTCAAGGCCACGCGCACGCGTCATCCACGCGTGCGCGTGAGAAGGACATTCATGGCCACGTGCACGCGTCACCCACACGTACGCGTGAGGAGAAAATTTGCCAGCGATGCGCACACGTTAACCATTAGCACGCGTGATGTTGGTCACGTGACCTCATTAAAGTGAATTCGATGGGGACAATTTCTGAGCTTTCCAGGCCCAAATCCAACTCATTTCTGAAGCTATTTGATGCAGAACACAAGACGGGTCAAGGGGGAGTAATTAGTTAGTGTAGGAAACATGCTTTAGGTTAGTTCTAGAGAGAGAAGCTCCCTCTTCTCTCTAGAAATTAGGGTTCTTAGTTTAGTTTTCTCTTAGTTTTAGGTTTAATTACTTGTTTTGATTTAGTTCCCTTTACTTTTCCTTGTTGATTTGCTTCAATTTTCTTAGTTTCTCTTGTTATTTCCTTTATTTTACCACTTTTTATATTATATGAACTCTTGTTAATTCCCCTTTCCTTTAGTGCAATTTGAGGTTTTATGTTCTTTTCTTGCTTATTTGAGTTGTTATTATTGATTTCTTGCATTGCGTAGTTGTAGAATTTACTATTTCTTGTAATTTATGATACTTTCCTTTTATGCCTTCTGTAACAACCCCGATTTTCGAGTACACGAGATCTTTTCTGAAGGTACAGATTTCTCCGGAAGATCAGTAAGGGGAGAACCTCTGCTATATCATCAAGCATCTCAATCCTCATTGTTATTATGTTATCTTTAAGCAAGAACCTCTTTTAGGGCAAGCTCGACAACGCAATCGCGAAGAACCTAGTTTTTAAACCGTATCAGTTAGGAGTTTTGATTATGGTTTCCGTAAATAATCTCAATTTGATGAACCGGACTTGATTCATGAAAGAAGAGAGATAATAGTATAATATTATCATTATATTAGTATTAGAAGCTGCTTGAATGATATTATAATGTTACCTGGTCTGTTTTAATTAAAAATAGGAAATCGGTTTAACCAGATTCACAGTTTACTGGTGCAGCTTAGCACCAGCACTCTCTGATGACTTTAGCAATGCTAAGGCCTCATCATACATGTTCTATTCTCATAACAAATATGTTACTAGTGTCATTTATGCTAGTAGCTCAGAAAAGAATTTTTAGAGATATTTTTACAAGTATTCTGATACATCTATTTTTAATAGTTATACACTGAGATATTTTAATATTATTTTAATCCACCTCAAAGTCAACCAATCACAACTCACCCTAAACCTCCAAGACCCCCAAGGCTGGTTCATTTACTCCTTGTGGCCGAAATTTCCAAGAGAGAAAAAGAGAGAAAAGTTCTTAGTTCTAAATCTTTAAAGCTTGATTTCTTCTGAACTAAAACTCAAATCAAACTTTCAATCCGACAAAAATGACCCTCTCTTCTTTTTCTACATAATAATATGACTTATCAAGGCTGGAATCAAGGTGAGTTGGCTGCACCATCTCCCTTTTGCTTCGGTTTCAAAGAAACATGCTTAAACATGTGTTTTTTTATGTTCTTCCTTAAGAATCATGCTTAACTTGACTTGAGGGCCAAGAAACGTTAATTTCCAGCAAGTTTAAGGTGAGAAATCCCTTCCTAACATGCTGAGTGAGATTTGGTCAGTTAAAGGTTTGTGGATTTAAAGTTGTTCTTGATGTGATTTAGGAGGAAAAAGTGCTTAAGGACCACCTGAGAGTATAACCGAGTTTGGAGCAGCAAAACTAGGTAGGGTTTGACGAAATTAATCTTGATTAATTGTGTTTGAGTTGTGTGATTATGATATGGTTTAGCTGTGCTTGAAATTGATGGTTTAAATGAGTGATTCTTGTTGAAAATTTGATGAAAATTTGATGAAATTTGATGAAATTCAAGCTATGAATTTGTGTTCTTCAGTGCATGAGTGCAGCTGGAAACCGAAACCGTAGAGCTTAAATTACGGTTCAATTTGTGTTAAAATCAAGTGCAAAAGATGGAGTTTTAGTGGCTAGGAATTTATTATGAATTTTAGTAAAAATCGGTTACTGAAAAGTTGAAAAACGGTTGAAAACAGAGAAAGAATCTGAAGAATTTACGAAGAATACGAAGAACACTTTGAGTGTGGTGGAGAACAATGAAGAACATGCTTTAGATCTTAAATAGGGCAAGGAAGTAAAATTTTTGGTATTTGGGGGGTTATTTTGTAATTTCTGAAAGTTAGGGTGCTAAAAGTAGAAATATTAAAAGTTACGAGTGGTAAAAAGTAAATTTATACAACTTTTAGGGCAAGAAAGGGTAAATCTCAAAAATATATTAATAAAATAATAAATAATAATAAAATATTAAAATAATGCGAAAAAAGCAGTTTTTCGTAAAAGCTTTAGAAAGACAACTTTAAGCGCAGAATCTCATAATTATTACCTTCATAAAATACTTAGGGAGTGGTAATAACATATTAGTAAGGCAAAGATAAAGGAAAGATAAAAAGTTGAAGGAAAGATAAAAATTGAAGAAAAAGTGTGTAAAGTTTTAATGACAGAAAACAACAGAAACTAGAGAACGAACTAGGAGCAACGTAGTTAGTTCTTTAGTTGCGCCTAT
Organism: Arachis ipaensis; assembly: GCF_000816755.2. NCBI lineage: Eukaryota > Viridiplantae > Streptophyta > Magnoliopsida > Fabales > Fabaceae > Arachis > Arachis ipaensis. Next base: position 105,463,151 of record NC_029794.2, on the reverse strand, counting down.
GGTTAGGTATAATATGAAAAGTTAAACTGTTTCAGTATAGACTTAATGGACATATACTTGGGGCAGGCTAACTATTCATACCGAAATTTACATAAGCTTTAAATACATACGTTAAATAGAGAAATCATAATAGAGTAAAGAAACGCATAGAAAAAGAATAAATAGAGCAGAATAAAGAGACTAAGAGAAAAGAATAATATGATAAAGAGTAGAGTACCTGTTGAAAGGTCATTTGTTGCATTAAGGCAACCCCAAAGATATCTATATGTTCATCTGCTGCATTGAGGTAGTCCGATAGATGGTGGTGCGGCCACTGAGAACGCTTTCCTGCGGTACAGATTCATATTCTATTTCTGTAAGGCAGAGGGGTTATTTCTTGCTACAGAAGTACCGTGACCACTTGTTCCATTTCTATAGTGGCAGAGGGGTTATTTCCTGTATACAGAAGGTGTGTCGGCATACATCCCTATAGTGGCAGATGTGTTATTTCCTGCGTGCAGTGGACCCCGTGGTGGCAGAGGGGTTATTTTTTGTACACAGGGGTATAGCCAACAAGAAAGCCATATCCGGCTAGTAATGCTGGGTTACGTCGGGAGCGGGTAGAAACCAACAGATGAGCGCATTACCTGCACTAGGACTAGACATGCATCATTCTTGTCTGTGCATCATTCTCTGTTGTATTGCTTTTATGTTTGTGATCTATTTCTTTATGTTTGTCTGCTTCTATGCTATACATGTGTTTTATTTCTTGTATTCTTCTGTTCGTGTTCTGTTTTCTATTTTCTCTATTTATCTTCATCTCCTGTTTACTGCTTCACTGTATTCTGTTATCTGTCCACTAAACAACACCGAATTAATAAACATAACTAATAACCCCGGCCCTACTAAGAACTCCCCAGTTCTTACCCTTTCCCTCCCTTCCTCCCCTCCAGATGGAGATTGGCGTGACATTCTACGATTTTGAAGACCCTTACATCTACGAGGATCCAGTACACCACAGTTACTTTATTATGGATTGGAGCCTCGTATGAGACGGTATGCGTTACAAGGTCGAGCTTTTCAACATCCTCTGTCTAGCCTACTTTTTGACCCCAATGCTCCTTACGACTTTTCCTTATCCTAATTACACCTTGACGTGCCTGGACATCCTTTTCCGACGGTTCCGGACACCCTATACCAGCTCAACCCTTGAATGTGGTGGCACCTGAACCTATCATTCCTGATGAGCCTGAGATAGCTGGTGAGTATATACCTGCGATTCCACCAGAGTGGGACTTTCCCCCTGAGTCGATTCCTGACTTTCCACAGCCTGATGAGCCGGAACTACCGGATGATGGGGTAGCTCCTGTATACGCAAACGGACCTGTGCTCGTGAATGGTTTTGTACATAGTGACAGTAGTGCTACTGGTGGTTCTGAGGATATAGCTGTAGCTGCTGACGACGACGAGGAGGAGGACCCGGAGATAGACATAGAACAGGATGAGGAGATGGACGAGCCTCATGACGATCTACCAAATGGCCACGTGTAGATATAGGCTGACAGTGGTAGGGGCACTCTTTTGATGACATTCTAGTCTGACATTGACTTTTGTTTAGCCTCTCACTTGTGTTAGTACACCCGAAAGCTAGGAGCTATAGAGTAGTTAGGCTAGCCTGGGCGCCAGTTTAGCAGCTTTTGTATGGGCCAGGCTCTGGGAGTGTTGTGTATATATTAGCTATGTAGGTTAACACGGATGTAAACTAACTTGATCTTTTGTAAAAGCTACATGTTTTGTTATAGTGTATATGATGTATATTATCAGCTGTGTTATATGTTTCTCTATGCTTCCTTATTATTTCTATCAATGTATGCTTATTTATTTTACTCCATCGCTTGCAACGGTATAAGTTAAGTAGAGAAAAAAAAAGTTACTCATAAATTGGCTACGTTCTAACAAGGAATAGGCTCATATATTAAATAATAGTTAATAATTAGGAAGAACAAGTTAGTAACACTTAGCTTCTTGTATGACCATGGCATACTGGGAGTTGGGTCATTACACCTTCCAAGTGTTTGACAAAATGCTTGGCTTAGGTTTAGAGTAGTTTTTTAGCATTCTTGGCTTGGAAAGAGAAATTAGGCGATATTGAGTCATTAATACCCAACTTATGTTGGTGATCTAGAGTTGTTAGTTAATATTATTTCCATTGATTCTAATCTTTTGCTAATTCAATTAGTGAGTTGATTAGGACTTTTGAATTGAGATTAACTAGTCTTATTTGACTTCCTCTCAAGTGAAGATAACATTATACCTTCTTCCTATGTTGGAGATGACTAAATAGGATTAGCTCTTGTTAATCATTGTATGATAATTAATAACTATGATAGAAAGCCTATATTCTCAATCCTTGCCATGAATGTCTCTCTTTATTACTTGCTTTATTTAATTGTTTGCTTTATTTTTTTTGTCATTCATTTTCTTGCCCTTTTATCAACCCAACCCCCCTTGAATCTTATAACCAATAATTGAGCACTCGATTGCAATTCTTAGGGAGAACGACTCGGGACTAATACTCTCGGTTATTTTTATTAGGTTGGACTTGTGACAACCAAAAATTAAACTTTGATTTGAGGATCGATTGTCAGTTTGGGCTATGCTCACAACAAAATTATTTTGTTAAATTCCGAACCGGTATAAATCTTCACTATCAAGTTTTTGGCGCCGTTGCCGGAGAGTTGCAATGTGTGCTTATTATTAGTTATTGTACATATGTTGATATTGTGAATAGTTTGCTTTTTGTTTGTTTGCTAGTTTTGGTTTAGGAGTTTATTTTCTTTATATCTTCTTAGTTTTTGTTTTTGTTTTCCTTTTCTACTATGAATTCTCATCACTTTGGCTATTGATGAGCGGATAATTTATACGCTTTTTAGCATTGTTTTTACATAGTTTTCAGTATGATTTGATTATTTTTTAGTATTTTTTATTAGTTTTTTAAATAAAAATCATATTTTTGGACTTTACTATGAGTTTGTGTGTTTTTCTGTGATTTCAATTAATTTCTGGCTGAAATTGAGGGACTTGAGCATAAATCAGATTCAGAGGCTGAAGAAGGACTGCAGATGCTGTTGGATTCTGACCTCCCTGCACTCAAAGTGGATTTTTTGGAGCTATAGGAGTCCAAATGGTGCACTCTCAATTGTGTTGGAAAGTAGACATCCAGGGCTTTCTAGCAATATATAATAGTCCATACTTTTCTCTAGTTTAGATGATGCAAACTGGCGTTTAACGCCAGCTCTTTGCCCTATTCTGGAGATAAACGCCAGAAACAGGTTGCAAAGCAGAGTTAAATGCAAAAAACAGGTTACAAACTGGCGTTTAACTCCAAGGAAGACCTCTACACGTGAAAGCTTCAATGCTCAGTTCAAGCACACACCAAGTGGGCCCGGAAGTGAATTTCTGCATGATTTACTCATTTCTGTAACCCTAGTAACTAGTTTAGTATAAATAGAACTTTTTACTATCATGTTAAGGGTCGGATCTTTGATTAGTCTTATGCGATCTTAGACCTTTATGGGGGCGGGCCTCTTGGCGATGCCTGGACCTTGTTCTTATGTATTTTCAACGGTAAAGTTTCTATACACCATAGATTAAGGTGTGGAGCTCTGCTGTTCCTCATGAATTAATGCAAAGTACTACTGTTTTTCCATTCATTTTAAGCCTATTTCTTATCTAAGATATCCATTCGCACACAAGAACATGATGAATGTGATGATTATGTGACGCTCATCACCATTCTCACTTATGAACGCATGCCTGACAACCACTTCCGTTCTACATGCAAACAAGCTTGAATGTGTATCTCTTAGCCTTCTAATCGTGAGATCAGAATCTTCATGGTATAGGCTAGAACTATTGGCGGCCATTCTTGAGGTCCGAAAAGTCTAAACCTTATCTGTGGTATTCCGAGTAGGATCCGGGAAGGGATGGCTGTGACGAGCTTCAAACTCGCGAGTACTGGGCGTAGTGACAGATGCAAAAGGATTACTGAATCATATTCCAGTATGATCGAGAACCGACAGATGATTAGCCGTGCGGTGACAGCGCATCTTGGACCATTTTCACTGAGAGGACGGGAAGTAGCCATTGACAACGGTGATGCCCTACATACAGCTTGCCATGGAAAGGAGTAGGAATGATTGGATGAAGACAGCAGGAAAGCAGAGGTTCAGGAGGAACAAAAGCATCTCTATACGTTTATCTGAAATTCTCACCAAAGAATTACATAAGTATCTCTATCCTATTTTATATTTTAATTATATTTTAATTATCAATTCACCATAACCATTTGAATCTGCCTGACTAAGATTTACAAAGTGACCATAGCTTGCTTCAAGCCGACAATCTCCGTAGGATTGACCCTTACTCACGTAAGGTTTATTACTTGGACGAACCAGTGCACTTGCTGGTTAGTTGTGCAAAGTTGTGACAAAGAATTAAGATTATGAACGTGCGTATTAAGTTTTTAGCGCCGTTACCAAGGAATGAACGATCACGATTTCTGCGCACCAAGTTTTTGGCGCCGTTGCCGGGGAATGTTCGAGTTTGGACAACTGACGGTTCATCTTGTTGCTTAGATTAGGTAATTTTATTTTAATTTTAAGTTTTTGTTTTTATTCTTTTTTTTTATTTTCGAAAAATTTTCAAAAAAAAAAATTTTTTAATAAATTATTCTATGGCTTCAGAATTTTTAAGAATGAATTCTAGAGTTTCACGATGATCTGTTGAATTCTGGCTGGCTGTGAAGCCATGTCTAATTCCGTTGGACCGAGATTTCAACTTATCATCACAAGAGTCTTTGGACTCCCATCGTATCAGCTGTTATATGCCTGATTTGTATCTGCTAAAGCTTGGCTGGCCATTGGCCATGTCTAGTGTTTTGGACCGAAGCTTTCACTGAAAGCTTGGCTGGCTAGTGAGCCATGTCTAATTCCTGGACCGGAGCTTTAGACTAACATTGAATGATTCCTGAAATTCTCATTAAAAATTTTGAAATCCTTAATTTTCTTTTTCCAATTAATTTTCGAAAAAACCAAAAAAATTAATAAAATCATAAAACCAAAAATAATTTGATGTTTCTTGTTTGAGTCTTGTGTCAGTTTTTAAGTTTGGCGTCAATTGCATGTTTATCTCTTTCTTGTATTTTTCAAAATTTCATGCATTGCATTCTTCAAGATCTTCAAGTTGTTCTTGGTAAGTCTTCTTGTTTGATCTTTAAAATTTCTTGTTTTGTGTCTTTTCTTGTTTTCCATATGCATTTTCAATTTGTTAGTGTCTCAACATTAAAAATTTTTAAGTTTGGTGTCTTACATGTTTTTCTTTTCTTAAAAATTTTCAAAAATAAGTCTTGATGTTTATCTTGATCTTCAAAGTGTTCTTGGTGTTCATCTTGACACTCAAAGTGTTCTTGCATGCATCAGTTGTTTTGATTCATAATTCTTATATTTTGTTTCAATTTAGTGTTTTTCTTTCTCATCATTAAAAATTCAAAAATAAAAAAATATCTTTCCCTTATTCACTCATAAATTTTCGAGAATTTGAGTTGACTTTTTCAAAACTTTTTAAAATTTAATTGTTTCTTATGAGTCAAGTCAAATTTTCAATTTAAAAACCTTATCTTTTTCAAATCTTTTTCAAAATCCAAATCTTTTTCATTTTTCTTTCATAATTTTCGAAAATTTCAAATTGATTTTCAAAAATCTTTTTCTTATTTTGTTTCATAATTTCAAAATCTTTACTAACAATTAATGTGATTAATTCAAAAACTTTAAGTTTGTTACTTGCCTAGTAAGAAAGGTTCAATCTTTAAAATTTAAAATCATATCTTTTTGTTTCTTGTTAGTCAAGTAATCAACTTTAATTTTTCAAAATCAAATCTTTTTAAATTTCTTTTTCAAATCTTTTTCAAAATAAGTTTCAATCACATCTTTTTCAAAATCAATTTCAAAATCTTTTCTAACTTCTTATCTTTTCAAATTGATTTTCAAATCTTTTTCAAATTAATCCTATCTTTTTGTTTCATTCTTATCTTTTTCAAAACTACCTAACTAATTCTCTCTCTCTAATTTTCGAAAATCACCTTCCTCTTTTTCAAAATTCCTTTTTAATTAACTAATTATTTTGAATTTTAATTTAATTTAATTTAATTTTTCTTTTTTTTATTATTTTTGAATTTCATCTTTAAATTTAAATTAAAAACAAAAATATTCTTTTCTTTTCAATTATTTTCGAAAATTTTTCTCTCTCTCATCTCCTTCTAATTATTTATTTATTTACTAACACTTCTCTTCATCTCAAAATTCGAGCCCTCCCTTCCTCTTGGTGTTCGAATTTCTCTTCTTCTATTCCTTTCTTCTTCTACTCACATAAAGGAATCTCTATACTGTGACATAGAGGATTCCATATTTTCTTTTCTGTTTTTTTCTTTTTCATATGAGCAGGAACAAGGATAAGAACATTCTTGTTGAGGCTGATCCTGAACCTGAAAGGACTCTGAAGAGGAAGCTAAGGGAAGCTAAAGCACAACTCTCTGGAGAAAATCTGACAGAAATTTTCGAAAAAGAAGGAGACATGGCCGAAAATAATAACAATGCAAGGAAGATGCTTGGTGACTTTACTGCACCAAATTCTAATTTACATGGAAGAAGCATCTCAATCCCTGCCATTAGAGCAAACAATTTTGAGCTAAAGCCTCAATTAGTTTCTCTGATGCAACAGAACTGCAAGTTTCATGGACTTCCATTAGAAAATCCTTTTTAGTTCTTAACTGAATTCTTGCAGATCTGTGATACTGTTAAGACCAATGGGGTTGACTCCGAGGTCTACAGGCTTATGCTTTTCCCATTTGCTGTAAGAGATAGAGCTAGAATATGGTTGGACTCTCAACCTAAAGATAGCCCGAACTCTTAGGATAAGCTGGTCACGGCTTTCTTAGCCAAGTTCTTTCCTCCTCAAAAGCTTAGCAAGCTTAGAGTGGATGTTCAAACCTTCAAACAGAAAGAAGGTGAATCCCTCTATGAAGCTTGGGAGAGATATAAGCAACTGACCAAAAAGTGTCCTTCTGACATGCTTTCAGAATGGACCATCCTGGATATATTCTATGATGGTCTGTCTGAATTATCAAAGATGTCATTGGACCATTCTGCAGGTGGATCCATTCACCTAAAGAAAACGCCTGCAGAAGCTCAGGAACTCATTGACATAGTTGCAAATAACCAATTCATGTACACTTCTGAAAGGAATCCTGTGAGTAATGAGACGCCTCAGAGGAAGGGAGTTCTTGAAATTGATACTCTGAATGCCATATTGGCTCCGAATAAAATATTGACTCAGCAAGTCAATATAATTTCTCAGAGTCTGAATGGATTGCAAGCTGCATCCAATAGCACTCAAGAGGCATCTTCTGAAGAAGAAGCTTATGATCCTGAGAACCCTGCAATAGCAGAGGTGAATTACATGGGGGAACCCTATGGAAATACCTATAATCCCTCATGGAGAAATCATCCAAATTTCTCATGGAATGATCAACAAAAGCCTCAACAAGGCTTTAATAATGGTGGAGGAAACAGGTTTAGCAATAGCAAACCTTTTCCATCATCCACTCAGCAACAGACAGAGAATTCTGAGCAGAATCCATCTAGCTTAGCAAATATAGTCTCTGATCTATCTAAAGCCACTCTAAGTTTTATGAATGAAACAAGGTCCTCCATCAAAAATTTGGAGGCACAAGTGGGCCAGCTGAGTAAAAGAGTGACTGAAACTCCTCTTAGTACTCTCCCAAGCAATATAGAAGAGAATCCAAAAAGAGAGTGCAAGGCCATTACCTTACTTGGTGTGGCCGAACACAAAGAGGAGGAGGAGGACGTGAATCCTAGTGAGGAAGACCTCCTGGGACATTCAGTGACCAATAAGGAGTTTCCCTTTGAGAAACCAAAAGAATCTGAGGCTCATCTAGAGACTATAGAGATTCCATTGAACCTCCTTCTGCTCTTCATGAGCTCTGATGAGTATTCAGCCTCTGAAGAGGATGAAGACATTACTGAAGAGCAAGTTGCTAAGTACCTTGGTGCAATCATGAAGCTGAATGCCAAATTATTTGGTAATGAGACTTGGGAAGATGAACCTCCCTTGCTCACCAATGAACTAAATGCATTGGATAGGCAGAAATCACCATGACCTTTGAGAAGGCTCTATGTGACCTGGGGTCAGGAATAAACTTAATGCCACTCTCTGTAATGGAGAAACTTGGGATCTTTAAGGTGCAAGCTGCCAGAATCTCTTTAGAGATGGCAGAAAACTCAAAAAACCAGGCTTATGGACTAGTAGAGGACGTGTTAGTAAAGGTTGAAGGCCTTTACATCCCTGCTGATTTCATAATCCTAGACACTGGGAAGGACGAGGATGAATCCATCATCCTTGGAAGACCCTTCCTAGCCACAGAAAGAGCTGTGATTGATGTGGACAGAGGAGAATTGGTCCTTCAACTGAATGAGGACTACCTTGTGTTTAAAACTCAAGGATCTCCTTCTGTAACCATGGAGAGAAAGCATGAAAAGCTTCTCTCACTGTAGAGTCAACCAAAGCCCCCACAGTCAAACTCTAAGTTTGGTATTGGGAGGCCACAACCAAACTCTAAGTTTGGTGTTGAACCCCCACATTCAAACTCTAAGTTTGGTGTTGGGAGTTTCCAACAATGCTCTGAACATCTGTGAGGCTCCATGAGAGCTCACTGTCAAGCTATTGACATTAAAGAAGCGCTTGTTGGGAGGCAACCCAATGTTATTTAATTATATCTATTTATTTTCTATTGTTATTTTATTTTTTTTTTTAGGTTGATGATCATGTGGAGTCACAAAAGTTACTGAAAAATAAAAAATAGAATGAAAAATAGCTTTAAAAATAGCTCACCCTGGAGGAAGAACTTACTGCCGTTTAAACGCCAGTAAGAAGCATCAAACTGGCATTTAACGCCATAAAGAAGCATCAAGCTGGCGTTAAATGCCAGAAGCAAGCACCAGACTGGCGTTTAACGCCAGAACAGAGCATGGAAGTGGCATTTAACACCAGAAACAAGCAGCAAGCTGGCGTTTAACGCCAGACATGCATTCTAAGGGCGTTTTATACGCCTAATTGGAGCAGGGATGTTAAGTCCTTGACCCCACTGGATCTGTGGACCCCACTGGATCTGTGGACCCCACTGGATCTGTGGACCCCACAGGATCCCCACATTTTCTTCTCTCCTCTTCACACCTTTTCATAACTCTCTTCCACAAACACCCTTCACCAATCACCTCAATCACTCTTCCCCATCACCTCTTCACCATTCATATCCATCCTCTCTTCCCCAAAAAACCCCACCTACCTCCAAAATTCAAATTCTTTTCCCTCCCAAACCCAACCCTAATGACCGAACCCTAAACCTCCCCCCACTCCTATATAAACCCCTCATTCCTTCTTCATTTTCACACAACACAACCCTCTCTTCTTCCCCTTGACCGCATACACACCTCTCTCCCTCTCCTCCATTTTTCTTCTTCTTCTCCTTCTTTTTTTCTTCTTTTGCTCGGGGACGAGCAAACATTTTAAGTTTGGTGTGGTAAAAGTATTGCTTTTTATTTTTCCATAACCATTAATGGCACCTAAGGCCAGAGAAACCTCAAGAAAGAGGAAAGAGAAGGGAATTGCTTCCTCCTCTGAGTCATGGGAGATGGAGAGATTCATCTCAAAGGTCCATCAAGACCACTTCTATGAAGTTGTGGCCAAGAAAAAAGTGATCCCTGAGGTTCCTTTCAAGCTCAAAAAGAATGAGTATCCAGAGATCCAACATGAGATCCGAAGAAGAGGTTGGGAAGTTCTCACCAACCCCATTCAACAAGTCAGGATCTTAATGGTTCAAGAGTTCTATGCAAATGCATGGATCACTAGGAACCATGATCAAAGTGTGAACCCGAATCCAAAGCATTGGCTTACCATGGTTCGGAGGAAATACTTAGATTTCAGTCCGGAAAATGTAAGGCTGGCGTTCAACTTGCCAATGATGGAAGAAAACGCACGCCCCTACACTAGAAGGGTCAACTTTGATCAAAGGTTGGCCCAAGTCCTCATGGACATATGTGTGGAAGGAGCTCAATGGAAAGTTGACTCAAGAGGCAAGCCAGTTCAATTGAGAAGACTGGACCTTAAGCCTGTAGCTAGAGGATGGTTGGAGTTTATTCAACGCTCAATTATTTCTACTAGCAACCGGTCTGAAGTTACTATAGACCGGGCCATCATGATCCATAGTATCATGATTGGGGAGGAAGTGGAGGTTCATGAGATTATACCTCAAGAACTCTACAAGGTGGCTGACAAGTCCTCCACTTTGGCAAGTTAGCCTTTCCTCACCTCATTTGTCACCTCTGCAATTCGGCTGGAATTGACATAGAGGGAGACAGCCTCATTGAAGAGGACAAGCCCATCACTAAGAAGAGGATGGAGCAAACAAGAGATCATGGACCTCAACAAGAGCATGAGAAAATTCCTCACCATGAAATTCCTGAGATGCCTCAAGGGATGCACTTCCCTCCACAAAACTATTGGGAGCAAATCAATACTTCCCTAGGAGAATTAAGCTCCAACATGGGACAACTAAGGATGGAGCACCAAGAGCACTCCATCATCCTCCATGAGATTAGAGAAGATCAAAGAGCTATGAGGGAGGAGCAACAAAGACAAGGAAGAGACATAGAGGAGCTCAAGAGCACCATTGGTTCTTCAAGAAGAGGAAGACGTCACCCTCACTAAGGTGGACCCATTCCTTAATCTCCTTGTTCTTATTTTCCTGTTTTTCGTTTACTATGCTTTATGTTTATGTTTGTGTCTTATTACATGATCATTAGTTTGATAAATGAAAAATGTTTTAATTACAAAAGAATAAGAAGTACATGATTTCGAATTCATCCTTGAAACTAGTTTAATTATTTTGATGTGGTGACAATACTTTTTTTTTCTGAATGAATGCTTGAACAGTGCATATGTCTTTTGATATTGTGGTTTATGAATGTTAAATATGTTGGCTCTTGAAAGAATGATGAAAAAGGAAGAAATGTTATTGATAATCTGAAAAATCATAAAATTGATTCTTGAAGCAAGAAAAAGCAGTGAATACAAAAGCTTGCGAAAAAAAAGAGAAGAGAAAAGAAAAATGGCGAAAAAAAAAAGAAAGAAAAGGAAAAAGCAAGCAGAAAAAGCCAAAAGCTCTTTAAACCAAAAGGCAAGAGCAAAAAGCCAATAGCCCTTAAAACCAAAAGGCAAGGGTAATAAAAAGGATCCAAGGCTTCAAGCATCAGTGGATAGGAGGGCCTAAAGGAATAAAATCCTGGCCTAAGCTGCTAAACCAAGCTGTCCCTAACCATGTGCTTGTGGCGTGAAGGTGTCAAGTGAAAATTTGAGACTGAGCGGTTAAAGTCAAGGTCCAAAGCAAAAAAAGAGTGTGCTTAAGAACCCTGGACACCTCTAATTGGGGACTTTAGCAAAGCTGAGTCACAATCTAAAAAGGTTCACCCAGTTATGTGTCTGTGGCATTTATGTATCCGGTGGTAATACTGGAAAACAAAGTGCTTAGGGCCACGGCCAAGACTCATAAAGTAGCTATGTTCAAGAAATCAACATACTGAACTAGGAGAATCAATAACACTATCTGAATTTTGAGTTCCTATAGATGCCAATCATTCTGAACTTCAATGGATAAAGTGAGATACCAAAACTATTCAAGAGGCAAAAAGCTACTAGTCCCGCTCATTTGATTGGAGCTAAGTTTCATTGATATTTTGGAATTTATAGTATATTCTCTTCTTTTTATCCTATTTGATTTTCAGTTGCTTGGGGACAAGCAACAATTTAAGTTTGGTGTTGTGATGAGTGGATAATTTATACGCTTTTTAGCATTGTTTTTACATAGTTTTCAGTATGATTTGATTAGTTTTTAGTATATTTTTATTAGTTTTTAAATAAAAATCACATTTCTGGACTTTACTAGGAGTTTGTGTGTTCTTTTGTGATTTCAGGTAATTTCTGGCTGAAATTGAGGGACTTGAGCAAAAATCAGATTCAGAGGCTGAAGAAGGACTGCAGATGCTGTTGGATTCTAACCTCCCTTCACTCAAAGTGAATTCTGGAGCTACAGGAGTCCAAATGGCGCGCTCTCAATTGCGTTGGAAAGTGGACATCCAGGGCTTTCCAGAAATATATAATAGTCCATACTTTTCCCGAGTTTAGATGACGCAAACGGGCGTTCAACGCCAGCTCTCTGCGCTATTCTGGAGTTAAACGCCAGAAACAGGATGCAAAGCAGAGTTAAACGCCAGAAACAGGTTACAAACTGGTGCTTAACTCCAAGGAAGACCTCTACACGTGAAAGCTTCAATGCTCAGTCCAAGCACACACCAAGTGGGCCCGGAAGTGAATTTCTGCATCATTTACTCATTTCTGTAACCCTAGTAACTAGTTTAGTATAAATAGAACTTTTTACTATCATGTTAAGGGTCGGATCTTTGATTAGTCTTATGCGATCTTAGACCATTATAGGGGCTAGTCTTTCGGCCATGCATAGACCTTGTTTTTATGTATTTTCAACGGTAGAGTTTCTACATACCATAGATTAAGGTGTGGAGCTCTGCTGTTCCTCATGAATTAATGCAAAGTACTACTGTTTTTCTATTCAATTTAAGCCTATTTCTTCTCTAAGATATCCATTAGCACACAAGAACATGATGAATGTGATGATTATGTAACGCTCATCACCATTCTCACTTATGAACGCGTGCCTGACAACCACTTCCGTTCTACATGCAAACAAGCTTGAATGTGTATCTCTTAGCCTTCTGATCGTGAGATCAGAGTCTTCGTGGTATAGGCTAGAACTATTGGTGGCCATTCTTGAGGTTCAGAAAGTCTAAACCTTATCTGTGGTATTCCGAGTAGGATCCGAGAAGGGATGGCTGTGACGAGCTTCAAACTCGCGAGTGCTGGGCGTAGTGACAGACGCAAAAGGATTACTAAATCCTATTCCAGTATGATCGAGAACCGACAGATGATTAGCCATGCGGTGACAGCGCATCTTGGACCATTTTCACTGAGAGGACGGGAAGTAGCCATTGACAACAGTGATGCCCTACATACCGCTTGCCATGGAAAGGAGTAGGAATGATTGGATGAAGACAGCAGGAAAGCAGAGGTTCAGGAGGAACAAAAGCATCTCTATATGCTTATCTGAAATTCTCACCAAAGAATTACATAAGTATCTCTATCCTATTTTATATTTTAATTATATTTTAATTATCAATTCACTATAACCATTTGAATCTTCCTGACTGAGATTTACAAAGTGACCATAGCTTGCTTCAAGCCGAAAATCTCCGTGGGATCAACCCTTACTCACGTAAGGTTTATTACTTGGACGACCCAGTGCACTTGCTGGTTAGTTGTGCAAAGTTGTGACAAAGAATTAAGATTATGAACGTGCGTATTAAGTTTTTAGCGCCGTTACCAAGGAATGAACGATCACGATTTCTGCGCACCAGCTATGAGTTTGGTTCAAACTATGTTGTAAGAAATGGAAATGGAAGCTTTAATGGAGGTATGCATCAAGGATGGAATAATCAAAGGTAGGAGGAACCTCAGGCTTATGGACAACCTTCATGGCAATAACCTCCGCCGGTTTCTTATGGGTACAATCCAACTCCTAATGCGTATCAACCTAATGGATGTGGTGACCCTCATTGTGGTTGTCAACCACAACCACCACATATATATGACCTCTTTCCTCAACATAGCCCTCAACAACCTTACTCACAAGTCCCATACCACCATTCACCTCATGGTCCTAACCCATATCTACCATACCAACAACCATATGAGCCATACTTAGAGCCACCATCATTCAAATATTAATACTCTCAAGAACCGTCAATTCCACATACCTTACCTCCATACCATTTCCAAGATGAACCACCTTCCAATTATGAATCCATTTCCCCAAACAATGAATCCTCTCTTCCATCACCTCCTCCAATGGATGAAGCTCTCCAAACCTTCTTGCAAGAACAACAAAGAGATATTAGCTCTTATATCCAAAGGCAAGAAGAGAAGCAAAAGGAGCTAAAGAAGCTAGAAGTCATGGTTGCTATCATGGCGGAAGCCATTAACCACATGGCCTCCCACCTAAGCTCATGCATCCCAACTACTCCCATTGATGAATGTGGAGGATCAATCAAGGAGCATAGTGAGGGAGTGAATTTGGAGCTTCAGGGTGAAGAAGATGAGTTGAAGCAAGAATTACAACCAAGGGAGGAAGTTGAGACAATTGAGCTAGAAGGAATGGTTGAAGAACTAGGAGAGGTTGATCAAGAATTGGACTCAATCATTGATGAGTTCTTGTCCTCACTAACAAATCACCTCGAAGATCCTATTGTGCCTTCCTCCATTGAGCTTGAAAGCAATGTCAAGAAGGGTGCGCAACCTCCAAAGTATATTTTGAATGATGAAGAATTAGAAGAAGTAAAGCAAGTAGCAAATCCGCATCTTGATGATAATTCCACACTAACACATGATCCTTTTGGGTTTGAGGAATCTTCTCCAATTGAAATTGAGGTAGATGTTGAGATAGGTTTCACATTACCTCCAAGTTGTGATATGAAGAGTGGAGAAGAGCTAAAAGAGGTTGGTGAGGAAGTGGTTGAATGTAAAGAACTTTGTCAGGAAGTGGACATAGAAGATACTTGTCAAGAGGTGGAGGTAACCAAAGAAGAGCACAAGGGAGTGGACCTCGTATTGTCAAAGTGTAGGGAGGTCCCCTTTCCTAAGTCACCATCATCCTTTACACCATTCAAGTGGGTAAAAGTTATAACCTTTAGCTTTCTTATTCCACTTGGATATGGGTTGCTTGAAACGGATGGTCAACTTAGGGATATTTGTGGAATGAAAAGCAAGAAAGAGTTGGTTAGTGGTAGGCATCACAATCCAAGGTTCACTATGGTTGAGTTATCAAAGCCTAAGTACAATGGTTGGTGTAGTGATACATTGAATGGGTCTAGGAAGGTGTATGGATGCTCAATTGAGAATTCACAATCCTTGTCACTCGAATTTAACTATGGTATTCAACCAGAAGATGGGTGCAAGAACAAGGTTTGGGACCTCAGAATTCATTTCAAAAATCAACACTCTTGGGGTCTTACTACTTGCTCAATCTTACTTGAAGGCCTTGTGCACCTAATTTGGGATCCCGGTGGACATTGGATATGCAAGCATTGTTGGGGATTCAAGGATGAACACAAACATAAACCACCGTAGCAAGCACCCCATCAATTGTCCAACATAAGGACTTTAAATAAAAGTGCTAGGTAGGAGACACCACACCATGGTAAACTCTTTTTATTTTTTGCTCTTTTGTATATATTGGCAAACTAGTTTAATTTCAAGTTTTGTTTAGTTAGTTGAGTTTATTTGGGAGTCTAGTATGTTAAATAAGGTTTTATGGTGTTTTGGTAGTTGTTGGGAGGTTTGGAATGCTTGGTTTGGTGCAAGAAATTCGAAAATTTTGAAAAACAGAGCACCCAGCCATGCGTACGCCTGACCCTAAGAATTTCAACCCCTCACGGGTATGCCTCGCCCACGCGTACTGGTCCGCCAGAATCGTGATTATTCTTTCCCTGGCTATAGTTCCAAAAACTTGGTGTGGGAGAACGTGATCTCAAGACTTCTTCACAATTCCGTGTAACTGACCAGCAAGTACACTGGGTCGTCCAAGTAATAAACCTTACGTGAGTAAGGGTCGATCCCACGGAGATTGTCGGGTTGAAGCAAGCTATGGTTATCCTTGTAAATCTCAGTCAGGCAGATTCAAATGGTTATGAGGTTTTGATAATTAAAATATAAATAAAACAAAAAATAAAATAGAAATACTTATGTAATTCATTGGTGGGAATTTCAGATAAGCGTCTGGAGATGTTTTGTTGCTTTTGAACTTCTGCTTTCCTACTGCCTTCTTCCAACCATGCGTTACCTCCTTCCATGGCAAGTTGTATGATCCTCTCGGATGAAAACAAATCCATATGCGATGTCACCGCACGGCTAATCATCTGTCGGTTCCCGCTAGCGTCGGAATAGGACCATTGTCCTTTTGCACACTGTCACTGCGCCCAACATTCGCAAGTTTAAAGTTCGTCACAGTCATCCCTTCCCAGATCCTAATTGGAATACCACAGACAAGGTTTAGACTTTCTGGATCTCAGGAATGCTGCCAATGGTTCTAGCCTATACCACGAAGACTCTGATCTCACAGAATGGAATGCTCTGTTGCCAGGAGAGGCAATCATGCGTCGTGAACTAGGAGGCCAAGAGATACACACTCAAGCTATTGCAGATAGAACGGAAGTGGTTGTCAGGCACACGTTCATAAGTGAGAATGATGATAAGTGTCACGGGTCATCACATTCATCAGGTTAAAGTGCGAGTGAATATCTTAGAGAAGAAGTAGGCGTGAGTTGAATAGAAAAGCAATAGTACTTGTATTAATTCATGAAGAACAGCAGAGCTCCACACCTTAATCTATGGGGTGTAGAAACTCCACCGGAGAAAATACATAAGTGAAAAGTCTAGGCATGGCCGTGAGGCTAGCCTCCATGTCCAAGGTCTAAGGACTCAACGTCAAGAGATACAAAAAGATCTAACTAAAGACCTACAAAATAAATCTCTAAAAGTAGTTTTTATACTAAACTAGTAACCTAGGGTTACAGAAAATGAGTAACAAAGTGCAAATACTGCAGAAATCCACTTCCGGGGCCCACTTGGTGTGTGCTTGGGCTGAGCATTGAGCTTTCATGTGTAGAGACTCTTTTTGGAGTTAAACGCCAGGTTGTAACCTATTTCTGGTGTTTAACTCTGATTTCCAACCTGTTTCTAGCGTTTAACTCTAGAATAGGGCAGGAAGTTGGCGTTTGAACGCCAGTTTGTGTCATCAAAACTCGGAAAAAGTATGAACTATTATATATTGCTGGAAAGCCCTGGATGTCTACTTTCCAACGCAATTGAGAGCGCGCCAATTGGGTTTCTGTAGCTCTAGAAAATCCATTTCGAGTTCAAGGAGGTCAGAATCCAACACCATCTGCAGTCCTTCTTTAGCCTCTGAATCAAATTTTTGCTCAACTCCCTCAATTTCAGCCAGAAATTACCTGAAATCATAGAAAAACACACAAACTCATAGTAAAGTCCAGAAATGTGATTTTTATTTAAAAACTAATTAAAATATACTAAAAACTAACTAAATCATACTAAAAACTATGTAAAAATAATGCCAAAAAGTGTATAAATTATCCGCTCATCACAAGACCAAACTTAAATTGTTGCTTGTCCCCAAGCAACTAAAAATCAAATAGGATAAAAAGAAGAGAATATACTATAAATTCCAAAATATCAATGAAACTTAGCTCCAATTAGATGAGCGGGACTAGTAGCTTCTTGCCTCTGAATAGTTTTGGCATCTCACTTTATCCTTTGAAGTTTAGAATGATTGGCATCTATAGGAACTCAGAATTTAGATAGTGTTATTGATTCTCCTAGTTCATTATTTTTCAGTATTACCATCGGATACATAAATGCCACAGACACATAACTGGGTGAACCTTTTCAGATTGTGACTCAGCTTTGCTAGAGTCCCCAATTAGAGGTGTCCAGGGTTCTTAAGCACACTTTTTTTGCTTTGGATCATGACTTTAACCGTTCAGTCTCAGGCTTTTCACTTGACACCTTCACGCCACAAGCACATGGTTAGGGACAGCTTGGTTTAGCCGCTTAGGCCAGGATTTTATTCCTTTGGGCCCTCTTATCCACTGATGCTCAAAGCCTTGGATCCTTTTTACCCTTGCCTTTTAGTTTAAAGGGTTACTGGCTTTTTGCTCTTGCCTTTTTCTTTTTCTTTTTCTTTTATTTTTGCCAATTTTTTTTCTTTCGCAAGCCTTGTTATTCACTACTTTTTCTTGCTTCAAGAATTAATTTTATGATTTTTCAAATTATCAATAACATTTCTCCTTTTTCATCATTCTTTCAAGAGCCAATAATTTTAACATTCATAAATAACAAATTCAAAAGACATATGCACTGTTCAAGCATTCATTCATAAAACAAAAAATATTGCCAAGAATCAATTAGGCTCAATAACTTATTTCAAATTCATTCTTGGCCCATTTTCTTTTAAATAATAAACGTATTCAATTCATATCTTGCCAAGAATCACTTTTCAAAATGGAGCGACTTTCCACATCTTTCCAACACTTCCAAACAATCACAAAATCATGCCAAATTCAAAATCTCTTTGAAAGACTCAAAATCATTCATTTCTAAATCAAGATTTGGTTGTAAAATTCCTCAGTGGAGTCTCAAGACTTCAGGGAAGAATAACCTAACTCATTTTCTTAAGTTCATCAAAAACCTCTAAAACTTTAGCTTCTTAATTTGAGTAAATAAAGTAGAAGTTAAACCCAAAACCAACTCATTTGAATCCAAAAACCAATTTCAGTTTCATTCTAAAATCTAAAGTGTTTCCAAAGGGTTCGAAAATTGTTTTAGTTTTTCTAAATCAAGATTTCAAAGAGTACTTCAGACTTTTCCCAAAACGTTGTAAAGTGAAATCAGTCAATCGAAATTCAGTTTCTTTTAAACCCACTAAAACTCCTCCAATTTGTTTACTTAAATCAAATTCCAAAACATGAAAACTTTCATATTTAAATTGACTTTAAAATATAATTCCTTTCTTAAATAAATTACATCCAAAATATATAGTTTTCTTAATATAGTAAGTTCAAACATAATTTATTTACTAATCCTCAACTCTTTTTTCAAGGGATTCAAGACCAAATCAGTTTCCAGTAAGATAATTTAGACTTTAATTACTAAAATCCTTTCAATTCAAAACATCCAGAAACCTCCATTTTGGACAAAATCAACATTATTTCAATCAAGCAGGCAATCATATTCATCCAATACAAATCAGACAATCTATAAGACTCACTTAATCACCAGAAATGCAATTCGCATATCATATCTATTTATAACAATTTCCAATTTAAAATAAATTAGTTTGTATGAAAAGTCCCTACCTTGACTCGTCGAAATCATAACCCAAACACATCAACTGAACTCTTTCTTCTCAGCCCAGAACCAACGACAACCACAAACTCGGCCCTTTATCACTTCCACAGCACTCAGGTAACTTAAAAGCGACATTCAACATTCAGAACTCGAACCTACGTTACCAAACCTCAGAATTTATAACCAAACATAATAAAATACTAACGCAGGGGTTTCCAAAATATAAATACTTACCGAACTAAGAAAACAAAACTGCAGCGTTCACTAAACCGGCTTGGCGGCAGCCCCGGCAGCCACCTCAAGCAGCAGCGGTTACGGCAGTGGCGTTCCCGGCGGCAGAAGCTCGGCCAGAAGCTCCGGCAACGGTG
>NC_029794.2:105388593-105443616 GCF_000816755.2 Arachis ipaensis | reverse complement strand
CTCTTCGACGACAGCCATGGCGAGGCGACGGCGCAGCCCACCAGCTCCGACGCCCCTCCCCAGCGCTCCCTCACCCTCAGATCTCCCTCTCTTCTTCTCCCTCTCCGGTCATCTTCCCCACGGCGCTCTCCCAAATTCGCTTTCTTCTTTCTTTCTTTCTTTCTGAAGCAAATGTAAGTTAGGGTTTGGGGAAAGGGTTGCTGCGCTGAGAGAAGAGTGAGGGTGGATTAGGATAGTAAATTAGGGTTTGTGCTAAAAATTAGGTATATGGATAGTTTGGTAATTTTAATAAAATTTGAGCATAAAGTATTAATATTTGAAAAACTAATTTAATCTCTAAAATTACTTTAAAATATTATTTGTGGTATAAAATACTAATTGATTCTCAATAAATTACTCAAATTGAAAATACATGGTAATATAATTAATTTTCTTTATCCTCAAAACTTAAAGTACTGAATGATATAAATATAATTGATCAAAAATCAAATCTTATAAAATTCTTATTATTTCATAACTACCAACTTTATAACTTAATTATAGAAAATAATTCAATAATCATAAAATTGGATGAAATTCTGATTTAAATAGCCAAACCTCATTATTTTCAAATTTCTAAAACTTTAAATCATAAATAGAAAAATAATCCATAAGTATAGAGTTTGGATAAAAACCTTAATTTATTTCAGAATCCAATTAATCAAAACTACCTTTAATTATTTTCAATAAAAATGATTTTCCTGAAAATAAAACAAAAAATAATTATATGATTTGATATTAGCTCAAAATAAGACTTTTCAAAAATCTTGGATCTTACATTTTCTTTTTTAAGATTAATAAAAATGATTAAAATTACATATAAGATTATTTAACATAAATTATTTACTTAAGATACGTTATTTATTACTATTTAATTTTTTGAAAGGATTAAATAAATTTTTAAATATTTTGAAATATAATATTTTAAGATTAATAAAAATGATTAAAATTACATATAAGATTATTTAACATAAATTATTTACTTAAGACACGTTGTTTATTACTGTTACGTAAACTTTATTTAAAGTGTTTATGATTTATGTTTTAGACGTTAGGGTATAGAATTTATGGTTTAAGTTTAGATTTTAGAGCTTAGAATTTAAAGTTTAGAAGTTTGATATTAGGGTTTATGATTTATAATTTAATAATTAGGGTTTAGGTTTCAAGTTCACGTAATTTAAATTTACTAGTTGATGTAATTCAAATTGAGTTTACGGTTTAACACTACAAGAGGAATGGATAATTGCAGCGGTTTATTTGTCGATTTGCATCGGTTTTAAACCGTGGCTAAACAGGATGCCAGCGGAACGACGGCTGCAGTGCATAAAGGCACGGGGATAGCATTTTGTGGCAATTCCAAGCAACCGTTGGCATAACCGTCGCAAGCTAGTTATTTTGCGTTGGTTAGATTAGCGGCGGTTTAAAACTGCCACTAGATTACCAAGAGTGATTTCTCCCACATATTTGCGAGGCTTTTTAACCGCCGCGATTTGCTGCAGCCATTTTTTTATAAAATTTATTTGCGGCGGTTTTAAACTTCCACTATTTGTAGCTCCTATTTTTTTAAAAATATAATATTTTAGCTTGATTTTGTTTATTAACCTGGGGATTTTTTTGGAGTATTTTTTATTTTAAAAATCTTATCGATTTTCTCTAAAAGTCTAAATTGATGCCAAGAACTCATGAATATTTAATTGCGAAACATATTAACATATTTATTTTAATATCAATAAAGTATTTCAATAGTTACCAAAATAAGTAAAGTATTTGGCTAATAAAAAATGCTACATAGTTAACTTAAACAAAACATATATTAAAAAATAAAATATCACATATATCCTAATTTCTCTGCTGCTACTTCATCCTCCACTGCCTTTCTTTTCAATTTTTTGGCCGTCATCTCCGCCTGTAGTTCAAACAACATCCTTTGGGCCTCTTTAGTTCAAAGGATGAAACAACTAACTGTATTTGTTGATGGTATTGCCTGTATCTCCTTGTAACCTATCACACATGGCCCAATAATGCAACAATGTCATATTCTTGGATAAAGCATTTGTGAAATCTAACATTAGCATAACCCAAGTATCATTCATTACAAACAAATATCGTGACTATCAAGGAACTGCCACATGCCTAATATAGCGACATTGTAATTTTGTAACAAATATGAAAGAAACTAAGCACTTAGGACCATGTTCTATTTCTTACATCAACTTGGGCATACAAGAAGACCCGAAGCTGAATGTTGATACATGGAAATAATCCACAAATTAAATGCACATCACTTAGTTTATAGTTAGTGACACATTTTATTTATATTCTTATAGGGAATGTAATTTTTTGGGTAGAATGAAGGATTCATGAAATAAGTAACTTTACTACAACGGAATAAGGAAGTAAACATTGGAATACCCATGAATGGTTGAATAATGAACATTTTATAGAACACAATTAGTCTATGCACTAAGAATCTATAACCAAGGATAATTAATTTAGTTTATGTTCAACTGGATTTGTCATGTTTCACAAGAAACGGTCGTATATATATCTCTCTCTCTCTCTCTCTGGCTTCTTGGTGTCTTGTAATTTATAACATCAAATACAAACACCAAAATACAATGATAATATATAATAAAACCAATTCATTGTTAGGATTATTGGACCTTACCGATTTCCTCTTTCATTTTTCTACGTCAAATTTTCCAAGGATGGAAAAATCATAGTCTTTGGCACATTATTTATCTATTTATTTATTTAAAAAGATAAGGCAAGAGCCACAATTCAATAAGAAACAACATATTTATACAACTATAGAAAGGAACACCCCTTTATATTCCACAAGGGAAGAACAAAATGATGCAACTCTAAACCAACACAGAAAATCATGAAAAAAAATTGAGAAAAAGTAATCTAAATTGAATCAGATATTAAGAAAAAGGATGCAATTATGCGTCCCAAAATTCAATATTTGTTAAAGGTTATATAACAGATAGTGCAGTAAAAGCAAGAGGCTTTTCTTTTCCATTTTTGACAGACAATATGCCGAAATGAAAAATATAGGAAAGTAAATCATATAAAAGCAGGTGAATCATGTTAAAGGGGGTGAAAACCAACCTCCTCTTGCATGAAAAGGAGCCTTGCCTTCTTTTGTTGGTAATCTGGCCGAGGAGATAAACAAGAATCACTCCCAGTTCCCCAATCTGCTTTATTCTCATTTGCTCCATGGAACATAGAAGATGAAGAACATGAATTGCTACCTTCTTTTACTATAGTCTTAGTTTCATTATCTTTAATTTTTTCACTTTGTATCCATGGTGATTGAGCAACATATCCCTACAAGCATGCAGGTACCAAAATTAACAACAAAAACAAATGTTGGAGCACCCTAAAACCCAAATGTGGTCATGGCTGAAGTGTAAACAAATTTTTTTAGCCACATTTGTTCAGTCTTTCTGAGTTGAGTTATCTTAGATAGAAACTTCATTTCCCATCCTTGTAATTTGAGGATCCTCATGTTCCTAAGAACCTCTGATGTTGCCTTCATTCTTGTATCTTTTGATTCCATCAATTTTGTTTGGAACTTCTCTTGCAATTATCCTAAAGGGACCTTTGCCAACATTACAAAAACTGTTGCAAAAAATGCAGCATTGAAGCAATGCCAAGATTCTTATACAAAATCAATAATGTTAATGAAACTTGCAATATTACTAGCCATATATCATGCATGTACCAACTGAAAACACCGATTCTTTTAGCATCAACCGTCATCAAGTTGATTGTCTCCCCTGAAGTATGTCCGCTTTTTTATTGACAAGAAGGGTCAACGATTTGTTATAGATCATTGTCACAAGAAATGCTCTGATTTGGATTCCGATTTGCTGCAACTTAAAGAACCAATGACTTTGTGAAAGACATTCAGCAATCTTTGCTACAAAAAATGCAGAAACCAAAATATAGCCCTGATTTTCATAGAGTTGTTTTCCATCAAGAAACTGAATAAAAGCATCAATAAGATAAGGACCAACATAAGAAGCAAAAGTGTTCAAAAATGCAAGAAATGCAGTGAACATAATCTCTTTCCATGTTGAAACTACTAACAATTTCACAAGCTTAAAAGTAGTTATGTGGTTAGTTCCACAACAATCTGCTTCAACCTTTTCCTTGAGAGTTAGAAAAGCTTCAATAACACTATCTCTGGAATCTAGTTGTGGAACATCCTCAAGGTCTAGGATTTACTTATTACCAAGAGCTATAAGAGAATTGTAAACCTTTATTAATTACCCTGTTAAAAATAATCTATCTGCAATGAGTTTCTAATTTATACAAAACTTGAATTGTAAAAATTAACTAATAAATTCGATTTGGAGGATATAGGAGTGAAGAAGTTCAAGCATTTCTAAAAATTCATTTAGAAAGCTTACCGAAATCACTACTTCTTCTTCTTCTTCTTCTGCAAGAAAAAAACATTAGTCTCCTCGTATACATATTCAGGATGCAGGTGGTCACAAGGGACCCTCTCAATATCAAAAACCTCATCACACATCTCCTAGAACTTTTTGTGTGCCTCTGCAGACCTCACCTGGTATCGGAGCAACACGACACCGTCTTCAGACACCAGGGTTTCGATGGCAGAAATCAAGGGCTGCATCGACTCCTCAATGAAAACCACGTCGAACGGTGGGTTAAATGCCTGGATCTGATCCTTCTGTGTCCAAATTGATTCTGCATCACATTGAAGGGTAACCCTTCTTCATCATCAACCTAAGAAGCATAATATTTGTATGTGTCAATAAAATCAAACACTTATAGATTGTTGCATTTTACAGAAATAAGAGTGAAAATTGATACCATACCTCCACATCTGTTCCTACACTTTTTGCTCTAGACAGGATTTGTGGAGTCAGAATCGTCGGATTTAGTGGCCAATCGGCGATCAGGGCCAAACCAGAACACATCGTAGGGTTTGAGAATGCCATTCTTCCAATTCATGTTTTTTAGGTGCTTGGCTGAGATGATTGTGAGGTCCAGGTCATTCGATTTCGACGAAGGAAGCCATGATGATGCCATTCGAGAAAAAGGGAAAAAAGGATCCTAGGTATCTCTCAATTGAGATGGAGAAGAAGAAGAATGGGGATTTTCGCTAGATGTAACAACGAAAATGAAAACGACGATTTTTTTTCTTTTTCTAATATAACAAAATAGATGAAAATTTTGGCAGTTTGTTTTAAATCTACCATAAATCGAACGATATGGTGCCTGGAGAACTAAACCGCTGTAGCAACTGCCCCAAAATCACCAGATAGTGACATTTTTTCAAACTGCCCCAAATTTGTCGTTGCTAACTCCCGCTTCTGCTGTAGTGTAAGTTTTAGAAGTTATGGTTTAGAGTATAAGATTTATGGTTTAGGATTTAGACTTTAGATATTAGAGTTTAAGGTTTAGGAGTTTGACATTAAGGTTTATGATTTATGAGTTAATAATTAGGGTTTGGGTTCAATTCAAATTTACTAGTTGATGTAATTCAAATTTAAGTATATAGTAATATTTAGTAATTATAGTGGTTTAGGGTTTAGGATTTAGGATTTAGTGGTTGCGAGTTATGTACGAGAGTTTGGTAGTTCTTATAATAATATTTAATATTTACTAATATGTTATTAGTTGATGTAATGCCGTAGTTCCTAAATTCTAACCCTAAATTCTAAACCATGTATTCATTTACTTGATTAGGGTTTAGGATTTAGAATTTGACATTTATAATAATATTTAAGAATTATAGTTTATATCTAGATGTTAAATACGTTTAATAAGTTTTATGTGCTAGAGTTTAGGGTTTAGTGGTTACGAGTTATGTGCGAGGGTTTAATGGTTCTTATAGTAATGTTTAATAGTTATTAATATATTATTACATGTAATTCAAATTTAAAACAAATTCTGAATGTTAAATCTTGTACTCATAAATCATAAACCCTAATTTATATTAACTTTAAAAATTAATAACTATAAATCCTAAGTCATAATTCCTAAATCCTAACCCTAAATTATAAACCATTTATTCACATGCTCGATTAGGGTTTAGATTTTTAGATTTATGGTATATAGTTTATGATTTAGGAGTTTAGAGTTTTCAATTTTAGGGTTTGAATTTTTTTTTTTTAAAAGTTTGGAGTTAGTATTTAAGGTAAAGATTTTGGAGATTAAGATTTAGGAATTTGACATCAGGGTTAGAATTTATAAGTTCATAATTAGGAATTTGACATATGGAGTAATATTTGATAATTGATTAGTATCTTATAAGTAAATAATTTATTTTATCCTTTTTTAAACATATCCTAATTTTTTAAAAAAATACCTTATTAACTTACTAATATGTTACAATTAAGTTGTTATTGCAATTATGAGATATATATTTATTGTCAATTCATTTAACTAATTGCCTCATTATCAATTTCCTCTCTAATTGCCTCGTTATCAATCCCATATCTCAACTTGCAGTCAACAATCACTTTATTGTTTAATTAATTCTTTTCTTTGCAGCTTAACGATGAACCACTATTTTATGACTTATTTTATATTGAATCGAGTAAATTTTATCAACTTTACTCACACTTATCCATATAATTTGCATGTTTTTAAGTTTCCTTCCGAATTTTGCGCTATGACTGAAAACATGCTTCCTAGGCCTTTAAATTACTAATTTTTAATCCTCTCATATTACCATTCGATGTCGTGATCTGTTTGTTGAGTGACCTTAGGGTTATAGGACTGGAATGGCATGGAAGATGAAAAGCAAGCATGCTAAAGTGGAAGGAACACAAAAAATTGAAGATTTGAGAAGCTGGAACCGACGAGTGTGCGTGGCTGAAGCGTATGTGTGATCACGCCATCTTCCAAGCGACGCGTACGCGTGACTGATGCTTACGTGTGACCAGAAGCTTCGCCCGAGCGACGCATACACGTGGCTGACGCATATGCGTGACGAGGGTTATGTGCTGCAATAAAGGGAATATGCTGGGGGTGATTTCTGGGCTGCTTTTGGCCTAGTTTCAAGCCCGAAAATGAAGACAAGTGGCTGGGGATGGAGCTGGGACAGAGACACTACTTCAATTTAGTTTTAGTTTTGAGGTTTTGAATTCAAGTGAGAGAAACTCTTACTTCTTTCTATGGTTTTGGTTTTCTTCGTTTATTTTCAATTGGATCTTGAGAGAAACTGCTGCTACCTTCACTTCCAGTTATTTTTCTTATAGTTTTCTTCTTTAATTCCTTTGGTGCTCTTTTCAATTTGGTTATCTTGAACTCATATTTGGATCTTGTTACTCTTGAATTTTGTTGATGCATTGAGTTATTTCCATATCTATTGTTATTGCTTATTTTGTTATTGTTGATTATTGTTAGTGGTAACTTGAATTGGATTATTTTCTAGATTTTATCATGTCTTTTATCTTTGCTCACCAAGTGTTTGAGGAAATGTCATCCATGATCATGGAGTATATTTTCTTGCTTGGTTTGGGGGTTGAGTAATTAGAGCTTCTTGAATTGTTATACTTAAGTGTTGATTGGTAATTGAAGATTGCTAATTAGCTTGAACCTCACCAACTCTAGTTTCTCTCTCTGAGGTGACTAGGACTTGTGAGCTAGAGTTAATTGCGTTCACTTGACTTCCCTTTAATCGTTAAAGAATAACTAAGTGAGAGTAAGGAGCATTTACCATCACACTTGGGAAAGACAATGAGGATAGAAATTCCAATTCTCACCCCTAACCAAGATCTTTTTATATTGATTAATTGTCAATTCTTGCTAGTTATTTATTGTTCTAAATTCTAGTTATTTATTTTTCTTGCTCTCAACTTCAAAAACCCCAAGAAAATCCTAACCAATAATGTGCATCTTGTGTCAACTCCTAGGGAAAACAACCCGGGATTCTACTCTCGGTTATTGATTTTATTTGTGACACACATTTTAACTTTGACCAGCGAAAATCTCGTCGGTGAGACTATACTGTGCGGCATTAATTTGGAAGAAAACTTTTTGGTAATTCTTAACCGACATTTATCCGCTTGTCAAGTTTTGGCACCGTTACCAAGGAGTTACATATGTGTGCCATGTTATTGGTTGGTGTAAATATGTTAATATTTGAATAATTGCATCTTTTGTTTATTTGCTAGTTGGTTATTAGTAGTATTTATTAGTTATTTTGCTTAATATATCTTGTTGTCATGAGCTCTATGTTTCTTTTATTGAATGACGCGTTCACTACCCAATCCGAGCTTAGCCACATTTGATCCGGAAATTGAAAGAACCTTATTACATCTTAGGCAAGCTCGGCGTCGGTTAGCCTCCGAGGGTGGTGAAGGGGTTTCTGCCAATTCACTAACCTTACCCGAGGTTGAATCCGAAGCGTCATTTGAGGAAGAAACCAACTCCTCTTCCACTGATTCTATTGATGTCTCTTCCGTTTATCTAGGTACCGATACTATGGCCGCTCCTAGAAGAGTCACTCTTAAGGAGGTGGGAGCTCTGGATTTTACTCTCCAACCACCTCAAGTGCGTTATCCGGATTTAAATGCCGATTTTGAGTCAAGACCGGGTTAATCAATCTACTTCCGAAATTCCATGGTCTACCCGCTCAAGATCCCATCAAACATCTTAGAGACTTTCAAGGTGCTTGCTCAACTACTAGGTGGCATGGCTCAGACGAAGTCGCCATTTGGATATTTGCTTTCCCATTTTCTCTTGAGGAAAGGGCAAAGGAGTGGTTCTACACTTAACTCAAAAATGTTGTCACTAATTGGGATTTGCTTAGAAGGGAATTTTTGGATAAATTCTTTCCACCAGAGGTGACGAATAGGTTGAGGAAGGAAATCTCTTACATCATTCAAGGTGAATCAGAAACTCTCTATGAGTATTGGGAACGTTTTAGGAAGCTCCTTGATTTGTGCACTCATCACATGATTGACGAGTTGGTGTTAATTAGTTACTTTTGCCAAGGCATGAAGCCTCAAGATAAGATCCTTTTGGATGCTTTGAGTAATGGCTCTTTGACAAAGTACAAAACGGTGGAGGAAACATGGCAACTTATCACCGATTTAGCCGAATCTACCCAACATGCAAGGCAAAGGAGTAATTGATAAACCCCAATTTTGTGATTTATCTTGTGTGTAATTTGGGAATTTTATCAACTTTTCTCACATTTATTCAATGAAATAGCATGATTTTGTAATTCTCCCTAAATTTGTGCTTAAGTTTGAAAACATGCTTTTTAAGCCTTAAAATAGCTAAATTTAATTCACTTTAATTCTATTCAATACCTTGATATGTTTGTTAAGTGATTTCAGGTTTTAGAAGGCAAAGATTGGATTGAAGGAATGAAGGAAAAGCATGCAAAGTGGGAGAACTCATGAAGAAATGAAGGAATCGCAAAGCTGTCAATCATGACCTCTTCGTACTAAATCGATCATAACTTGAGCTACAGAGGTCAAAATGAGGCGGTTCTAGTTGCGTTGGAAAGCTAACATCCGGAGCTTCAAAATGATAAAAATATTGTCATAGTTACCTGGCGTTTAGAGATACATACATGTGCATCACGTGTACGCGTGGGAAGTTGCATGTGACTCACTAAAGGCAACTCGTGGCCAGTGATTTCTGAAGCATTTTGGGCTCAATCCAACTCATTTCTGATGCTATTGAACCCAAGGATTGAGGGGGGAATGAACCAAGTAGCCATAGTTTAGTTTTCATCATGTTTTAGGATAGAATTCTAGAGAGAGAGGCTCTCTCCTCTCTCTAGATTTAGGATAGAAATTAGGGTAAAGTTAGGTTAATCTTTCTCAAATTTCTCTTTCAATTCTTGTTTTGATTTCAATTCTCTTTATATTTTAGTGTTCTATTGTCTTAATCTTCTTAGTTTATCTTGTTAATTTCTTGTTTTGCTCTCTTTTATGTTGATGAACCATTGTTGGATCTTGATTTCTTTTAATGCAATGTTATGTTTCCATGTCTTCTTTTATATTTACCTTCATTGTTATTGTTGATTTCTTTCTTATGATGGTTATAGGTTTTGTTAATTCTTCCATTTTGTGATGTTTACTTATATTGCACTCTAGGTGTTTGATAAAATATTTTCTCTAGTTATTGAGTAGTTTTCCTTACTCTTGGCCTAGGCTAAGGGAATTGAGTGACCTTGAGTCATTGGGTCTCGTTGAATTGGTGATTTGAGAACCCTTGGTGGTCAATTTGATAACCATTGATACTAGCCTACTACTAAGTCAATTAGCAGCTAGGTTAGAACCTATGGATTGATGTTGATCAAGCCATTTGATATGCTTCAAGCATAGAAGTAGACTTAATGAGTTCGATTCCTCATAATTGTCAATATATGGTTTGTAGACAAGGATGGTGATCTCAATTACCTATGTCTAGCCAAGAGTTCTTTTCCTTCTTTTATTAATTCTTATTATTTACTTTCTTGCTATTTACTTTCTTGCTATTTACTTTTCTTGCCAATTACAAATCAAACCCCCTTTTTGCTTTTCATAGCCAATAATTGATAACTTCATTGCAATTCCTTGTGAGACGACCCGAGGTTTAAATACTTTGGTTAATTCTTATTGGGGTTTGTACTTGTGACAACCAAATTTTTGGATGTGAGGATTCTTTGTCACTTTAGAACTATACTTGCAACGAGAATTCAATAGTGAAATTCTAGACCGACATGACAATTTCTTCATTATCAAAATAGCGCCGTTGCCGGAGAATTGCACTGGTGTTATATTATTGGCTATTGTGAATATTGTGAATATGTTTGCCTTTTGCTTATTTGTTAGTTTTTGTTAGCTTTAAGACTTTGTTGCTTATTTTTGTTAGTTTTTATTTTTATTTGCTATTATGAATTCTCAACCCTTTGGCTATGAGTTTGGCTCAAATTATGTTGTAGAGAATGGGAGCTACAATGACAATATGCACCAAGGATGGAACAATCAAAGATGGGAAGAGCCTCAAAGGATTGATCACCCTTCTTGGTGACAACCTCCTTCCAAATCGAGTTTGACAAGAGTGCTTGGGGACATGACTACTCTCCTCACGGAGATGCGCAAGGAACAAAAGGAATTTTATTCCATCCAAGCCGTTCAAGAGCCACCCCAACATGACTACTCTCTGGATTCCTATAGGTATAATTCCAATCCTAATGCATATCAATCTAATGGATGTGGTGACCCTTATTGTGATTTTCAACAACCACCACCATATGCCTATGAACCACCCCCTCAACATGGTTTTGAACTACCTTACTCACAAGCCCCTTACCCCCAATCACTTCCATACGACCCTAATTCTTATCCATCAAACCAATCACCTTTTGAGCCATATGAACCATACATAGAGCCACCGCAATTCCAACACAACAACTCCCAAGAACCACCTCCATACACACCATCTCCATAGCTTTACCAAGATGAACCACCTTCCAATTATGAACCCTTTCCCCAAACAATGAATTCTCTATTACACCACCTCCAATGGATGAGTCTCTCCATGCCCTCATGCTAGAACAAGGAGATTTTAGATCTTGTATCCTAAGGCAACAAGAGGAGACGGAAAAAGAATTTAAGGAGATAGAAGCCAAGATGGTTATCATGGCGGAAGCCATTCACAACATGGTCTCCTCCTGCCTAAGTCTATGCGATCAAGGCACTCCCATTGTTGAATGTAGAGAAGCAATCAATGAGCATAGTGAGGGAGTGAGTTTGGTGCTTCAAGGTAGAGAAGAGGAGTTGAAGCAAGGAGTGCAACAAGAGGGGGAGGTAGAGATGATTGAAATGGAAGAAGTGGGTGAAGACCTAGGAGATGTTGGAAGTCCATGGGAATGTGGCATTAGAGAGCCCTCTTTCAAGAAGCTTGATATTGATGTTGAGGAGGGTGTACAACCTCCAAGGCATATCATGGTGGAAAACTTTGAAGAAGTTGATCAAGAGATGGATTCAATCATTGATTTATTCTTATGTACAATTGAATCCTCCCCCATTGGGCTTGACATGGAGATTAAGGAAGAAGATACCTCACCTCCCATACCCTTGGTAAGCAATGAAGAAGAGTTTGAATTGGAAGGAAGCTACCAAGAGGAAGAGGTTGAGCAAGAAGCAAGCTTCGTCATTGAAGACAACTCTACACCAAGTGACATTGGTGACCTTGTTGAAGATTCTTCCAATGGATGTGAAGTTGATGTTGAAGTGAACTTCACACAACCTCCAAAATTTGATTTAGTTAATGATGATGAAGAGTTGGAAGAAGTTGACAAGCAAGGAGAAGTTGAGGAAAGTTGTCAAGAGAAGGAGATAATCAAGGAAGAGCATAAGGGAATGACACTTGCAAAACCATTAGAGATATCCCTTCCTAAGTCACCATCCTACACAACATTAAAGTGGGTAAAATTCTTATCCCTAAGCTTTACTTTCTCACTTGAATATGGTTTGATTGAAAATGATGGTTGGTACATGAAATCGTGATTGTTCGTTCCCCGGTAACGGCGCCAAAAACTTGGTGCGCGAGAACGTAATTCAAACACTTCTTCACAACTCCGCGTAACTAACCAGCAAGTGTACTGGGTCGTCCAAGTAATAAACCTTACGTGAGTAAGGGTCGATCTCATGGAGATTGTCGGCTTGAAGCAAGCTATAGTCATCCTTGTAAATCTCAGTCAGGCGGATTCAATTGGTTATGAGGTTTTGATAATTAAAATATAAATAAAACAGAAAATAAGATAGAGATACTTATGTAATTCCTTGGTGGGAATTTCAGATAAGCGTCTGGAGATGCTTTGTTGCTTCTGAACTTTTGCTTTCCTACTGCCTTCTTCCAACCATGCATTACCTCCTTCCATGGAAAGCTGTATGATCCTCTCGGATGAAAACAAATCCATATGCGTTGTCACCACACGGCTAATCATTTGTCAGTTCCCGCTAGCATCGAAATAGGACCATTGTCCTTTTGCACTCTGTCATTGCGCCCAACATTCGCAAGTTTGAAGCTCGTCACAGTCATCCCTTCCCGGAATACCACAGACAAGGTTTAGACTTTCTGAATCTCAGAAATGCTGCCAATGGTTCTAGCCTATACCACGAAGATACTAATCTCACAGACTCGGTCCGTGTATTAGATATCCAAGAGAGTATACTCCAACTGTCGTCCAATGACTACATTGAACATCATGTAGATCACTTTGTGGTTGTCAGGCACGCGACCTTGGCTAAGCGAGTAACGAAGATTGGGTGCTTGTGACGGGTCACCCCTTCATTCTGACTTAACTGAATTAAGTACGAGAGTATATCTTGGAGAAGAAGTAGGCGTGAATTCGATAGAAAAACAGTAGTTACATTAATTCATGAAGAACAGCAGAGCTCCACACCTTAATCTATGGGGTGTAGAAACTCCACCGTAGAAAATACATAAGTGAAAGGTCTAGGCATGGCCATGAGGCCAGCCTCCAAACTTGAACAATGGTCTATGATAGCATAAGATTAACTAAAGACTTAAAATAAATCTCTAAAAGTAGTTTTTATACTAAACTAGTAGCCGGGGGTTACAGAAAATGAGTAACTAAGTGTAGATAGTGCAGAAATCCACTTCCGGGGCCCACTTGGTATGTGCTTGGGTTGAGCATTGAAGCTTTTTCATGCTTAGGTTTTTTCTGGAGTTAAACGCCAGCTTTGGTGCTAGTTTGGGCGTTTAACTCCAATTCTGGTGCCAGTTTGGGCGTTTTACGCCAAGATGTTTTAGGCTGTCTTTGAACGCCAGTTTGGACCATCAAATCTCGGGCAAAGTATAGACTATTATATATTTCTGGAAAGCCCAGAATGTCTACTTTCCAAGGCAATTGAGAGCGTGCCAATTGGGCTTCTGTAGCTCCAGAAAATCTACTTCGAGTGCGGGAAGGTCAGAATCCAACAGCATTTGCAGTCCTTTTTCAGCCTCTGAATCAGATTTTTGCTCAGGTCCCTCAATTTCAGCCAGAAAATACCTGAAATCACAGAAAAACACACAAACTCATAGTAAAGTCCAGAAATATGATTTTTGAATAAAAACTAATAAATATATAATAAAAAGTAATAAAAATATACTAAAAACTATGTAAAAACAATGCCAAAAAGGTATAAATTATCCGCTCATCACAACACCAAACTAAAAACAAAATAGGATAAAAATAAGAGAATATATAATGAACTCCAAACTTATCAATGAAGATTAGCTTCAATTTGATGAGCGGGACTTGTAGCCTTTTTGCTTCTGAACAGTTTTGGCATCTCACTTTATCCTTTGAAGTTCAGAATGATTGGCATCTATAGGAACTCAGAATTCAGATAGTGTTATTGATTCTCTTAGTTCAGTATGTTAATTCTTGAACACAGCTACTTTATGAGTCTTGGCCGTGACCCTAAGCATTTTGTCTTCCAGTATTACCACCGGATACATAAATGCCACAGACACATAACTGGGTGAACCTTTTCAGATTGTGACTCAGCTTTGCTAGAGTCCCCAGTTAGAGGTTTCCAGATCTCTTAAGCACACTCTTTTTACTTTGGACCACGACTTTAACCGCTCAGTCTCAAGCTTTTCACTTAACACCTTCACGCCACAAGCACATGGTTAGGGACAGCTTGGTTTAGCCGCTTAGGCCAGGATTTTATTCCTGTGGGCCCTCTTATCCATTAATGCTCAAAGTCTTGGATCCTTTTTCTACCCTTGCCTTTTGGTTTAAAGGGTTACTGGCTTTTTCTGCTTACTTTTTCTTTTTCTTTCTTTTTTTCTTTATTTTTTCGCCTTTTTTTTTCGCAAGCTTTTTCTATTCACTGCTTTTTCTTGCTTCAAGAATCAATTTTATGATTTTTCAGATTATCAATAACATTTCTCCTTTTTCAATATTCTTTCAAGAGCCAACAATTTTAACATTCATAAATAACAAATTCAAAAATATGCACTGTTCAAGCATTCATTCAGAAAACAAAAGGTATTGCCACCACATCAAAATAATTAAACTAATTTCAAGATAAAATTTAAAATCATGTACTTCTTGTTCTTTTGTAATTAAAAACATTTTTCATTTAAGAAAGGTGATGGATTCATAGGACATTCATAGCTTTAAGACATAGACACTAGACACTAATGATCATGTAATAAAGACACAAACATAGACAAAACATAAAGCATAATTTTCAAAAAACAGAAAAAATAAGAGCAAGGAAATTAAAGAACGGGTCCACCTTAATGATGGCGGCTAGTTCTTCCTCTTGAAGATCTTATGGAGTGCTTGAGCTCCTCTATGTCTCTTCCTTGCCTTTGTTGCTCCTCCCTCATGGCTTTTTGGTCTTCTCTAATTTCATGGAGGAGGAGGGAATGCTCTTGGTGCTCCATCCTTTTCTTAGTGATAGGCTTGTCCTCTTCAATGAGGATATCTCCCTCTATGGCAATTCCAGCTGAATTGCATAGGTGACAAATGAGATGAGGGAAGGCTAACCTTGCCAAAGTGGAAGACTTGTCTGCCACCTTGTAGAGTTCTAGGGATATGATCTCATGAACTTCTACTTCCTCTCCATTCATGATACTATGGATCATGATAGCCCGGTCTACAGTAACTTCAGACCGGTTGCTAGTAGGAATTATGGAGCGTTGGATAAACTCCAACCATCCCCTAGCCACAGGTTTAAGGTCAAGCCTTCTTAGTTGAACCGGCTTGCCTCTTGAGTCTCTCTTCCATTGAGCGCCTACCACATAAATGTCCCTAAGGACTTGGTCCAACCTTTGATCAAAGTTGACCCTTCTAGTGAAAGGGTGAGGATCTCCTTGCATCATTGGCAAGATGAATGCTAACCTCACATTTTCTGGACTGAAATCCAAGTAATTCCCCCGAACCATTGTGAGCCAATTCTTTGGGTTCGGGTTCACACTTTGGTCATGGTTCTTAGTGATCCATGCATTGGCATAGAACTCTTGAACCATTAAGATCCCGACTTGTTGAATGGGGTTGGTGAGGATTTCCCAACCTCTTCTTCAAACTTCATGTCGGATCTCCGGATATTCGCTCTTTTTGAGCTTAAAGGGGACCTCGGGGATCACTTTTTTTTTTTGCCACAACTTCATAGAAGTGGTCTTGATGGACCTTTGAGATGAATCTCTCCATCTTCTATGACTCAGAGGTGAAAGCAATTGTCTTCCCTTTCCTCTTTCTAGAGGTTTCTCCGGCCTTAGGTGCCATTAGTGGTTATGGAAAACAAAAAGCTTTAGCTTTTCCCACACCAAACTTAGAATGGTTGCTCGTCCTCGAGCAGAAGAAGAAAGAAAAGAGTAGAAGAAGAAGAAATGGAGGAGATGGAGTAGTGGTATGGGTTCGGCCAAGGGGGTAGTAGTGTGTAAGTTGTGTGAAGATGAAGGTGGTAAGGAGGGGTATTTATAGGGTAAGGGAGAGAGGGTAGCCATGTATGAGGGATTGGGTTTGGGAGGGAAATGGTTTGAATTTGAATGGTGAGGTAGGTGGGGTTTAATGATGGATGGATGTGAGTGGTGAAGAGGTTGTGGGGAAGAGGATAGGATTTGATAGGTGAGGGGTGTTTAGGGAAGAGTTTTTTATGGGATTGGTCAAGGGTGTTTGGGGAAGAGTGTTATCGAAAGGTGTGAAAAGGAGAGAAGAAGAGGTGGGGTAGGTGGGGATCCTGTGGAGTCCACAAATCCTGAGGTGTCAAGGAATTTGAGTCCTTGCACCATTCTGGCATTCAAACACCCATTATGTGCCAACTTTGGCGTTTAACACCAGCTCTGCTACCTTTCCTAGCGTTAAACGCCACTCTGCTACCCATTTCTGGCATTAAACGCCAGCCAGATGCCAGTCAGCCCTTTCTGGTGTTAAACACCCAGAGTGCTACCCATTCTGGCGTTTAACGCCCAGAATGCTGCCAGGCTGGGCGTTAAACGCCCATTCTGCTATCCTTAAGCCTGTCCTCCAGGGTGTGCTATTTTTAATGCTGTTTTTTATTCTGTTTTTGATTTTTCAGTTGTTTTTGTGACTTCACATGATCATCAACCTAAAGAAATCATAAATAACAAAAGAAAACAAATAAATATAATTAAATAACATTGGGTTACCTCCCAACAAGCGTTTCTTTAATATCAATAGCTTGACAGTGAAGCTCTTAGAGAGCTTTCACAGAGAC
Source organism: Arachis ipaensis (assembly GCF_000816755.2). NCBI lineage: Eukaryota > Viridiplantae > Streptophyta > Magnoliopsida > Fabales > Fabaceae > Arachis > Arachis ipaensis. Next base: position 105,426,382 of record NC_029794.2, on the reverse strand, counting down.
TCAGAGCTTGATGTTGGCCTCCCAACACCAAACTTAGAAGTTGAGTGTGGGGGCTTTGTTTAACTCTGTATTGAGAGAAGCTTTTCATGCTTTCTCTCCATGGTTACAGAAGAAGATCCTTGAGCCTTAAACACAAGGTATTCCTCATTCAATTGAAGAAATAGCTCTCCTCTGTCCATATCAATCACAGCTCTTGCTGTGGCTAGGAAGGGTCTTCCTAGGATGATGGATTCATCCTCATCCTTCCCAATGTCTAGGATTATGAAATCAGCAGGGATGTACAGGCCTTCAACCTTCACCAAGACATCCTCTACAAGTCCATAAGCCTGTTTTCTTGAATTGTCTGCCATCTCTAATGAGATTCTTGCAGCTTTCACCTCAAAGATCCCTAGGTTTTCCATTACAGAGAGGGGCATGAGGTTTATCCCTGACCCCAGGTCACACAGAGCCTTTTCAAAGGTCATGGTGCCTATGGTACAAGGTATTAAGAACTTTCCAGGATCCTGTTTCTTCTGAGGTAATTTCAGTTGAACCAGATCATTTAGTTCATTGATGAGCAATGGGGGTTCATCCTCCCAAGTCTCATTACCAAATAACTTGGCATTCAGCTTTATGATTACTCCTAGATATTGAGCAACTTGCTCTTCAATAATATCTTCATCCTCTTCAGAGGAAGAATACTCATCAGAGCTCATGAATGGCAACAGTAAGTTTAGTGGAATCTCTATGGTCTTTATATGAGCCTCAGATTCCTTTGGTTCCTCTTTAGGGAACTCCTTAGAGGCCAGTGGACGTCCATTGAGGTCTTCCTCAGTGAAAATCACTGCCTTTCCCTCCTCTACAGGTTCGGCCATGTTGGACGTGTAGATGGCCTTGCACTCTCTCTTTGGATTCTCTTCTGTATTGCTTGGGAGAGTACTAGGAGGGATTTTAGTAACTCTTTTACTCAGCTGACTCACTTGTGCCTCCAAATTTCTAATGGAGGACCTTGCTTCAGTCATAAAACTGAGAGTGGTCTTAGATAGATCAGAGACTACAGTTGCTAAGTCAGAATGGTTCTGCTTAGAATTCTTTGTCTGTTGCTAAGAAGATGATGGGAAGGGTTTGCTATTGCCAAACCTGTTTCTTCCACCATTATTATTATTGAAGCCTTGATTATGCTTCTGTTGATCCTTCCATGAGAGATTAGGATGATTCCTCCATGAAGGATTATAGGTATTTCCATAGGATTCTCCCATGTAATTCACCTCTGCCATTGCAGGATTCTCAGGGTCATAGGCTTCTTCTTCAGAGGAAGCCTCCTTAGTACTGCCTGATGCAGCTTGCATTCCAGACAGACTCTGAGAAATCATATTGACTTGCTGAGTCAATATTTTGTTCTGAGTCAATATTTTGTTCTGAGCCAATATGGCATTCAGAGTATCAATCTCAAGAACTCCTTTCTTCTGAGTTGTCCCATTATTCACAGGATTCCTTTCAGAAGTGTACATGAACTGGTTATTTGCAACCATTTCAATGAGTTCCTAGGCTTCTGTAGGCGTCTTCTTCAGATGAAGAGATCCTCCAGCAGAGTGGTCCAATGACATCTTGGACAATTCAGACAGACCATCATAGAATATACATATGATGCTCCACTCTGAAAACATGTCAGAAGGACACCTTCTGATCAATTGCTTGTATCTTTCCCAAGCTTCATAGAGGGATTCACCTTCATTCTGTCTGAAGGTTTGGACTTCCACTCTAAGCTTGCTCAACTTTTGAGGTGGAAAGAATTTGGCCAAGAAGGTATTGACCAACTTTTTTCAAGAGTTCAGGCTATCTTTAGGTTGTGAGTCCAACCATGTCCTAGCTCTGTCTCTTACAGCAAAGGGGAAAAGCATAAGTCTGTAGACCTCAGGATTAACCCCATTGGTCTTAACAGTGTCACAGATTTGCAAGAATTCAGCTAAGAACTGATGAGGATCTTCCAATGGAAGTCCATGAAACTTGCAATTCTGCTACATCAGAAAAACTAATTGAGGCTTAAGCTCAAAGTTGTTTGCTCCAATTGCAAGAATTGAGATGCTCCTTCCACAGAAGTCAAAAGAGGGTGCAATAAAGTCACCAAGCATCTTCCTTGCATCTCTACCATTGTTATTGGGTTCGGCCATCTCTTCTTCTTTTTTGAAAAATTCTGTTAGGTCCTCTCCAGAGTGTTGTGCTTTAGCTTCTGTTAGCTTCCTCTTTAGAGTCCTTTCAGGTTCTAGATCAGCTTCAACAAGAATGTTCTTATCCTTGATCCTGCTCATATGAAAAAGAAGAGAACAGAAAAGAATAGGAATCCTCTATGTCACAGTATAGAGATTCCTTTATGTGAGTAGAAGAATATAAGAGTAGAATGAAGAAGAGAGAAGATGAAGAATTCGAACACAGAGAGGGAGAGAGTGTTATTCGAATTTTATTTTAAAATAAAATAAAAATATTTTTGTTTTTATTTTAATTAGAAGTTAGAATTCGAAATTTAAGAAAAGAAATAAAAGTAATTTGAAACTAAATAAATTAATTAATTAAAAAGATTTTTGAAAAAGTGGTTAGTGATTTTCGAAAATTGAGGAGAGAAAAGTAGTTAGGTGGTTTTGAAAAAGATATGATTGAAATAGAAAACTTTTAAAATCAAACAAAAAGTCAAGTAGTTGATTGAAAAAGATTTGAAAATAAATTTTGAAAAGGTAAGAAGTTAGAAAAAAATTTTGAAATTAAGTTTTGAAAAAGATATGATTGAAATTTATTTTGAAAAAGATTTGAAAAGGAAATTAAAAAGATTTGATTTTTTAAATTAAAGTTGTTTACTTGACTAACAAGAAACTAAAAGATATGATTCTAGAATTTAAAGATTGATCTTTTCTTAATAGACAAGTAACAACTTGAAATCTTTTGAATCTAAACATTAAATGTTAGCATTAATTTCGAAAATATGAAATAAAAATAAGAAAAAGATTTTGAAAATCAATTTTGAAAATTTTCAAAAAAAATGAAAAAGATTTGATTTTTGAAAAGATTTGAAAAAGATAGAAATTTTAAATTGAAATTTTCACTTGACTAACAAGAAACAACTAAATTTTAAAAACTTTATGACTAAATCAATTCAAAATTTTGAAAATTATGAGTGAAATAAGGGAAAGATATTTTTTTTATTTTTGAATTTTTAATGGAGAGAGAGAAAAACATCAAAATGACACAAGACATAAGAAATTAAAATCAAAACAACTAATGCATGCAAGAACACTTTGAATGTCAATATGAACACCAAGAACACTTTGAAGATCATGATGAACATCAAGAACATATTTTTAAAAATCTTTAAGAAAAGAAAGACATGCAAGACACCAAATTTAAAAATTTTTAAACTACAGACACTATGAATTCGAAAATGTATATGAAAAACAAGAAAAGATACAAAACAAGAAAAACTAAAGATCAAACAAGGAAAATCATTAAGAACTATATGAAGATCAATGAAGAACACATGCATGAATTTTTTCGAAAATTTTAGAAAATTAAAGGCATGCAATTGACACCAAACTTAAAATTTGACACTAGACTCACACAAGAAACACAAAAATTTTTGGTTTTTATGGTTTTATTATTTTTTTGTATTTTTTGAAAATTATTTGGAAAAAGAGAAAATAAATAAATTCAAAATTTTTAATAGGAATTTCAGGAATCATGCAATGTTAGTCTAAAGCTTCGGTCCGAAAATTTAGACATAGCCAAATAGCCAGCCAAGCTTTATGTGAAAGCTTCGGTCCAAAAGTTTAGACATGGCCAAATGGCCAGCCAAGCTTCAGCAGAGCATTACATACAACAGCTAAATTGATGGGAGTCAAAAAGCTCCTGCAATGATAAGTGAAAGCCTCGGTCCAAAAGATTAGACATGGCTTAGCAGCCAGCCAGGCTTCACATATCATCTGAAACTCTAGAATTCATTCTTAAAAATTCTGAAGAACATAAAATTTTTTGAATTTTTCGAAAATTATATAAGTTTTTTTTTTTAAAAAATTTTTTTCGAAAATAAAAATAAAAATAAAATGCTTAAACATAAAATAAAATTACCTAATCTGAGCAACAAGATGAACTGTCAGTTGTCCAAACTCGAACAATCCCCAGCAACAGCACCAAAAACTTGGTACACGAAATCGTGATTGTCCGTTCCCCGGTAACGGCGCCAAAAACTTGGTGCGCGAGAACGTAATTCAAACACTTCTTTACAACTCCGTGTAACTAACCAGCAAGTGCAATGGGTCGTCCAAGTAATAAACCTTACGTGAGTAAGGGTCGATCCCACGGAGATTGTCGGCTTGAAGCAAGCTATGGTCATCCTTGTAAATCTCAGTCAGGTGGATTCAATTGGTTATGAGGTTTTGATAATTAAAATATAAATAAAATAGAAAATAAGATAGAGATACTTATGTAATTCATTGGTGGGAATTTCAGATAAGCGTCTGGAGATGCTTTGTTGCTTCTGAACTTCTGCTTTCCTACTGCCTTCTTCCAACCATGCATTACCTCCTTCCATGGCAAGCTGTATGATCCTCTCGGATGAAAACAAATCCATATGCGGGCTGTCACCGCACGGCTAATCATCTGTCGGTTCCCGCTAGCGTCGGAATAGGACCATTGTCCTTTTGCACACTGTCACTGCGCCCAACATTCGCAAGTTTGAAGCTCGTCACAGTCATCCCTTCACAGATCCTACTCAGAATACCACAGACAAGGTTTAGACTTTCTGGATCTCAGTAATGCTGCCAATGGTTCTAGCCTATACCACGAAGATACTAATCTCATGGACTCGGTCCGTGTATTAGATATCCAAGAGAGTATACTCCAGCTGTTGTCCAATGACTACGTTGACATCTTGTAGATCGCTTTGTAGTTGTCAGGCACGGTACCTTGGCTAAGCGAGTAACGAAGATTGGGTGATTGTGACGGGTCACCCCTTTATTCTGACTAACTGAATTAAGTACGAGAGTATATCTTGGAGAAGAAGTAGGCGTGAATTGGATAGAAAAACAGTAGTAATTGCATTAATTCATGAAGAACAGCAGAGCTCCACACCTTAATCTATGGGGTGTAGAAACTCCACCGTAGAAAATACATAAGTGAAAGGTCTAGGCATGGCCATGAGGCCAGCCTCCAAACATGAACAATGGTCTATGATAGCATAAGATTAACTAAATACTTAAAATAAATCTCTAAAAGTAGTTTTTATACTAAACTAGTAGCCTAGGGTTACAGAAAATGAGTAACTAAGTGTAGATAGTGCAGAAATCCACTTCTGGGGCCCACTTGGTGTGTGCTTGGGCTGAGCATTGAAGATTTTTCGTGCTTAGACTTTTCCTAGAGTTAAACGCCAGCTTTGGTGCCAGCTTGGGCGTTTAACTCCAATTCTGGTGCCAGTTTGGGCGTTTTACGCCAATATGTTTTAGGCTGTCTTTGAACGCCAGTTTGGGCCATCAAATCTAGGACAAAGTATAAACTATTATATATTGATGGAAAGCCCAGGATGTCTAATTTCTAACAAAATTAAGTGCGCGCCAATTGGGCTTCTGTAGCTCTAGAAAATCCACTTCGAGTGCGGGGAGGTCAGAATCCAACAGCATCTGCAGTCGTTTTTCAGCCTCTGAATCAGATTTTTGCTCAGATCCCTCAATTTCAGCCAGAAAATACCTGAAATCACAAAAAAATACACAAACTCATAGTAAAGTCCAGAAATATAATTTTTGAATAAAAAATAATAAAAATATAATAAAAAGTAATAAAAACATAATAAAAACTATGTAAAAATAATGCCAAAAAGGGTATAAATTATCCGCTCATCAATGGTCAACTTAGAGCTCTTTGTGGAGTTAAGAGTATGAGAGAATTGTATAGTTGTTGGAAAAACAATGTTAGGCTCATATAGGTTGAACCCTCAAGGCATAGGTTCCATGGTTGGAGGGATGCTAATTTGTGTGGGTTTAGGAGGAGAATTTGGTGTCTACTTGAGAACTCGGATCAATTACCACCCGGATGGAACAATGATGATCAATTAGAAGATGGGTGTGAAATAAGATATGGGATCCCGAATCACAACATGAAGACCAATTTTAGAAGCTCATATCTTGGGAAGAACCTCACCCAAGCTTGGTGAAAATGGTTGGAAATTCTGACAACCAATTGAGGAGAAAGCATTCTTGGAGGTTCAAGGATGAGTACAAGCATAAGCCACCTTGACAAGGAGCCTCCCAAATGTCCAACTTAAGGACTTAAACTAAAAGTGCTAGGTGGGAGACACCCCACCATGGTAAACTCTTTCCATTCTCTTGTATATATAATCAATGAATGAATTGGCTTGCCATTGTAGGTAGTTTTTCTTATTTTCTATACTCTTATACATTTTGCTTTTATTGATAGATTGTTTATTAAATTTATGTCATGATTAGAATAGTTGTTGTTAAATTGTATTTTGCTTGAAGTGTAAGTTTTGTGTGTTTTGTGTGTGAAAAATATTTCAAAATCTAAAAAAATATATTTGTTGTTAAATTTGAATTTCGATTGTTTTAGAATGTTTATAGATTAGGAGAATGCCATGTTTCTTTTAAAAAAAATGGTGAGCCACGCGTAAGCGTGGCCGACGCGTACGCGTCGTATGCCATATTGGGACTCCCGGTTCAAAAACCCGAGAGTTGCGCGAAACTGGCGCTGAAACTGCGCGTTTCGCACAAACTAGACCCACGCGTGCGTGTGGGTGACGCTTACACGTCACCTGTACTTTCTGCATTCCACACGTACGCGTGAGCGACGCTTACGCGTCGCTTGTCCATCCTGCCATCCACGTGCACGTGTGAGTGACGCTTACGCGTCGCTTCCGCACCCCTTTTTTTTCCCCTTTCTTCTTCTTTCTTTCTTTCTTCTTTCTTCTCTCCTTCTTCTTTCTTTATACCTTTCTTCTTTTCTCATCTTCCTTTCTTACTTTCTTCCTCTCCTTTCAAAATTCTATTTTTATCAATTTTATTTTTCTCATCTTTCATTTTCTTTTGTTTATTGCATTTGCATACTTTTATTCATTACTTTTTAATTTTGTTTTATTATATAGCTTGTTCTTATTTTCTTTTCTAAAATTTTTTATTTTAATAGTAGTGTTGAATGCTTTTACTCAATTGTTGAGAATTCTTGGTTAATCTTGGTGCTTCTAGACTTATTTGATATTGATGGGTAATGAAATTTCTAATTCAACGCTTAACCTTTGATGATCCTTGTATCCTTTGTGCATTGATATGAGCTTACATGTCTTTCATGACCCACTCTTTCTTGTTTGAACTGATGCTCGACATGCTCTTCATGTTATTCACTTATACTTTGACTTTCCTCTTGCATCAAGTATTAGTTGATATGCTCTTTGCCTATATTGCTCTCTCACTTACATGCGTAGCTAACATGTAGATGAGAACCTTACTCTTATTTGGCATTAGCCCCCGCCTATGTTCTATTGCTTTGATATCTTTATTGTAGGCCTAATTTTCTTTCTTTTTCTTTCCTTTTAGGATGGCCACCAAAGGAGAAAAAGGAAAAGCTTCTAAATAGGGCAATAAACAAGTTCATCTGCACAACCTTTTGAAGGAGCTCATCAATTGTGGCAACTCATCCACATTGCTCTTCTTTGCATGCACCGAGGACGGTGCAATCTTCAAGTGTGGGGAGGTCGTCCGACTGATCTCCATGGGTAACAATTTCCTTTTTCAACACCAATTCTTAATTTTCTTTGTTAGTTAGTTATTGCATTGCATGATAGGGTGCATGTTAGTTAGAATTTGTACATATTTTTACCACTTCTTTTTATGTTAGGACTACTTGGTTAGGGTGATGATTTTTTTTCCAAGAAATTATTTTAGGGCACCCTACCAATTTGAAAAAAAAATTTTGTTGAACTTGCTTGGAAGAATTTATTTTGGAACATGGTTTTTGAGCCAAGAACACAAGCATGTGAGTTTTGAGCCCAATTGTGTGGTTACATCATATAACCACTTATTTTCATTCTTGTGTGTATTATTCTCTTTCTATGATTGTAATATTTGATTTGTTTGATTCTTTATGTCCATTATTCCATGTATACATGCATTTATATGACTGAGGTCATCATTTCATTTAGCTCACTTCCCCAAATAGCCTACCTTTCATCAACCATTGTTAGCCAATTTTGAGCCTATTTAATCTCTTTTGTTCTTAAGTTTAGCACATCACTACCCCTAAGCGAAAAATAATAAATGTCCCTTAATTTAGATCTTTGATTAGCTTAGGCTAGTGAGGGTGTGTATCATTTGGGTATGGGAAACTTGGGACATTGGTTGAGATAAAAGTGTATTTTGTATTTTTGTTGAAAATCATGGGATTGGGTACATGCTTATGCATTAAATATGTAAAACCATATGCATTGATACGTTTGTATATACTTACATTGGTTGGGATAAAAGGATGCTTTATATTTTCATATTTGGGAATTGGGTGTATGCTCATGTATTAATCAAATGTTAGACCTTATGCATTGATGCTCTTGGAAAAAAATGAAAAATGAGAAAAAAAGAAAAAGAAAAAAAATATGAAAAGAAAAGAAAAAAATATAGAAAAAGAAAGAAAGAAAAGAAGAAAAGAAAGAAACAAAAAGGGGACAAAAATGCCTCAAAGTAAAGTAACAATAACAATGCATATGAAATGTGAATTAAAGAGAATGCATGAGTATGTGAAAAAGTGGGAATCATGGGTAGCTAGATATTGTATTAGAATTGTATAGGTTGTTATATGTGTTTGGTGAGAGCTTAGGTTAATCAAAGATTCAAATTTCAAGCTCACTTGATCATATGCATCCTTACCTTTACCCTAGCCCCATTACAACCTATGAATAAGCCCTCATGATGAATGTATGCATGCATTGAATATTTGTTGATTGTTAGATGAAAAATAAATCATGGAAATCATGATTAGAAGAGAACTGAGTGATCAACCCTATACACTAGAGTGACTAGAGCAGATACACGTCCGGTGAGGGTTCGATGCTCAATTCCTTATTCCCGGCTTTCATGAGCTTTCTTCTTGCAAGTCTATTTGAACTTCATTTTGATATTTGAATTAGTAGGATTCATGAATCATCATATGATTTTAGCCCCACTTGCGTATATATGTTCTTGGAGATAGATTTACTTTTAACCAAGTAGATTGAGTCATATTGCATCTAGTTGCATTCATATAGATAGGAGCATATAGTTTATTTGCATTGAATAAATGTTCATTCCCTTTTTCTTGTCCTTCTTTATTCTTAGCATGAGGACATATCTGGTTTAAGTGTGGGGAGGTTTGATAAACCCCAATTTTGTGGTTTATCTTGTGCGTAATTTGGGGGATTTTATCAACTTTTCTCACATTTATTCAATGAAATATCATGGTTTTGTAATTCTCCCTAAATTTGTGCTTTAGTGTGAAAACATGCTCTTTAGGCCTTAAAATAGCTAAATGTAATTCACTATAATTCCATTCGATACCTTGATATGTTTGTTAAGTGATTTCAGGTTTTAGAAGGCAAAGATTGCATTGAAGGAATGAAGGAAAACCATGCAAAGTGGGAGAACTCATGAAGAAATGAAGGAATCGCAAAGTTGTCAATCCTGACCTCTTCATACTAAATCGATCATAACATGAGCTACAAAGGTCCAAATGAGGCGGTTCCAGTTATGTTGGAAAGCTAACATCTGGGGCTTCAAAATGATATAAAATTTTCTATAGTTTCCTGGCGTTTAGAGATGTGTACGCGTGCATCACGTGTACGCGTGGGAAGTTGCACGTGACTCACTAAAGGTAACTCATGGCCAGCGATTTTTGAAGCATTTTGGGCCCAATCTAACTCATTTATGATGCTATTAAACTCAATGATTGAGGGGGGAATGAACCAAGTAGCCATAGTTTAGTTTTCATCATGTTTTAGGGTAGAATTCTAGAGAGAGAGGCTCTCTCCTCTCTCTAGATTTAGGATAGAAATTAGGGTAAAGTTAGGTTAATCTTTCTCAAATTTCTCTTTCAATTCTTGTTTTGATTTCAATTCTCTTTATATTTTAGTGTTCTATTGTCTTAATCTTCTTAGTTTCTCTTGTTAATTTCTTGTTTTGCTCTCTTTTATGTTGATGAACCATTGTTGGATCTTGATTTCTTTTAATGCAATGTTATGTTTCCATGTCTTCTTTTATGTTTACCTTCATTGTTATTGTTGATTTCTTGCTTATGATGGTTATAGGTTTTGTTAATTCTTGCATTTTGTGATGTTTACTTTTATTGCACTCTAGGTGTTTGATAAAATATTTTCTCTAGTTATTGAGTAGTTTTCCTTACTCTTGGCCTAGGCTAAGGGAATTGAGTGACCTTGAGTCATTGGGTCTCATTGAATTAGTGATTTGAGAACCCTTGGTGGTCAATTTGATAACCATTGATACTAGCTTACTACTAAGTCAATTAGTAGCTAGGTTAGAACCTATGGATTGATGTTGATCAAGCCATTTGATATGCTTCAAGCATAGAAGTAGACTTAATGAGCTCGGTTCCTCATAATTGTCAATATATGGTTTGTAGACAATGATGGTGATCTCAATTACCTATGTTTAGCCAAGAGTTCTTTTTCTTCTTTTATTAATTCTTATTATTTAATTTCTTGCTATTTACTTTTCTTGCTAATTACAAATCAAACCCCTTTTTTGCTCTTCAAAGCCAATAATTGATCACTTCATTGAAATTCCTTGTGAGACGATCCGAACCCCCTTTTTGCTCTTCATAGCCAATAATTGATCACTTCATTGCAATTCCTTGTGAGACGGCCCGAGGTTCAAATACTTCGGTTAATTCTTATTGGAGTTTGTACTTGTGACAACCAAATTTTTGCATGTGAGGATTCTTTGTCGGTTTAGAACTATACTTGCAACGAAAATTCAATAGTAAAATTCTAGACCGACACGACAATTTCTTCATTATCAATAATCATCCTAAGGCTATTGCGGAAGTTTCTTCTAGTACTGAGTCCGCGCTCACCAAGACTTTGGGAGAGATGACCAATCTCCTCAAGCAAATCCACCTCAACTAACAACAACCTCCACCTCCTCCACAACAACAATGCCAACAGATAGTCCTTCAAAGAGTATGTGGAATTTGTTCTTGTTACTCTCACTATTCCGATGAATGTCCACAACTCCAAGAGGACAATACTTTAGCGGCCACCAATGCTTATTACAACCGTCCAAATCAAGGGTATTATCAACAAGGAGGTAACTATAATCAAGGGGGTAACTACAACCAAGGTTGGCAAGATAATCCCAACCAAGGATGGAGAGACAACTACAACCAAGGAGGAAGAGACAATGGTGCAAACCAAAGGTGGAACAATAACTACCAACAAAACCGGTATCAACAAAATCCTCCTTACCAACAACAAAACCAAGGTCAAAGATACCAACCACCTTACCAAAGGCAAGCCCAAGTACCTCAAATCACCCAATCACAAGTCCTCCAAATTACCTACCCTTCTTCTTCCTCCAACCAAGCTCCCACGGATGACACCCTTCGCACTATTCTTCAAGGGCAAAAGGAGATTCAAACCACACTTAACTCTACCCTCACTGGTTTAACCTCTGCTCTCCAAGACCTTATATCTTGTCTGTCCCTACCCTCTACCTCCAATACTCAACCTTCAAGCTCTAATGAACTTCCCTCTCAACCCTTACCTAACCCCAAGGGTGGCATCAATACCATCACCTTGAGGTCCGGCACTACATTGCAAGAGAGGAGTCCCAAGGAGCTAAGCTCAAGAGAAGTCACTCAAGATGAAGATGTTATTGAGGTAGAAGATGTTGAAGACGAGGATGAGGTACAAGAGGCGGTTGAAGAAGAGGTTGTTAAACTAAGGGATGGAGTTTCTAAGGAAGAAAATATTTTGAAAAATGCTATTCCAATTCCTTTTTCACATCTAGCCAGGAGGACCAAAAAGCAAGTGGAGCTAGATCACAAGATGGTGGATATCTTCAAAAAGGTCGAGGTAACTATTCTTCTTTTTGATGCTATTCGCCAAGTTTCTAAGTATACTAAGTTTCTAAAAGATTTGGGTAGCTCAATTTCTCCTTTGATGGGTGCTATACCGGAGAAATGTGGTGATCCCAGTCCTTGTCTAGTTACTTGCACTATAGATGGTATACAATTTGTTGATTGCATGTGTGACCTAGGTGCTTGTGTTAGCATTATGCCTTTATCTGTTTATGATGCATTGAAGCTTCCACCGTTGAAAAGGTCGGCGGCCCATTTTGTTTTGGCAGATAAAAGCATAATCTCTATGGTTGGCATTGTGGAAGATATCTTAGTAAGCATCAAGGGTTTGATTTTTCCAATTGATTTCTATATTCTTGAGATGCCCCCTAATGACTCCGGAAGACCATCATCTATCTTGTTAGGGAGGCCATTTTTAAAAACCTCTAGGTTTAAATTGGATGCTTTTTCGGGTACATACTCCTTTGAAATTGATGGAAGAGTAGTGAGTTTCAATCTTGATGAGGTTATAAAGCATCCACTAGAAGACCATTCTATCTTCCAGTGTGATATGATTGATGATATTGTAGCCCAATTCCACCAAGATACAGTCGATGAGAAGAACATGGTTTAAGCTGCAAGTGTGGGGAAATTCCCTGAATATGATGAAGACACCATACCACCTCCGATGCTACTGGATAATCAAGTGCCAAGCCATGAGCTAAATATGAAATTGAAGCCACTTTCACCCCACCTTAAGTATGCCTTTCTTGAAGAAAATTAAAAGCTCCCGGTAATCATTACAAAAAAGCTTACCTCCCAACAAGAAGAGAGATTGCTTAATGTGTTGCGAAGAAATAAAAAAACTATTGGGTGGAGTTTGGTAGACATAGTTGGTATAAGCACCCAAGTTTGTGAGCATCACATTTTTCTAGAGGAGGGAGCCAAGCCTATCCGTCAACCTCAAAGACGGTTGAACCCCATAATTCTAGAAGTTGTGAAGAAAGAGGTGACCCGACTAATAGACGTCAACATTATCTATCCAATCTCGGATAGTGAGTGGGTTAGCCCGGTACAAGTGGTTCGAAGAAGTCCGGCATCACCATAGTCAAGAATGAGAGTGGGGAACTCATGGCCACAAGGGTGCAGAATTCATGGAGAGTTTGCATCGACTACAGGTGCTTGAACTTGGCTACTCGCAAGGATCACTATCCACTACCATTCATCGATCAAATGCTTGATCACCTGTCCGGTAAATAACATTATTGCTTTTTAGATTGCTATATCAGTTATTTTAAAATCCATATTGCTCCGGAAGACCAAGAGAAAACCACTATCACATGCCCTTTTGGAACGTATGCATACAAAAAGGATGCCTTTTGGTTTATGTAATGCACCGGCTACGTTTCAAAGGTGCATGATGAGCATCTTTTCGGATCTTCTTGAGCACTGTATGGAAGTATTCATGGATAATTTTAGTGTTTATGGTGATTCTTTTGACCTTTGTCTGGATAATCTTGCTAGAATATTAGAAAGATGTGCTAGTTCAAACCTTGTGCTTAACTTTAAAAAATGTCACTTTATGGTAAAGCAAGGTATTGCTCTAGGTCATGTTGTCTCTTATACTGGTATATTTGTTGATCCTACAAATGTTGATGTTATTTCTGGTTTACCTTACCCCTCTTTTGTGAGGAAAGTCCTTTCTTTTCTTGGTCATGCAGGTTTCTACCGGCGTTTCATCAATGACTTCAGTAAGGTTGCACTACCCCTTTCCCGTTTGTTGCAAAAAGATGTAGAGTTTGACTTGAGTGAAGAGTGTATGGAAGCATTTGATAAGCTGAAGTGTGCCTTAACCCAAGCTCCTATTCTGAGAGGGCCTGATTGGAGTAGGCCGTTTGAGATTATGTGCGACGCATCTAACTATGCCGTAAGAGCGGAGCTTGCTCAGTGCGAAGGTAAGGATCCCTATATCATAGCTTATGCTTCTAAGACATTAGATGGTGCCCAGTCTAACTATACTACCACTGAAAAGGAGCTTCTAGCAATTGTTTTTGCCTTGGATAAATTCCGGGCCTATTTACTTGGAACCAAAGTGGTAGTATATTTAGACCATGCAGCATTGAAATACTTGCTAGCTAAGAAAGAATCAAAGCTAAGGTTAATCCGTTGGATATTACTATTGTAAGAGTTTGATTTAGAGATCAAGGATAGGAGTGGTTCCCAAAATTTAGTGGCGGACCACTTGAGTCACCAAGAGCACTTAAAGAGCGACTCCACTCCTATCAATGATGCATTTTCCCTTGATAGCTTGCAAGCAATATCCGAGGTAGTTCTTTGGTATGCACCCATCGCTAATTATTTGGTTGGTCGCACTTTTCCTCCACATTTCTCTAAACATCAACAAGACAAGCTCAAGAGCAAGTCCAAGTATTACATATGGGATGATCCATATTTGTGGAGATGTGGTGTCGACCAAATAATTAGGAGCTGAGTTCCACAATACGAAATTTAGTCTATCTTGGAGGCGTGCCACTCTTCTGAAAGTAGTGGCCACTTTGGCCCTCAAAGAACTGCAAGAAAAAATTTAGATTGTGGATTTTGGTGGCCCACACTCTTTAAGGATGCAAATCTTTTCTGTAACTCTTGCCACCAATGCCAAAGGTTTGGAAATATGTCCAAGAGGGATGAGATACCCCAACAAGTCATGTTGTTTTGTGAAATTATTTATGTTTGGGGTATTGACTTCATGGGTCCCTTTCCAAACTCGAATGGTTTCTTATATATTCTGCTAGTGGTTGATTATGTTTCTAAGTGGGTGAAAGTAATTTCTACCCATACTGATGATGCTAACGTGGTTGTCTCTGTTGTTCAAAATAACTTCATTTGCCGCTTTTGATCACCACGAGCAATCGTGAGTGATCAAGGCTCTCATTTTTGTAACAAAAGAATGACAGGTTTGATGAATAAATATGACGTTATTCACAAGGTGGCTATGGCTTATCAACCCCAAACAAATGGCCAGGCCAAAGTGTCTAATAGAGAAATTAAGTGCATACTCGAGAAGATGGTTAAACCTCATAGGAGGGATTGGAGCTCTAGGCTTCGAGATGTACTATGGGCTTATCGGATGGCTTACAAGACACCAATTGGCATGAGTCCGCTCCGGCTAGTCTACGGAAAGGCTTATCACCTTCTGATAGAGGTGGAACACAAGGCTTATTGAGCTGTGAAGGAATGTAACTCAGGATTGGGAGGAGATGGAGTTGAAAGGAAATTGCAACTCTAAGAATTGGAGTGCATTCGGTTAGAAGCTTATGAAAACTCAAGGCTCTACAAAGAAAAGGTGAAGGCGGTACATGATCGGAACATCAAGAGAAGAGAGTTTAGAGCTGGAGATCAAGTCCTTCTCTAAAACTCTACATTGAAATTGATGCCGGGCAAATTGAGGTCAAGATGGGATGGACCATATATGGTGGAGAAGGTTGAACCATACGGTGTAGTCCACTTGAGCCATCCCTCAAGCCCTACATTCTTCAAGGTCAATGGCCACCGCTTAAAACTTTACCATGGTGCAAAGGTGAAAAACAGCAAAGAGCTGGAGATCTTTCTCTTGAAAGACCCGGCCAAGGAAGAGGATTGAGCTTATAGGCCGTCCAACTTAAGGACGTTAAAGAAAAGTGTTAGGCGAGAGACAACCCACCATGGTATGATCTTCCTTATCTACAGCTTCTCTTACTTAGTTTTAGAATCTTTAATTGATTTTCTTGAGTTCACTTTGCTTGTTTTGTGCTACCATTGTTTTTACTAATTTTATAAAAAAAAAAGAGGCGCAACTCATGCGTGCGCGTGCCTGACGCATATGCGTGACCCACCATGTGAGAACGGTGCAAAAAGGGTGCTGCTGCATGGTTCCAAAATAGAGAGTTGTGATGGAACCATGCGTGTGGGGTGCGAGGTGCATGACCCACCTCACGCGTATGCATCACTGACGCGTACACATCACCCAACAATTTTCGGCCACCCACGCGTGGGCGTGACTAATGCGCACGCGTCGTATGCTGATGCTGCAATGCTGCTGCTGTCCCGTACAAAAAACAGAGATTTGCGCTAGAACTGTGCGGGTAGGGTGCTAGGCACACAACCCAACCCACGGGTGCGCATCCTTGACGCGTACGCTTCATTTGGTTTTTTCGGCCACCCACGCGTGGACGTGAGCGACGTATACGCGTCGCACTGGTTTCATAAAAATGTTGCTGTTGCATCATACAAAAACCAGAGAGTTGTGATGGAACTATGCAGGTTTAGTGCGTCTAGCACGAAAAGTTATCACGCGCACGCATGCCCGACGCTTACGCGTCACCTTCTCTTTTGGGCCTCCCACGCGAATGCGTGGGTGACGCACACGCGGGGCTCGGCCAAATCAATTTAAAAGGCACGCTGCCCTGCTACTCCTTTCTATCTTTCTTCTAATTCATTCTTCTTCTTTCTTCTAATCCTTATATCATTCTTCTTTCTTCTTTCTTCCCTCTTGCATCTCCAGTCTAGCGGACCACCACCGGCGACCACCACCTCTGGCGGTCCCACCTCCTCTCTTTCTTTCTCTCTCTCCTCACCCCTCTTATCTTATTCTTACTTGCATTTACCCTCCTCTTTTCCCCTTCTTTTCATGGTTTCTTTTCTTACTCTCTTTTACTCTTTAACCCTTATTTTGTTTGTTGCATTCGAATATTTTAAATTGTTCTTCATTGCATTTTAGTTTTGTTCTTTGTGGTTTCCTATTAGTTCTTTTTCTTCTTTCATTTTTGTATTGGTGTTGGGGTTTCAAGTTGAATTTTTTGTGAATTGGTGGATTATTTTGATATATCTTGACTTGTTTATATCATGTGGTATTGTTATGGTAATTGGTATTTTATTTTGGGGCTTATTACACACATGGACTTATCAACTTGCTTGTTGTTTATGATATGCACCCCAAGTGTTTGTGAAAAAGCACCAATGACACTTTGGTTCATCTTTGATCTTATTCTTTCAACCTAGTTCTTCTTTTTCATAACACTTGCGCCCCATATGCATTGAGTTTAGTCTCCATAAATTTTCATCATTAAAATGCTCATTATTTTCGCTTTGATTCACATGTGTCTATCATTGTTGATATCGATGCTTGAGTTTACTCTTTTCTTGCTTTACACTTATATGCTTCTTCCACTCTTGCATTTCGTGCTAGTGATATGCCTCCATGATCATATTGATGTCTCACTTACATATTGTAGCTACCATGTATTTAAGACGCTCTAATCTTTTTCTGGCATTAACTCTCACTTGCATTTCCTTAATCCCGGTGTTTATCTCTCTAAGTTTAATATTTTCTCTTTTTCTTCCTTTTTTAGGATGGCCACCAAGAAAGGGAAAGAAAATACCTTTAAAAAGACACCAGCTAAAAGGCCGACTCAAAGTGCACCCGCTAAGGCGCAAACTTCTTCAAATGTCAAGCCACCTTCTAGGCGGTTGAAGAAGGCCATCCGTGTTGATGAAGCAAAGAAGGAAGTTCTCGCAAAGGACTCCGCAAGATTCACCAACCGCTATTGTGAGCAGATGTTCCCCATCTTGGTCGATAGAAACTACCATAATGAGCACTTCCTACTTCTTCCAGACTACTTTATTCATTTTGTGATGCCCTGCATCAAAAGGAGGCATTGGGGATTCCTAAATCGGAGGCCGAGGGAAGTTAATCTATCTTGGGTAGTTGAATGCTACTCCAACTATCACACGCCTACCCTTCAATCAGTTTTTGTGCGCCAAAAGCTAGTTCCTATATCGGAAGACGCTATTCAGCGGGTACTTGAGATTTTACCAAGTCTAGATGGGATGGATGCCTACAAAGAATCACAACTTGAGCACAAGAGATTCAATTTTGACTAGGATTCCATCCTTAGGGTTTTTCTCAACCCGGAAGCGAGTGGATCCATGGGAAGAGCAGGACTCAACCCAAGTGCATCTCAGCACAAGCACTCACTATGGAGGCTCGAGTGTGGGAACAGATCATGTCTCACTATGTATTGCCAAGCACTCATGAGTCCACCATTACTGCAAATATGGCTATTCTTGTTCAGTGTATCCTAACGAAGAAACCTCTAAACATTCCTCGACTCATCCGACAAGCTATGGGCTGAGTTCAAGCAGTGGAAAACCTCCATTTTCCCGTTTTGATTACGGACTTGGTGTCTGTGGCTGGAGTTTTCTATGAAGCTAGAGATGTAAAGGCATTGATTCTGAGGGACGACGAAATTGTCCCGAATAGAAAGTATATTAGACCTCAATTGGTGACCACGAGCTTGGATATGGCCTCACACTCAGATATCCCAGTAACTTCGACAGAACCACATGCACCACAACAGACTGCCTACCAATTGTTGATTGAGCTTACTGTGAAGGTAGACCGACAAGGCTGAATGATTGAGCAGATTGAGCGACGTAACAAGCACCGCTACAACTACTTGAAAAAGCTCATTGGTTGTATTAACCAACCTATGGAGAAGCCCGACACTCCGGAGTACACTTTATATCACAGGGGTAGTCGTCGTCCATGGAGCCACGAGCCGTCCCTAGTCGCCGCTGCGTCAAACGCAGGAGGGTAGCCGGGGGAGAGCAGCGCCGAAGAGAGAGAGAGGCCGAGAGTGGGGCCTTCATCGTCCTCCTCGTCGGTGACTAGCTCGCCGCCGCCGCTGTGGCGCTCGCGCCGTCGTCATCCTCACCGCGAAGTCTGAGTCCTTGTCATCCATGGTGAGTCTGAAGGGAGAAGCCCGAATGGAAGAAGAGGTGAAACAAGGAATGAGGGAGCCATGCTGGCACTATTGGGGTATCACCATCGCCGTCCCTGTTGTGGCTGGCGTCGTTGCCGGAGAACCACCATCGCGGAAGCCACTTCCCCTTCGATTGACTCTGCCTGTTTTCGGTTCCACTTTTGCCTCGATGGTTGTTGTTAGAGTTATCTGCGTTGGATGGGGCTGTCACCGTTGGACTGTTCCATAACCGAATCCCATCGCCACTGCCATCGCGTGCCCCGTCACCATTTTTGGAGGTGGGGGGATGAGCCTCTGTCACCGGAGAACGCCACTACTGTCGCCTCTGTTGCCGAAAACAGCCGCTGAATTCTCTGTGTTGGTAAGCTCTAACCCTGCTTCAGCTTCTTTATCCGTTGAGTTCTCTATTGCCATGAGAGTTGTTGCTAAGGCTGGTTGTGCTAGGAGTTTATCGCGAGTTGCCATCGTTCTGGTCACCGGCTGTGGTGTTGGTGTTGCTGGAACCGCCACTGGTGTTGCCGCTACTTGGTTCCCTCGAGTACGAGTTGCTGTGGTTACTGCGAAAGTGGCTTGGAGCTGAGGTTGTGGTTGTCGGTGATTTCGGGTTGAGAGAGAAGGTTCCTGTGATGCGTTTGGATTATGGTGTTGTGTATTGAGGTAGGGGCTTTTCTAAAAAAGTTATTTTATATCTGGAATTGTTATAAATGGATACTGGTGTGAGAATTATATACTGTTAGTGATTGTACCAGTCTTATGTAGTGTTTGGCTACTTTGGATGAATATAATTATATGTGTTGATTAGATTATTGTTTGGTTTTGATAAATGAATTATTGCTGAACTGTTTTTTTAAAATTTTGGGAATGAGTTTAATCGGTTGATAATGATTTGATTTTGAAACGGTTTCCTTGAGATATGAAAATGAGGTGACTGTTGGATTTAGCTTGCTTTTGAACTGATTTTTGGATTTTAGACCGTTGAAAAGGATTGTGGAATGGTTTAGTTGGGACCCGAATAGGGTGGTAAAGTCCAAGTTTTAGGGGAGGTGCTGCCGAAGTTTCTATAAAAATCCTAGACTTTGTATGAAAAGTTATTTAGAAAGGTTTGGATTTGAGAAATTGTATTATTTGATTTATTAAGAAAATATTTATGTTTTTGAGCTTAATTTATTTAAGTAAACTATATGTCTTGAGTTCAATTTATTTAGAAATGAATTATTTTACCATTTGAATCACTGAAGGAAAGTATTATGTTCTAATATTTGTTTTAATATAAAAAGGACTTTTGCTTTTAGTTAGACTTAAAGGTTTCGTTCAGAGGAGCTTTTAGTGATTTTAAAGGAAATTGGACTTTGACTGAATAGTTGCATTTGTGACATTTTGGAAGAAGTCAGAGAATTGATTTTAAGGAGGAACGTGACAGTTGTTTTAATTTAAATGAATCAGTTCTGTTTCAAGTGAATTGACTTTGAATTGGGTTGGGACTTGTGACTTTATATGATCCGATTTTATAATAAACTTTGTTTTTATTTGCTTAAACCAAGGATCTATGATTTTAAGAATTTCAATGAATTTTTAAGAAATTGAGATAGGTTGTCCTTCCCTAAAGTCTTAAGACTCGGCTGAGAAATTTTATTATCGAATCCTATATTAGGATGAATGATTTTGAATCCTTCAAAGGAGATTTTAATTTGGCTTGGTTTTGGAATTTTGTAAATATGATACGGAGGGTGACTTTGTTTTAGAAAAGAGAAAGTTACATTTGAGGAAAAGTGGCTATGAGCCTGAAAAGATTTGTGAAATGAGGATTTTAAAGCCAAGGATGGAAAGAATTGTTTTTTCGATTTCAAAGTAAATTGAATTGAGAAAAAGTGATTTTTGGCTTGAATGATGATTTTATGAGTTTGATGATGTTGGATGGTGATGCACCACTATTTCGTGGTACATTTTGTACTTAGTTGAGTGAATTTTATCCACTAAACTCACACTTATTCATATAATTCGCATGTTTTACATTTTCCTTCCTAATTCCGTGCTATGATTGAAAACATGCTTCTTTGGCCTTAAAATTGTTAATTATTAATCCTCTCTCAGTACCATTCGATGCCGTGATCTGTACATTAAGTGTTTTCAGGATTTATGTGGGCAGGAATGGCTTAGAGGATAGAAAGGAAGCTTGCAAAAATGGAAGGAGCGCAAGAAATAAAGGAGATAACCAGCGAGGAGCGACGCGCACTCATGGCTCACGCGTGCGCGTGAATCGGAGTCTGCATGGCGACGCGTGTGCGTGCTTGACGCATACGCGTGACATGCAAAAATGATCAGCGACGTGTACGCGTGACTGACGCGTACGCGTTACGTGCACCACCTGTAGAAATTGCAGAAAACACTGGGGGTGATTTTGGGCTGAGTTTGGACCAAGTTTTTTGCCAAGAAACGCAGACTAAAGCCAGGGGACAAGCAGAGACTCAAGACAACTTTTCAATCATTCATTCATCAATTCACACACAAAAATTTAGGTTTTAGATGTAGTTTAAAGAGAGAGAGGCTCTCTCCTCTCTCTAGGTTTTAGGATTTCTCTTAGTTTTAGGTTTATTTCTTCTCAATTCCAGGTTCAATGTTCCTTTAATTTAGTTTCTCTTCTACTTTTATTAGTTCTAGAAATTTAGCTTATCTATTTCTCTTGTTGGTTTACCTATTTCCCCAATTTGGTTTATGAACCTTTCATGTTAGAATTGATTTTATATTTAATACAATTTGAGGTATTTCAGATTTATAATTATTTTTATGTTATTGATGCTTCCAAGTTGGTTTTAGATTTTACATTCCCTATTACTTTTCTATGTTTTTATTTTATGCCTTCCAAGTGTTTGATAAAATGCTTGGGAGGGTTTTAAATTAGCTTTTTATGATTCGTGGATTTGGTTGAGTAATTAGAGACTCTTGAGTTATCAAACTCATTTGTTGATTGATAATTGACAGTTGCTGGTTGGTTTGGATCCCTCTAAAGCTAGTCTTTCCTTAGGAGTTGACTAGGACTTGAGGAATCAAATTGATTAATCCACTTGACTTTCCTTTATTTAGTAAGGGTTAACTAAGTGGGAGCAATGAACAATTCTCATCAAAATTGATAAGGACAACTAGGATAGGACGTCTAATTCTCATACCTTGCCAAGAGTTTTCTTAATTATTAATTTACTTTCTTGCAATTTACTTTTCTTGTTCCTTATTCAAAAACACCAAAAAGATAATCTTCCATAACCAATAATAAATACACCTCCCTGCAATTCCTTGAGAGACGACCCGAGGTTTGAATACTTCGGTTATTATTTTTATTGGGTTTGCTTAAGTGACAACCAAATTTCTGTATGAAAGGATTCTTTGTTGGTTTAGAAACTATACTAGCAACAAAAGTTTATTTTGTGAATTATTTACTAGCAAAAATCCGTTCATCAGATGGCGGAAGTGCTTTTATGTTATGAGCCGGAATGGCTGTATATGATAATGAATTATGGCTGATTGTGAAATATGTTATGAGCCGGATGGCTGAGTATGAATATGAATGATTTTGAGCTGATGAAGTGATTATTGTACTTCCAATTATTTGAGATACGAGTTTCCTTGGGTGAAAGCAGTGGCTAGCCACCACGTGCTCCAGATTGAGACTCAATACTCTGCTGACCCTATGTCATAAGTGTGGCCGGGCACTGTGAAAGTTCCAGATGAGCTCACCCCCGTGAATAAACACCAGTGAGGGTGTTGGATGTGAATTATGATTATGATTGTGAATAATTCAAATTGAGGATGCACGACAGAGGGACAGTCCAATGGTTAGCTACCAGGACTTGTCGGGTTAGCTTTATAACCGACAGACGATATCATCAGCCACTAGGACAGGCATTCATCATATGCATCTATGTGACATTGTTTGGGTGTGCATATTGTACTTGGTTTGCCTTTGTGATTACGTGTGATTATCTTCTAATTGTTCTACTTGCAGTAACTGTTTGTTTGTGCTTGAACTTTCCTATTTGTGTTTGCGACTGAGACTCTGTTGGACTGTCGTGATTGGTTGTTGTTTGGGTTGTTTGGGCCTAGAGCCGTGGTTGATCATGAGGTGGGCCGAAGGTCATGTCTGGTTGATGTTTCTGGTTTGGAAAAGTATGAAAAACTAACCTAGTTCAGCATAGATGAACTTTTTGAAAGGCTTTTGAATTTATAAGAAATGAACAGTTTCCTATTTCAGAAAAGATTTCAGATACTTTTTATAGTAGACCTTTGTTTTTGAAAAGATACATAAGGCGGTTATTAATCACTGTAACGATTTTATCTCGCGTATCCTATTATAGTAATTCTGTAACCCTATAGTGAGAACCCTTTTGAGGATGATGTTCTCACTCCCCTACAGGTCTTTTTTTTCTCAGGTTACAAATGATGAAGTTTGGAAGAGCTTAATTCTTTTCTGTTAAACGATATTTCTGTATTATTTTAGTATTTATGTTTCCCTCGCCTTTAGCTTTGCAAGTTTTGTAAGAGGGATATTTCTGTGGGTATTGTAACTTATATTGTAAGTCTGGATGTTTGTTTTTTTGAAAATTCAGTTTATGTTTTAAACAGACTCATATTTTAGTAGTAAATATTATTAGAGTCGTCGTAATACCCGAGCTATCAGAGTGGCGCAGCCGGAAGCATGACATTTTGATAGTTAGGGTGTTACATTATGGTATCAGAGCGGCCCTTCCTGTAGGGCCTAAGGAATGGACCTACTATGCTTCAATTGCATACTTTGAGCGTTGTCATGTAGTAGGTCTTGTTCGAATAACAAGAATTAAAGCTTTATGCACATGACGGTCTATTGATTAATGCCATTAGACTTGCATTGCATAGTTTCTGATATTAAGTTTAGCGGGCTTAATACTAGCGAATTATGTATATGAGATCACTAATGAGTTATCATAGATGATATATGAGTTTTGGGTAAAGCGAATCGCGGGTTTTAGAAACGTTAGAAACTATTTCTCGAGGTTATACAGTTATGTGTCTTGAATTCTGTTCGAGTCGACTTGTTCTTTCATAGCCTAACTTGAAGTTCTTGTTTGCTAATTCTTTTGAGAAGTAGTTTGATTTTTAAACTCTATTCCTCTATTCATATGCATTCTTGTTTGATCGTTATTGCATATGCTTGTTTAAAATCCTTGTTGTATCTATCTTACTCTGTTTAGATTCTTCTTCTTGATTCATGTGTTCTTCGATATAGCTTTGAACTTGTCTTGATGCGTTGTGCCTTTTAAGTCCTTATTTCGAGTCCATTCTTAAAAAAAATGTGATTTAGTTTTCTCTTATTTGACAGTAATTACAACCACCTTTGAAATTTTTACGAAATTGCTTTTGATTCAATATACACTCATCTATATAAAACTTTGAAAATTTCTTATGCAATTTAAAAACTATTTATTTCTAATACCTCACCTGTTCTTCTACTGGTTTAAGGAATTATACTTACTCTAAATACAATTTGATTTTCCAAACAACCTTACTACAGTTCTTATGCATATCTTTATTTGATTATATGCTTAGGTATTTTTCAAAATTTTAGAAAGAAAATATTTTTGTCTTTATTCCGGTTGATCTTCGTTTGAGAAGTTTCACCTAATTCATTTTTTAATTGAATTTAACTTAGCATGATACATTGCTTATGCAATTGTTGTTCTTTTGAAAATATTGGACTCATATCTTTCCTTTCTAGCATGGACTAATGCCTTAAGTTTTTGTTTCTATGGATGTCATACTTGACTTTGTTTTTAACTAATCTTTTACATCTTGTGAACATTACCACTGATCTTGGATTTCCCTCTCTTGTGAATATCCTTCTTATGTGAGTCAGTGATAAACCACTATTTTATGGTTTATCTTATGCTTAATTGAGTGGTTTTTATCAACTCTTTACCCATTTATTCATACTAATCGCATGCTTTATGTTTTCCTTCTTGATTTTGTGCTATGATTGAAAATATGCTTCTTTGGCCTTTATATTGCTAATATTAATCCTCTCTTATCACCATTAGATACCTTGATATGTGTGTTAAGTGATTTCAGAGATTACAGGGTAGGAATGGCTCAGAGGATGGAAAGGAAGCATGCAAAAGTGGAAGGAATACAAGAAACTGAAGGAATACAGAGGTCCAAATGATGTGGTTTCAGTTGCGTTGAAAAGCTAACGTCCGGGGCTTCCATTTGATATATAATTTGCCATAGCTGCTCCGACGTTAGGCGACGTGAACGCGTGAATGACGCACCCGCGTCGTATCTGCGAATTGCAATCCGCGCGAACGCGTGGATGACGCCTCCGCGTCACTTTTCTGCGACCTGAACGTAACAAAAATTGCAGGGGGCGATTTCTGGGCTGTTTTTGACCCAGTTTTCAGCCCAGAACACACAGATTAGAGGTTATAAAGTGGGAGAATGCATCCATTCATAATCATGCTCTCATAATTCACAATTTTAGTTTTAGATGTAGTTTTTAGAGAGAGAGGTTCTCTCCTCTCTCTTAGGATTAGGATTAGGATTAGGATTTCAACTTTATTATTTCAACTTACAACTTCAATCATAGGTTCAATGTTCCTTTTATTTATTTTTCCAATTAATTTATGAATATTCATGTTAGATTTGATGTCTTTTATTAATGCAATTTGAGGTATTTTTAGATTTAATTTTGCTTTGCTTTATTTACATGAATGCTTTTAATTTAATTTAGATATTTTCCCTTTTGGCCTTGGTTAAATAATTGGTGACTCTTGATTTATCAAACTCATTGTTGATTGAAAATTGGAATTCTTCCAGAATTAATTCGGGTTCCGATAACTCTAACTTTTCCCAAGGAAAGACTAGGACTTGAGGAATCAAAATTAATTCATCCACTTAACTTACCTTCATAGTTAGAGGTTAACAAAGTGGGAGAAAAATCCAATTCTCATTACAATTGATAAGGATAACCAGGATAGGACTTCCAGTTTTCATACCTTGCCAAGAGTCTATTTTATAGTTGTTTATTTTATTCTTATTATCATTCAACATACTGCTTCGGTTTAAATACTTCGGTTATCAATTTTTAAGGGGTTTGTTACTTGTGACAACCAAAACGTTTGTAAGAAATGTTGATTGCTTGGTTTAATAACTATACTTGCAACGAGAGTTTACTATAACTTCTAAACTATCAATCTTCAGTTCTTCAAAATGGCGCCGTTGCCGGAGAATTGCAAACGTGTGCCTTATTATTGATTATTGTAAATATTTGCTTTTTACTTGTTTATTTGTTTTTATTTTTGTTTTTATTTTTGCTTTTTCGTAAATTAAGAGGTTATTGGTTTTTATTTAGTTTTTAAAAATTTTTCAAAAAATCTTTTTTGGTGTTCATCTTGATCTTCAAGTTGTTCTTAGTTGTTTTCTTCGTTTTGATCTAAAAATTTTAAGTTTGGTGTCATTTTATTATTTTTCTCTTTCCTCATTTAATTCAAAAATATCTTTTCTCTTTATTTTTATTGAATTTTCGAATTTTCCATTAAAAAAAATTTTCAAATTTTGATTTTAAAATTTTTATCTTATCTTATCTTAGTTTTAAATTTCAAAATTTAAATATTTTTCAAAAATCATATCTTTTTCAAAATCTTATCTTATTTTATTTCAAAATTCAAATTTTAAAATTTAATATTTAAATTTCAAATTTCAAATTTTAAATTTCAAAATTTAATTTTCAAATTCAAAATTTAAATAACCTTTTAATTTAAATTTGTTTTTATTTTCGTTTTTAATTTTTATTAGCTACCATGAATTCTCACCCATCTCGCTTTAAGTTTGGTTCTAAATCTGTTGAAAGGAGTGGAAGCTATAACAGGAATATGCATCAAGGTCTAAGCAATCAAAGATGGATGAAGCCAAGAGGATCTGATCAACCCTTTAGGCAACAACACCCTCCAAGATATCATGGGCAAGGACCACTCTACAATGCATACCAAGCTGATAGATACGGTGGACCCCCTTGTAATTACCAACAAGCCCCACCCTGTGCTTATGAACCACCTCCCCAACATACCTTTGAACCACCAAACTCACAAGCCCCTTACCACCAAACACCACCATATGACCCTAACCCTTATCCACCATACCAGCCACCTTATGAGCCATATGAACCATACATAGAACCACCCCAATTCCAACCCAATTACTCCCAAGAATCACCACCTCCATATGCACCATATCCATATCCATCAATCCAAGAGCCTTATGGTCCTACTTATGATACCCAAGCGAAACAAGAATGAACGGATCATCTCACGGAAACATGTGCAAAACTTCATGCCACACATCACCAATTGAATCAAGCAATAAATAGACTACCTTCCCGACGTTCGGACACTCAAGGAACTCCCATGGCTTCATGTGGGCAATCTAATGAAGAACGTAGCATGAAGGAGATATTAGAAACTCCAGTGGACAGTACAGAGCATGACTTTGTACTAGAACAAGTGGAGGAAGCTGTAATTATCGAAGAAGAAGAAGTGGTTGTAGACTTAGGAGATGCTGAACCTCCATGGGAAAGTCAAGACATAGAACCTCCTTCCAAGACGGTTGCATTTGATGTTGAGGAGGGTGTACAACCTCCAAGGCATATCATGGTTAAGGACTTGGAAGGGGTTGATCAAGAGATGGAGATTCAAGAAGAAGAAGCACAACCTCCTATACCCTTGGTAAGTAATGAAGAAGAGATTGAATTGGAAGAAAGCTACCAAGAGGAAGAGGTTGATATTGAAGAAACTTGCAAGGAGGTGGAAGTTGTCAGAGAGGAGCACAAGGGAGTGGAACTTGCAAATTTGTTAGAAATACCTCCCCCTAAGTTGCCATCATCCTTCACAACATTCAAGTAGGTAAAATTCATATCCCTTAGCTTTCTAAGTCCACTTGAATATGGGCTACTGGAGACGGATGGTCAACTTAGAGCTCTTTGTGACATTAAGAGTAAGAGGAAGATGGACAGTGGTAAGAATTGTCAAGAAAGGTTCAATATGGTTGCATACTCAAAGTTTAAATGCAAAGGTTGGTGTAAAGCTCAACTGAATGGGTCTAGGAAGTTGGTTAGCCGCTTTAGTGAGAATTCAGATTGCTTGCCACCCAGATGGAATCATGATGATCAACAAGAAGACGGGTGCAAAAGCAAGGTTTGGGACCCTAGAATCTGTTCTGACATTCAACTCTCCGGGAGCCTAAGAATCTGTTTGAAGCTGCTCAAAGGCTTTACGTGCCTAGTTTGGGACCCCGGAGGCTGTTGGAATTCCAAACATTGGTGGAGATTCCTGGATGAGTTCAAGCACAAGCCATCATAACAGGGAGCTCACCAAATGTCCAACTTAAGGACTTTAACTAAAAGTGCTAGGTGGGAGACAACCCACCATAGTATGATCGTTCCTTTTTCATTTTTATTTAGTTTTATTTGTTTTCGAGTTTTATTTTATTTTATTGTATTGAACCTGGAATTTTGCATAACATTCATATTAGCATTGCATTCTGCATACTGCATTATTAAAAAAAAAAACACGCACGCGACGCGGCAGCATCGCTGACGCGTCCGTGTCACTAGTGTGTTGGGAAGAAAAGAATTGAACAGAGAGTCATGCGAGAGCGTGGCCGGAGGCGTGCCTTTGGCACAAATCACCCCATGTGTCCGCGTCACTCACGCGGCCGCGTGACTTGAAATTCGACGTAAAAAAGGGTGCACGACCGAAAGTTGTGCAAGAGTGGTGCTGGACTGGTGCTGAACGCACAAACCCTACCACGCGGACGCATGGCTCACGCGTCCGCGTCATACCCCCATAATGGCCACTCACGCGATCGCGTCGATCACGCGATCGCGTCGATCACGCGATCGCGTCACCGAATAATTTGGCAAAGAGACTTTCGAACAGAAAGTTGTGCGAACACGAGGCTACACTCGCGCCAATCGCACAAATTAGGTCACGCGACGCGTCTGCGTCACCTGACCTTATCGCACACCACGCGACCGCGTCACTCACGCGTCCGCGGCGCCTGCGCCGCACAGCTTATCCAGATCAGCCAAATATCTTATCTTTTCTTCTCTAATCCTAATTTCTTCTATTTTCTCTTCTTTCTTCTTTCTTTCCTACTTTCTTTTTCTTCATCTTTTTCACTTCTCATCCTTTTTCACTTTCATTTTATTTTACTTAATTTATTTGAATACTTTCATTCATTGCATATTTTTATTTTTCTTTTCTAAATTTATTTTACCATTGGTGTTCAAATATTCTTATTCAACTGTTACATCTTTTCTGGTATTTTCTTGGTGTTTAGTGACTTGTTTAATTCTGATTGAGTAATATTATTTAAATCAATGCCAATCTTTTATATCTGTATTACTTTTGCATTGACATGAATTTATATTATCTCTCCTTCCCCACTCTCTTCCCCATTGTTGCAAATTCTGCACCATTGGTATGCCATGTGCTTCTATTGTTTTCTCACGTACATGTTGAAGCTTCCATGTAAATGCGACCCTTATCAATTAGTATTAACCCACCCATACTTCATTTATTTTCTTCTTTTTATTTCTGGATTACTTTTCTTCCCTTTTTCTTTCAGGATGGCCACCGAGGAAGGAAAAGGGAAAGCTTCTAACTGGGGAGACAGGCAAGTCAATCTGCATAATCTATAGAGAAAGACATCAGTTGGAGCAGCCCGTCTACTTGTACATCTTAGCATGCACCAAGGACGGTGTAATCTTTAAGTGTGGGGAGGTCGATATCGATCTCCATGGGTTAGTTACTCTTCTATCTCAACACCAATGATTTATTTTCCTTGTTAGTTGTTGCATTTGCATGTTTGATTGCATATTTATTTGATTTTGTGCATATTTTACCACTTGGTTGAAGTAATATTTTTTTTTTCAAGAAACCTTTTAGAGCATTTCACTAATTTAAATAAAATTTAATGTTACACTTGTTTGAAGAAATATTATACTAGAACATGGTTTAGAGCTTGAACACACAAAACCTGTGAGATTTTTGAGCCTATTTGAATTGGTTGCATTTTACCAACCAATATTTTATTTTTGGTGTGTGTTTTTCTCTCTAAAATTATGATCTTTGTCTTGCTTAATTCTATATTTCCATAGTTTGATGTATGCATACACTTACATGATTGAGGCATTTATTTCACTGAGTTTACATACCCATATGGCCTTAACCTTTCATTATCCTTTGCAAACCAATTTGAGCCTATTTTACCCCTTTTATTCTTTACTTTAGCACATCATTAACTCTAAGCATAAAATAATATTGTCCTTAATTTAAATCCTTGGTTAGCTTAGACTAGTGAAAGTGCTTATGATTTAAGTGTGGGAAAAGTGGGTTTGGAAACATTTGGTTTAAGAATTGGGTGTTATACATTTTATGAAAATATGAAAAAAAATGTTTAGGACATGTTCATGCATTCAATAATTTAATCATATGCATTGAGAAAAACCAAAGAAAAAAAAAATAAATAAAAAAAGATGAAAAAGAGAAAAAGAAAAGAAAAAGAGCAAATAAGTAAAAGGGGACAAAATGCCCCAAAGTAAATGTTGGTAGCAATGCATATGAATTGTACTCAAATCAGAATGCATGAATATGTGGAAAACATGGTTAATGGATAGTTAGATATGGTATTATGATTACATGGATTGTCTAAAGTTAGGTGGAAAGTTTAAGTTAATTAAGGATTCAGATTTTAGTCCACTTGGCCAAATACAATCCTACCTTGACCCTAACCCCATTACAAACCTTAAAAGACCTCTTGATATGTGTATCTGTGCATTAAATTTATGTTGATTGTTAGATGAAGAGCAAGCCTTAGAAAGCAAGGTTAGTAGAGAATTGAGAGAATCGAACTTAAAACACTTGAGTGATTAGAGTGCATACACTCCCAGTGAAGGTTCGATGCTCGATTCTTTGTTCCCGGCTTTCATGAGTTATTTTCTTCTACAAGTCTATTTGTACTTCATTTTTATGATTTGAATTAGTGAAATCCAATTCATATTTGCTCTTGGAAGATTTATTTACTTTTAACCGAGTAGGCAGAAAAATTTTGCATGTAGTTGCATTCATATAAGATAGGTTGCATTTCATACATTCTACCATTCCTCTTCACTTCTTTTATAGCTTCTCTTGAGCTTAGCATGAGGACATGCTAATGTTTAAGTATGGGGAGGTTGATAAACCACTATTTTATGGTTTATCTTATGCTTAATTGAGTGGTTTTTATCAACTCTTTACCCATTTATTCATACTAATTGCATGCTTTATGTTTTCCTTCCTGATTTTGTGCTATGATTGAAAACATGCTTCTTTGGCCTTTATATTGCTAATATTAATCCTCTCTTATCACCATTAGATGCCTTGATATGTGTGTTAAGTGATTTTAGAGATTACAGGGCAGGAATGGCTCAGAGGATGGAAAGGAAACATGCAAAAGTGGAAGGAATACAAGAAACTGAAGGAACTGCTAAAGCTGTCCAGCCTGACCTCTCTTCACTCAAACAATCATAACTTGAGCTATAGAGGTCCAAATGATGCGGTTCCAGTTGCGTTGAAAAGCTAACGTCCTAGGCTTCGATTTGATATATAATTTGCCATAGCTGCCCTGACGTTAGGCGATTCGAATGCGTGAATGACGCACCCGCGTCGTATCTGCGAATTGCAATCCGCGCGAACGCGTGGACGACGCCTCCGCGTCACTTTCCTGCGACCTGAATGTAACAGAAATCGCAGGGGGCGATTTCTGGGCTGTTTTTGACCCAGTTTTTAGCCCAGAACACATGGATTAGAGGCTATAAAGTGGGGGAATGCATCCATTCATAATCATGCTCTCATAATTCACAATTTTAGTTTTAGATGTAGTTTTTAGAGAGAGAGGTTCTCTCCTCTCTCTTAGGATTAGGATTTCAACTTTATTATTTCAACTTACAACTTCAATCACAGGTTCAATGTTCCTTTTATTTATTTTTCTAATTAATTTATGAATAATCATGTTAGATTTGATTTCTTTTATTAATGCAATTTGAAGTATTTTCAGATTTAATTTTGCTTTGCTTTATTTACATGAATGTTTTTAATTTAATTTAGATATTTTCCCTTTTGGCCTTGGTTAAATAATTGGTGACTCTTGAGTTATCAAACTCATTGTTGATTGAAAATTGGAATTCTTCCAGAATTAATTCGGGTTTCGATAACTCTAACTTTTCCCAAGGAAAGACTAGGACTTGAGGAATCAGAATTAATTCATCCACTTAACTTACCTTCATAGTGAATAAATAGTATTTTTATACATCATTATTGTTGGATTAAAATTTATTTCTAATTATTATATTATCCCTATTTTTATTTGAAATTACAAAACTACCCCTAAGCCTAATTTTACCAAAACCCTAATTCCCAAATTGAGAAAACCCTAACCCTGAAACCCGAACCCTGTTACCATTCCCCACAACCCAGCCGCAACACACACGGTTTCCCCAAACCCAACGAAAGAAAGAAAGACAGAGGGAACAGAGTGAAAGAGAGGAGCTGCGGCAGGGAGAAGAAGAAGAGAAGAGGAAGAGGGGAAGACCGCGCCGCCGAAAAGAGAGAGAGGCCGAGAGTGGGGCCTTCGTCGTCCTCCTCGTCACCGACTAGCTCGCCGCCGCTGCTGTGGTGCTCGCGCCGTCGTCATCCTCACCGTGGAGTCTGAGTCCTCGTCATCCATGGTGAGTCCGAAGGGAGAAGCCCGAATGGAAGAAGAGGTGAAACGCGACGGGAAGGAATGAGGGAGCCGCGCCAGCACTGTTGGGGTCTCATCGTTGCCGTCCCCGTTGTGGCTGGCGTTGTCACCGGAGAACCACCATCGCGGGAGCCACTGCCCCTTCGATTGACTCTGCCTGTTTCCTGTTCCACTTTTACCTCTATGGTTGTTGTCAGTGTTATCTGCGTTGGATGGGGCTGTCACCGTTGGACAGTTCCATCACCGAATCCCATCGCCGCCGCAGTCGCGTGCCCCGTCGCCATTTTTGGAGGTAGGTGGCTGAGCCTCTTCCGCCGTCTCTGTCGCCGAAAACAGCCGCTGAGTCCTCTGTGTTGGTAAGCTCTAACCCTGCTTCAGCTTCTTTATCCGTTAAGTTCTCCATTGCTTCGAGAGTTGTTGCTAAGGCTGGTTGTGCTAGGAGTTTATCGCTAGTTGCCGTTGTTTTGGTCACCGGCTGTGGCGTTGGTGTTGCCGGAACCGCCATTGGTGCTGCCGCTACTTGGTTCCCTCGAGCACGAGTTGCTGTGGTTACTGCGAAAGTGGCTTGGAGCTGATGTTGCGGTTGTCGGTGATTTCGGGTTGAGAGAGAAGGTTCTTGTGACGCGTTTGGGTTATGGTTTTGCGTATTGAGGTAGGGGCTTTTTTAAAAAGCTATTTTATATCTGGAATTGTTATAAATGAATACTGGTGTGAGAATTATATACTGTTAGTAATTGTACCAGTCTTATGTATTGTTTGGCTACTTTGGATGAATATGATTATATGTTTTGATTAGATTATTGTTTGGTTTTGATAAATGAATTGTTGCTGAACTGTTTCTTTAAAATTTTGGGAATGAATTCAATCGGTTGATAATGATTTGATTTTGAAACGGTTTTCTTGAGATATGAAAATGAGGTGACTGTTGGATTTAGCTTGCTTTTGAACTGATTTTTGGATTTTGGATCGTTGAAAAGGATTGTGGAATGGTTTAGTTGGGACCCGAACCGGGTTGCAAAGTCCAAGTTTTAGGGGAGGTGCTGTCGAAATTTCT
Organism: Arachis ipaensis; assembly: GCF_000816755.2. Lineage (NCBI taxonomy): Eukaryota > Viridiplantae > Streptophyta > Magnoliopsida > Fabales > Fabaceae > Arachis > Arachis ipaensis. Next base: position 105,392,665 of record NC_029794.2, on the reverse strand, counting down.
ATAAAAATCCTAGACTGTTTGAAAAGTTATTTATAAAGTTTTGGATTTGAGAAATTGTATTATTTGATTTATTAAGAAAATATTTATGTTTTCGAGCTTAATTTATTTAAGTAAACTATATGTATTGAGTTCGATTTATTTAGAAATGAATTATTTTACCATTTGAATCACTAAAGGAAAGTATTATGTTCTAATATTGGTTTTAATATAAAAATGACTTTTGCTTTTGGTTAGACTTAAAGGTTTCGTTCAGAGGAGCTTTTAGTGATTTTAAAGGAAATTGAACTCTGACTGAATAATTGCGTTTGTGACATTTTGGAAGAAGTCAGAGAATTGGTTTTAAGGAGGAACGTGAAAGTGGTTTTAATTTAAATGAATCGGTTCCGTTTCAAGTGAATTGACTTTGGATTAGGTTGGGACTTGTGACTTTATATGATCCGGTTTTATAATAAACTCTGTTTTTATTTGCTTAAACCAAGGATCTATGATTTTAAGAATTTCAATGAATTTTTAAGAAATTAAGATAGGTTGTCCTTCCCTAAAGTCTTGAGACTCGGCTGAGAAATTTTATTATCGAATCCTATATTAGAATGAATGATTTTGAATCCTTTAAAGGAGATTTTAATTTGGCCTGGTTTTGGAATTTTGGAAATATGATGCTGAGGTTGACTTTGTTTTAGAAAAGAGAAAGTTACATTTGAGGAAAAGTGGCTATGAGCCTAAAAAGATTTGTGAAATGGGGATTTTAAAACCAAGGCTGGAAAGAATTGATTTTTCGATTTCAAAGTAAATTGAATTGAGAAAAAGTGATTTATGGCTTGAATGATGATTTTATGAGTTTGATGATATGGGATGGTGGAAGTGCTTTTATGTTATGAGCCGGAATGGCTGTATATGATAATGAATTATGGCTGATTGTGAAATATGTTATGAGCCGGAATGGTTGTATATGATAATGAAGTATGGCTGATTGTGGATTATGTTATGAGCCGGATGGCCGAGTATGAATATGAATGATTTTGAGCTGATAAAGTGATTGTTGCACTTCCAATTATCTGAGATACGAGTTTACCTGGGTGAAAGCAGTGGCTAGGCACCACGTGCTCCAGGTTAAGACTCGATAGTCTGCTGACACTATGTCGTAAGTGTGGCCGGACATTGTGAAAGTTCCAGATGAGCTCGTCCCTATGAATAAACACCAATGAGGGTGTTGGATGTGAATTATGATTATGATTGTGAATAACTCGAGTTGGGGATTCACGACAGAGGGACAGTCCAATGGTTAGCTACTAGGACTTGTCGGGTTGGCTTTATAACCGACAGATGATATCATCAGCCACTAGGACAGACATTCATCATATGCATCTATGTGACATTGTTTGAGTGTGCATATTGTACTTGGTTTGCCTTTGTGATTACGTGTGATTATCTGCTAATTGTTCTACTTGCAGTAACTATTTGTTTGTGCTTGAACTTTCTTATTTTTGTTTGCGACTGAGACTCTGTTGGACTGTGGTGATTGGTTGTTGTTTGGGTTGTTTGGGCCTAGAGCCGTGGTTGATCATGAGGTGGGCCGAAGGCTATGTCTGGTTGATGTTTCTAGTTTGGAAAAGTATGAAAAACTAACCTGGTTTAACATAGACGAACTTTTTGAAAGACTTTTGAATTTATAAGAATGAACAGTTTCTTCTTTCAGAAAAGATTTCAGATACTTTTTATAGTAGACCTTTGTTTTTGAAAGATACATAAAGCGGTTATTAATCACTGTAACGATTTTATCTCGCGTATCCTATTATAGTAATTCTGCAACCCTATAGTGAGAACCCTTTCGAAGATGATGTTCTCAATCCCCTATAGGTCTTTTCTTTATCAGGTTACAGACGACGAAGTTTGGAAGAGCTTAATTCTTTTCTGTTAGACGATATCGTTTTAATATTTATGTTTCCCTCACCTTGAGCCTTGCAAGTTTTGTAAGAGGGATAGAATGTTGATATTGTAAGTCTGGATGTTTGTTTTTTTGAAAATTCGGTTCGAATTTTAAACAGACTCATATTTTAATATTAAATATTATAAGAGTCCTCGTAATACTTGAGCTATCAGAGTGGCGCAACCGGAAGCGTGATATTTTGATAGTTAGAGTGTTACAACAACCATAGTTGAATTTGGGCCATGACAAATTTAAATCTTGTCTTCTAGTACAACTCTAAATCTAACAAAAGACCATCCAGCTCAAGTCTCAACACTTCAAAAATGGATTTTTAAAATAAAATCAATTACCCATACTTATGAAAAATCATGAAATACAACCTCCTTCCCCAATTCTCAAATTGTAAGTTAGGAAAAAAATTACCATTCACATTGAGTTTAACTGAACCTACTATAGAATACTTCCACGTCAAAGTAGATAACTTTAACTTGTTTACATCGGAGATTTCTATATAAAACTAAAATTATGACAAAATTTGAGAATCATCTATCTTACATAAAAAAATCTCAATGTTCATCATTAAAAGTCATTTAATCACCATCTTCAGACCCACAGAATGCACGCAAAAAGAAAATTGAATTTATTATATTCGTACCGAGGAACAGGATTTATTAACGAGTGTTAAGAATCAGTTTAAAAATTTTTAAGTTCGAAAACTTAAGATTTATTGTAAATAGTTTTGAACTGGAAATCAATACTATCAAAGCTTACTTAAAAAAGGTCACAAATTTAAAACAATAACCAAGAGATTAGTCCCGAGTCATTCTTTTAGAATTACAATCGAGTACATAATCTTTGGCTATGGGAGAATCGGGAGTTTGTTCGCAATTGATGAAAATTTAAATATCAAGAAGTTAAAAGCACAATTAAAAATTAAATGCCAAGGATATTAAACTAAAAGTAATCAAGGCAATTAACTAGAGAAGAAGAAAGTAAATTCAATTTCTAAAAGATCTTGACAATGGTTAAGAATCACTATCCTTGTTACTAACCACAACATGATAATTACAAAGAGCAAACCTAATTCGTCAACTTCTACAAATTGAAAAAAGTCAATTAGATTTAATTAATTATATTTCACAAGTCTTAACCAAATTATTAATCGAATTTAGTAAAAGATTAGCGTTAGTGGAAACAAGATTAATTAACATCTCTAAATTATCAATCAACTTGTATATTAGTAACTCAAGTTCATCCAAATTCCCAACCCAAAACAAGAATGAAAATTTACTTTATGGCTAAGTGATGCATTTCATCAAACACTTAGAAGGTATAAACATAAAGTATTATAAATTATAAGAATTATAAAAATTACAAATACCTAATAGAAGAAATTAACAATAACAATTCAAGTAAGTGAGACTAAAGCATAAAACATCAAATTCTTTAAAAAAACATTAAAAATTCAATTAGAGTTCAAGAACTTAAAATAACAAAATAGAAGAAGTAACAAGATATTCTAAAAAATTAGAGCAACAAAACAAGAAATTATAAATTAAAAACTATAATTAAATAAAATTAAAACTTAGAACTAGAGAGAAATTTATAAAAAAAACCTTGAATTTTAGAGAGAAACTCCTCTCTAAAANTGTGTTTGATTCTCCCTCAATCAAATCCTCCTTTGAATAATACATAAGAAATGGACTAAATTAGGCAAAAAATAGGCTATAAATCACGAGTTGCATGCCTTTTTAAATGAGGCACGAGCTGGATATTATGTGTTCGCATGGTGCGTATGCATGCATAATACGTACACATATCTACAACTTCGCCAATTTTTTATTTTTTTTTTATAAAATCTTTATTTTTGTATATATTTTTTTATCTCTTTTCAATCTATATTATCAATAAGAAAATTTTGAAGACTAAAGGCTCGCCAAATAGAAAAAAACTCACACGGTCATGAATAGAATGGAATCCCCTTTAATGCTAATATTAATCAACTATTTGCTATTAAATAGGTATACTTACAACAAATGTGTTATTATTCAAAAGTTTCTTAATAATGATTTTGGATTTAAGTTTCGGAAAAGAAATAAGTATTTTACACTATTTTAAAATAATAAAAAAAGTATTGTAAAAAAT
>NC_029794.2:105385536-105388467 GCF_000816755.2 Arachis ipaensis | reverse complement strand
CTTATCTCCTTTGTGTTATCCTAAAGAAATTTTGAATCCTATTTTTTACGAGTGCTGATTTAAAGAACAAGAAGTCTCACTACTCGCAAAAACGAAAAGAAAATGAGCATGCAAGATACCTTTAAAACCAAAAAGAATCCAAGAAATATAGTATAAATGCATTTGAAGCAACTCATTAAATTTAATGTATACTTATAAAATTGAAATTTGACCTAAGCAGGAAAGCAAAGCTGAGACCACACATATGAAAGCAGGATTTTAGACGTGTTTGGCGCCATTCGCGAAAAATACTTTTTTAAATGATATTTTTTTAAAAGTTTTTTACAAAAATAAAAGTAATTTTTTGTTTGGATATCTCATATTAAAAGATTTTTTTATCTATTAATTATGTTTAGATAAAATAAGATAAAAGTACTTTTTGTTCATTTATTATATGAAAAATATCTTTTTTTTTAAAAAAGATCTTTTTAAAAAAATATAAATTATAGCTTTTTAAAAAGATGTTTTTTATTTTTTTAGTGTTTTTATTTTTATTACTAGAAAATTTACCAAATACGCTAAAAAAAAAAATTTATCAACTTAATGACCATCTAAACAAGTACTATAAAGACAAAGCATACTGTATTATCTTTAGCGAAATTTATAAATTAATATGAAGTTAGAATACAGATATGCCTCATTGTTATAGTGATATTGTTCTTCTTAATATATTGTTATGTATAGTTGAGGAAAAAAATTGTACTGATCATGTTATATTATAATGCATGGGCAAATTAATTGGTGGTTTCATTCTTATCGTCACTCACTCACTAATTGATCTTTGTTATTTCCTTGCTTTGAAATCTAATTAATTTGCACAAGTGACTATGACTAATGAGTCTCACGGATTCACAAACACAAGATTGGAAAGATAATTAAGTGCTGCTGTTCCATCCTCAGATGATTTAAACAAAGTGATGAAGGGTTAAAAACAAAACATATTAACCCCATGCATTTAAACAAAGATAATTAAGTCTCCTCTCTTCTCCCTCTACTATCTGTTCTCTTGTGCTTGTGCTTTCACTGCTTTGTTTGTCATGCTTAAATCTGCTTTGAATTTGCTTTCTTATCTTTTAATCTGCTTTGTTAAGTTTTGAATCTGCTCTGCTATAGCACATAATATTAACATATGATTCAGGCATTCAACTATGTTATTTTTCTAATTTACTATGTTATGCTCTGTTCTAATCTCCTTGAATTCTTCAAATTTTAGTTTTATTAAACCACTCTTCCACCTTAACTCATGACAACAATAAAGATAAGATAAAGATAAAGACTAAAATTACAATTGAATTTGTGTATTTTGTTGGGCTGAATTTGTAGGCCGTGAGACGTCTTTATTGTTGTCATGGGCTAAGGTAGAAGAGTGGTTTAATAAGTTTGAGTGATTGTGGAATGGCATCAAATGAAGCTATAATTGTTTTTTATATTTCTTTATAATTTATGAGTATTGTTTATGTTCTATCTCAGAATTTTACAAACTACGATTCTGTACCATCTTTCTGAATCAAGATAAAAACTATGAGTTCACTTGCTTCTAACATTACTTGGATCATACAACAAGTTGAAAATTAAATTCATTCACCTTCTTAGTCTGTTTGTGATTTCCTCCATTCTCGTTGTTCTTTATATTGATTTAAGTATTAGCTGTAAATTAATTGGTGTATATTTTACTAGCTTCAACTTTACTATAAAATATTGGATAAATATTGGATTCACTGCAAAATATGGATATCATTTACAAAAGTCAATTTTGTTCAAGAGTATAATTTTGAACCCAAGACTTGCTAAAGAAAAAAATGAGCACATACTACCGGAATCAACTTTTGTAGTAGCTTCACTGTTAATTATGATTTTTCCTTAAATGAGTATCAGTAATGATAAAAAGTTAAGAAGAAAAGTGTGTAATTTAACTCAAGTAATTATCATTAGAGAAAGTAATAGAAGCTAGAAGAAATTTAAGATCAAACGATAATCAGATACTAATCTGGTGTACATCAAATTCTCAATATTACACCTACATTATAGCACACATTCACAATACAACACATTAGAACCTCAAAATACATATTAAAATAAGAAAGATGAAAAAACCTTCAAAGTATCTCTTGAAGCTTCTTACAGAAAGCATCAATATAAGTAGACTTAATCTTTATTAAGCAACACCTCCTTAATCTTATCATGGTTACTTTTGACTATTCTGCTTGTCTCATTCTCATCATCCATTACAATACTAACTGCTTTGCACACACTTTCCTTAGTGTACAATCCATCGTCTTCCCCTTTCTCCACTTCCACACCAACTTGCAAATTCTTACTCATCAGTCTTGCATTCAGAAACTGGTCACCAATATTTGGAAGCAACACCAACTGGCACTCATTGAGCAATGCCTCTGACAAAGAACCTGACCCGCAATGTGTAATGAAGCATCCAACAGAAAGGTGTTCCAATATCAATTGATGCTGGATCCACCCTCCATACACAATCCCTCTTCCTTTAACCCTCTCTTCGAACCCTTCTGGTAGCGCGTCTCCAACTGAATCAAACCCAATTGGGGGTTTCAAAGCTACAAGAAAAGGCATGCCAACTAGTTCAAGACCCAACAACAATTCTTGAAACAGGTTTGGCCTCAACCTGCACTCACTTCCAAGACAACAATAAACCACTGAGCCTTGTTTGAATTCTCCAAGCCAAGAAGCCTATTTCTCATCCAATGCAGAGTTTGGTTTCTCTAGTATCACTGGTCCTGTAGGAAGCACAAGCTTCTTGAACTGATCTTCTACAAAATCAAGGTGAGGCCCTTCAATTCCCCTGCAAGTTCTGAACGCTATTGCATCGGCTTCACTCATGGAAATGAACATACGATCATAGAAAAGAACATTGCTCCCAAA
>NC_029794.2:105330050-105384734 GCF_000816755.2 Arachis ipaensis | reverse complement strand
AGTTTTTTTATTTTCTAATATTTTTACTTTTACTATTAGAAATTTGTTAAACACGGCCATAGATTCCTTACTCCCATTTTTATGTGGGAGTACCATTAACCTACCTAAAAGTAATATAAATTAAGCCCCTTTTTTTTTTATTTTTGAAAAAACTAAAAATTAGAAATTGACCCCTATGTTTATAACTTTTACACTTTTTTCCCTTTTAATTTTGATCCCAGATTCAATATTGTAAGCCATTTGTTCTTATATGGTTTTGCCCCTCTTTCAATAGTGATTGCCATTGTCTCTTCTTCTCCCTCTGTCATCTCTCTCGTCTGCTCATCTTCGTAGCGCAACCCGTATATATGATTTGGATTTTGGAGATGACAAGCCCTTAGCTAAAAATGGATGTGCATGTTGGTTTTGATATGTTCTGTCCTGTCTTGTCCTGTTGATTGCATAAATTGTGGGGAGTGACGGACCTACATTTAGAATTTTTTTCCGCCTCTTCACTCTCTTGGATTTGATTTGCAATGATTTTGCAGGAACCGGAGTGCCGAAAATCTGTATGGTTATACTACGGAGGAAGCTCTTGGGCAGGATGGGATTGAGCTGATTGTTGACCCCAGGGATTTTGCCTTGGCTGATGATATTGTGAACCGTGTCGTAACGGGAGAGAGCTGGACTGGGCAATTCCTGGTCAAGAACAAGATGGGAGAGCAGTTCTTGGCGGTGGCGACGAATACTCATTTCTATGATGATGATAGAAGTTTAGTTGGGATTATCTGTGTCTCGAGTAATTCGCAGCTCTTTGTTGAAACGAGAGTTCTGTGCTTGGGTGCAAACAATGCTGAATCAGGTTCAGGCTCGAGGCCTCTTAGAAGTAGCATTTCAAATAAACTTGGCCTTGATACTTAGCAGCCTCTCCAAACTTCTATAGCATCCAAGTTCTTGAATTTGGTTAGTGTTGTAAACTTTCATGTTTCCGTAATTTATACTAGTATAGCATAGCATGTCTTGATGTTAGAACCATCAAACATGCATCAAAGGTAAGTAACAAAGTTAAGTCAAGAATCCAGACAAGAGAAAATAATGATGATTGATAAACCACTATTTTATGGTTTATCTTGCGCTCAATTGAGTGGTTTTTATCAACTCTTTACCCACTTATTCATACTAATCGCATGTTTTACGTTTTCCTTCCTGATTTTGTGCTATGATTGAAAACATGTTTCTTTGGCCTTTAAATTGCTAATTATTAATCCTATCCTATTACCATTCGATGCCTTGATATGTGTGTTAAGTATTTTCAGAGATTACAGGTCAGGAATGGCTTGGAGGATGGAAAGGAAGCATGCAAAAGTGGAAGGAATACAAGAAGTTGAAGGAACTGCAAAGCTGCCTAGCCTGACCTCTTCGCACTAAAACAGTCATAACTTGAGCTACTGAGGTCCAAACGATGCGGTTCTAGTTGCGTTGGAAAGCTAACGTCTAGGGCTTCGATTTGATATATAATATGCCATATTTGCCCTGACACTAGGCGACACGAACGCGTACTCCACGCGGACGCGTCACAGTGACGAAAATCAGCGTGGCAGATTTCTTCTCCAGCGATTTCTGGGCTATTTTCGACCCAGTTTTTGGCCCAGAAAACACATATTAGAGGCTATAAAATGGGAGAATCTATTCATTCATGATGATGCCTTCCATGATTTACTTTTAATAATTTAGATGTAGTTTTTAGAGAGAGGTTCTCTCCTCTCTCTTAGGATTTAGGATTAGGATTCCTATTAAAGGAATTAGGATTTCTTATTATTTCAACTTTATTATTTCATCTTACAATTTCTTCCGAGTTCCAGGTTCAATGTCCTTCCCGGTTAATTAATGACTAATTAGTCCATAAATGAGAATTTATTCTAGAAAGCCAAAAATGTGATTTTTATGGCTTAGTATGATAGAAGAGATTGAAATGAGAATTTTGATACCAATTTTATAGAAATCGGCCCAAGATTGGACCGAACGGACCAAACCGGGCCAACTGGACCCATATTGGGCCTTTGGCCCAACCAAACTAAACCTAAAACCCTAAAAACATCACTCTCTCTCCTCACTAAACCTAAGAACACGCTGAAATAGAGTAAGGGAGGGGAAGAACACTCTCTCAAAGTTCTAATCCTCACTTGATCTTCAAACCACCATAACTTTTGATCCGGAGCTCCGATTGCCGCATCGTTTATGGCCACGGGTTCACCGCTACGAGCTCTACAAAATCCACTACTTTGTTCTTGAGGTAAGCCACAATTTTAGTTCAGTTCCTCAACCCTTAAATTCGAATTTATTGGGAAAGTGTTGAGATTTTGGGCTCTTTGATATTATAGGATCTAACTAGCTTGAAGGAGAAGATTAATCTTGTTTCCTTGATCCTTGGGTGTGGTAAGATTTTTAACCCTAGTAGAATTTATTGGTTGATGATGCTTGGGTATTGGGTGGGTATGTTTGAATGTGATATTGTGGCTTAGGTACTGTACATATATGTGTTGAAGCTTGGTTGAGATTTTGGAAAGCTTGGAAAAGGGTTTTGGTATGCTAAAAATCTGTTCTTGGAGGTGTTAAGACCTTGAGAGCTTGTGGAAAAGTGATTTGGAAGTGCTCCGGATTGAGTGGGGAAATCGGCTACGGTATGGTCTCGGTTTCCTGTATCTAAAATGTAATATGGTGTGAAAACTTAGGCTAAAGGCCCTAAGATAAGAATTGAATTGTTGATGTTGTTGAATGGTTGAGATATACGGTATGGTCATCTATGTGATTATGAATATTGATGTTTTGATGGTATAATGTATGAGGGGTATGCATGCTTTGATATATGATTGATGATTGGTTGAGGTTGAATTATGAGTAAAATCATGTTGATGGTGGGGATGATATTGATTGTATTAATGATGGTTGATTGGAAATGGTGTTGTTGGAAATTGGGGTAAGGAAGAATATATGACATGATAATGTGTTTGATATTGGGCTATTTGATTGAAATGGGTTAAGATGGTCAGATGGTGTTTGTAAACTTGATAAGAATGTTAATGTATGAGTTAAGGAGGCTTGAGTTTGATTTTTGGTATGTTTTCTTTGATTTTAAAAAGGGTTAGAATTGGGTTGTTTTGAAAATGGCACTTTGTGGTTTTGTATGAAAATGTGATTTTTGGGTATATTTTGACGGAGCGTAACTTGGACTCCGGATCCTTGAAATGTGCCAAATTTGTTTAGAAATAAAATTGGATCTGGGGTGGTTATGCCGTTTGAAAAACGGGTGAAAAATAATTTGAAACGGAGAAGTTATGCCCGTCGTAAGATTGGTGTTTGAAACTGTGAATTTTGCAGCTTTTTAACTTAGTAAAATTTTTGGCAAAATGCACTCCCACGCGTATGCGTGGCTGACGCGCACGCGTCATTTTCGAATATTCACTACCCATGCGTGCGCCTGGCCGACCTGTACGCGTCAATGAGTGAATTCAATTGGCCCAGCCAAATTCCAGAGAGTTGTGCGAGAATTGTGCCGGCGCGTACGCGTGGCTGACGTGCAGGCATCACTTGGCTTTTCTCCCATCCACGCGTGCACGTGGAGGACGCGTACACGTCACTGTATCTTGCCGCCTTCCACGCGTGCGCGTGGGCGACGCACACGCGTGACCCCATTTTCACCCCAAGGTTGATTTTTGAGTTTTCAAAGCCAAATTTCATACTCCTAAGCCTCTGATCTCACCCCTTATGTCTTAAAACTTGATGATATGCCTAGCAACGAGAAGGTCTAGCAAATGTGGTAACTTGTGAATGAAGAAAAGGGAGAATTAATGATGAATGATGATAGAGGATCATTGTATGAGATATGGAAGATGAATATAGAAGTGCTTGATATGCCATGAGCCGAAGGGCTATAATTGTTAATAAATTGGCTGGTTATGGATTGTATTATGAGCCGAATGGCTGAGATATTGCCGAGTTATGGTTGAGCTATTATTGAATTACGGCTGAGTATGTTTGTATATATGCGTATTAAATGAAATGTGAATGTTGCACTTCTACTATCTGAGATACGAGTTTCCCTGGGAGAAAGCAGTGGCTAGCCACCATGTGCTCCAGGTGGAGACTCGATACTCTGCTGATCCTATGTCGTGAGTGTGGCCGGACACTGTGAAAGTTCCGAATGAGCTCGCCTCCGTGAATATACACCAGTAAGGGTGTTGGATATGAATTATGATTTATGTTGTGAATAACTCGAGTTGGGGATGCAGGACAGAGGAACAGTCAAATAGTTATCTACCAGGACTTGTCGGGTTGGCTTTATAACCGACAGATGAGACTCGTCAGCCATTAGGACAGGCATACATCATATGCATATTATGTGAATTGTTTGGAATTGCCTAATTGACTGCATAATTACTTGCTAATTGTCTAACTGTCGTATCTGTTTCCTATTTGTATATCTCCTTGTCTGAAATAATTGTGTTTGCCATAATATATTACTGCTGGTGGTTGGGAGGTCTGAAGGATTTGGAAAGGGAAGTGCTAGTTAGACTGAAGATCTTTAGTCAGTTGCCATTTATGGTTTAGTCTGCTTATAAGCTTTGATTTATCTGTTGGAAGTTCTTGGATTGCCTTCGGCTTTCCCAAGACATTATATGTTAGATATGTGGGCACTGTTACCAAACTGAGAACCTCCGGTTCTCACCCATGCAGATTTTGTGGTTTTCAAATGCAGGACATGAGGCTCCTCGTTGAGGCATGCTGGAGACTTCTGGATTAGCGAAGATCCTTGGTTCTCAGGACTTTATTTTGGTTTTATGTTTTTACTTAGATACTTGTCATATCCACTAAATAATTACATACTGTTTTGACTCCTCTAAGAGGTTGTTTTGGAGAATAGATTTTGTATTTTGCCCTTTGGGTTTCCTTTGGGTTTCTTACTTTATGTTTATATATACTTGTATACTTCTATGCTCGGACTGGTTATCTTCGCAACCGGATCTTGAGTTTTGATATTCGTATTTTTGGCACTCTTTGGTTATGGTTCGCGTTAGTCTATCCTTTATCTGTTTCGTTACGCTATCGATCGGAGTGTTGCACTTTTCTCTTTAACTGTTTTGTTTTACCCATTTTTCTTTAAAGGCTCCTAGTTATAATCATTTTTCACACTACTACAATTACTAAATTTTATTTCTAGTGGTCGTAATACCTTGACACCTCTGTTTTATGACTTAAGCATAAGACTCTGTATGGTAGGGTGTTACATTATGGTATCAGAGCAGTTCATTCCTATAGAGCTTGAGGGACGGACTGTACTATGCTTCTGTGCATTCTCTATATGTGTGTTATGTGCTATTAGAATATCTAACTGATATACCTGGCCTAAACATTCATGATCATGCATTTGGGATTTTGAAGCACTAGACTTTCGATATTGAGACTGATCAAGTTGATATCGATTGTTTGGTGTGTATAGGAACCAGATGGTGCCTCGTGGACGTGGTCGAGGTCGTGGGAGAGGTCGTACTAGTACTCAGGGACCGAAAGCCAACCCAAATAACCCCATAGATTTTATGGCGGCGCTGGAGAATATGGATGCTGCCATGCAGGCCACTGATGCGGCCCTTGGGCAACAGATGAACAACCATGGCAATGACGGAAGTGGAGCTCAGGGCCCGATGACACTAGCAACCTTCTTGAAGGTTAATCCACCTAAGTTCAAGGGAACCACTAGCCTGACTGAAGCCGATACCTGGTTTTAGGCTATGGAACGAGCATTGCAAGCGCAGATGGTACCTGAAGGATAGTGTGTTGAATTTGCTACCTATCTGCTCACAGGGGAAGCATCGCATTGGTGGCAAAGAGTCCGACATCTCCTGTAGCAGGGTGATGACCCTATCACCTGGGATGCCTTCCAGGAGGAGTTCTATAAAAAGTACTTTCCAAATTCTGCCAGGACGGCCAAGGAACTCGAGTTACTACAGCTGAAGCAGGGTGTCATGTCCGTATCTGAGTATATTGACAAGTTTGAGGAGCTGTTCAGGTTTTCCCGTATGTGTCAGGGAGCTCCGGGAGACTTTGAGGAATGGAAGTGCATTAAGTATGAAGGAGGACTCCGGAGTGATATCTTCAGTTCAGTGGGACCAACGGAGATTAGAACTTTCTCAGAGTTGGTGAACAAGAGCAGGGTTACTAAAGAGTGTGTGAAGAAGGTGGCTGCAGAGAGAGGAAGCCATAGGGGACCATTTCCATAGAACCGAGGGAAGAGCTTTGCTCCTAGAGGTCCACCTTTCAAGCGGGGAAGCTCTTTCAGGAGGCCCGACAACAACAACTCACAAGGGAAAAGGTTTGGGTAGTAGCCTCAGAATGAGCAAGCTTGTGCTAGGTGTGGGAGTCACCGTATGGGAGCCCCGTGCAAGGCCGGATGGGGCTTGTGCTATTCTTGTGGTAAGGTGGGACATAAAGCCGTAAACTGTCCAGAGAAGCAGAAGCAAGGTGCAGGGAGATCACAGCAGTCTGGTCGGGTGTTCACCACCTCAGCTATAGGTGCCGAGGGATCTAAGACACTTATCCGAGGTAACTGTGAAATGGATGGTCAAGTTTTAAATGCTTTATTTGATTTGGGAGTGACACATTTATTCATTGCATTTGAAAAAGCTAGTGAGTTAGGATTGAAGATTGTAGTCTTAGGTTATGACCTAAAGGTGTATAATGCCACCCATGAAGCCATGGTAACTAGGCTAGGATGTTCGCAAGTTTCATTTAGGGTCAAGCAACATGATTTTGTCCATAATTTAATCTGCTTGCCGATTATCGGTCTTGATCTTATCTTGGAATTAGACTGGTTATCTGAGAACCATGTCCTGCTCGACTGTTCTACAAAATCGGTGTACTTTATGCCGAAAGATATAGAAGGACCGGTTGTATTGAATAATTATTACTTGAATTCGATGATGGTGAATTGTTTTGGGACCGAATGTCAAGGTATTCTGTTGTTAACCGCAGGTGTTTTGGGTGATGATCAAAGATTGGAGCCAATTCCAGTTGTGTGTGAGTTTCCAGAGGTGTTTCCCAATGATATTTATGAATTTCCACCTAATTGAGAGGTTGAGTTTGCTATTGAGTTGGTGCCTAGGGCTGGACCAATCTCGAGTGCTCTGTATAGGATGTCACCGCTAGAAATGGCCGAGCTAAAGTCTCAGTTAGAGGATCTGTTGGGTAAGAACTTTATCCGACCAAGTGTTTTTCCGTGGGGTGCGCCAGTGTTGCTGGTAAAGAAGAAAGATGGGAGTATGCGACTCTGTGTGGATTACAGACAGCTAAACAAGGTCACAATAAAGAATAAGTATCCACTGCCAAGGATTGACGATCTCATGGATCAGTTACAAGGAGCCGGGATTTTCTCCAAGATCAATTTTGCGATCCGGTTATCACTAGATAAGGGTGAGGACATCCCTAAGACCGCTTTCAGGACTCGTTATGGTCATTACTAGTACACTGTGATGTCTTTTTGGTTGACAAACACTCCTGCAGTGTTTATGGATTATATGAACAGAGTTTTCTGTCTGTTTCTGGATAAATTCGTTGTTGTCTTCATTGATGACATACTGATTTACTCCAAGACTGAAGAAGAGCATGCAGAACACTGGAGGACCGTGTTGCAGATACTAAAGAAAAAAAACTCTGCGAAACTGTCTAAATGTGAATTCTGGAAGAGTGAGGTGAAGTTTCTGAGTCACGTGGTGAGTAAACAGGGGATAGTTGTAGATCCTTCTAAGGTGGAAGCAGTGATAGAGTGGGGGCAACCAACCTCAGTAACTGAGATAAGGAGTTTTCTGGGCTTAGCTGGGCAACCGAAGATTCATCAAGGACTTTTCGCAAATAGCTTTGCCATTGACAAAGTTAACCTGCAAGGATGTGCCGTTTGTTTGGACTCCTGAGTGAGGAGAGCTTTCAGACGTTGAAGCAAAGATTGACCACCGCGCCTGTGTTGGTGTTACCTGAACCAAATGAACCATTTGAGGTGTACTATGATGCCTCACTGAAGGATCTAGAGTGCGTGATGATGCAGCATCATAATATGGTGGCGTATGCCTCACGGCAGTTGAGACCTCATGAAGTTAATTATCCTACGCATGACTTGGAGCTTGCTGCGGTTGTGTTTGTGCTAAAGGTGTGGAGGCATTACCTCTATGGGTTTAAGTTTCAAGTTTTCTCTGATCACAAGAGCTTGAAATATCTCTTTGATCAGAAAGAACTTAATATGCGGCAGAAGAGGTGGAGGGAATTACTGAAGGACTATGACTTTGAGTTGAATTACCATATGGGGAAGGCGAATGTAGTGGCGGATACGTTAAGTTGGAAGTCGTTGTGCGCTGCTTGGATGATTCTTCGAGAAGAGGAGCTACTCAAGGAATTCAAGAGTCTGAAGATTGGTGTTCAAGAAGTATCTGGAATTCTGTGTTTGAGTCGATTACAGATCTCAAGTGATTTTAAATCCGAACTCCTAAAGGCTCATCAAAACGATGATGTGTTACCGAAGGTGTTGCCAGCTATTGAGTAAGGAAAGCAGTGGAGAGTGTCAGAGGATCAGGATGGGCTATGGAGATTCAAGGATAGGATCATAGTGCCGGACGTTGGCACTTTGTGACAAGATATCTTAAAGGAAGCACACAAAAGCGGATTCTCTATTCACTCGGGGAGTACTAAGATGTACCATGATTTAAAGGCGATGTTTTGGTGGCCGGGTATATATGAAGAATGATGTGGCAAAATATGTTTCCAAGTGTTTAACCTGTCAGAAAGTAAAGATCGAACACCAGCGACCTTCCGGGACGTTGCAACCTTTAGAGGTTCCGCAATGGAAGTGGGAAAGCATTGCAATGGACTTTTTGTCGGAATTGCCAAGAACTAGGGCCGGTTTTGATGCTGTCTGGGTGATCGTGGACCGACTGACGAAGTCAACTCACTTTTTACCCATTCGGATGACTTACACCCTTGAGGAGCTAGCACGGTTATACATAAAGGAGATTGTGAGACTTCATGGTATACCTACTACTATAATCTCTGATAGAGATCCTTGTTTCACTTCGAGGTTTTGGGGTGCATTTCAGAAGGCTTTCGAAACCCAATTAAGCTTGAGTACGGCTTACCACCCTCAAATAGATGGTCAATTCGAGAGGACGATCCAAACCTTAGAAGATATGTTGAGGGCTTGTGTTCTGGATCAGCCGGCGAGTTGGGATCGGTATATGCCGTTAGTAAAGTTTGCATACAATAATAGCTACCATGCGAACATCGGAATGGCTCTGTATGAGGTTTTGTATGGGAGGAAATGCCAATCTCCGCTATGCTAGTATGAAGCTGGGGAGAAAAGCTTGTTGGAGCCAGAGATGATAGCTGAGACTACCGAACAAGTCAAGAAGATCCGAGATAGAATACTCACTGCACAGAGTCGTCAGAAAAGTTACACCGATCAGAGGCGGAAGCCCTTGGAATTTGAGGAAGGAGACCATGTTTTCCTTAAAGTTACCCCAACCACAGGAGTAGGTAAGGCAATTAAAGCGAAGAAGTTGAATCCTCGATACATCGGTCCGTTTCAGATACTGAGAGGGTTGGACTGGTGGCATATCGAATGGCTTTACCACTCCACCTTTCGAACCTGCACGACGTATTTCACGAGTCGCAGCTTCGGAAGTATACTCCTGATGCTAGCCATGTGTTAGAACCTGAATCTGTTCAGTTAAAAGAAGATTTGACGCTTCTGGTGACTCCGGTCAGAATTGACGATGCTAGTATCAAACGGTTGCATGAAAAAGAGGTTTCGTTAGTCAAAGTGGCATGGAGTCGAGCTGGTGTTGAGGAGCACACTTGGGAGCTTGAGTCGGAGATGCGAACTGCCGCACTTATTCTCAGGTAATTAAATTCGAATTTTGTGGGTAAAATTCCTAATTAGGTGGGCAGAATGTAAAACCCGGTTAATTAATGACTAATTAGCCCATAAATGAGAATTTATTCTAGAAAGTCAAAAATGTGATTTTTATGACTTAATATGATAGAGGAGATTGAAACGAGAATTTCAATACCAATTTTATAGAAATCGGCCCAAGATTGGACCGAACGGACCAAACCGGGCCAACCGGACCCATATTGGGCCCTTGGCCCAACCAAACTAAACCTAAAACCCTAAAAATAGCACTCTCTTTCCTCACTAAACCTAAGAACACGCTGAAATGGAGTAAGGGAGGGGAAGAACACTCTCTCAAAGTTCTAATCCTCACTTGATCTTCAAACCACCATAACTTTTGATCCAGAGCTCCAATTGCCAGACCGTTTGTGGCCACGTATTCACCGCGACGAGCTATACAAAACCACTACTTTGTTTTTGAGGTAAGCCACGATTTTAGTTCAGTTCCTCAGGCCTTAAATTCGAATTTATTGGGAAAGTGTTGAGATTTTGGCCTATTTGATGTTATAGGATCCAACTAGCTTGAAGGAGAAGCTTAATCTTGTCTCCTTGATCCTTGGGTGTGGTAAGATTCTCAACCCTAGTAGAATTTGTTGGTTTATGATGCTTGGGTATTGAGTGGGTATGTTTGAATGTGATATTGTAGCTTAGGTAGTGTATATATGTGTGTTGAAGCTTGGTTGAGATTTTGGAAAGCTTGGAAAAGGGCTTTGGTGTGCTAAAAATCTATTCTTGGAGGTGTTGAGACCTTGAGAGCTTGTGAAAAAGTGATTTGGAAGTGCTCCGGATTGAGCGGGGAAATCGGCTAAGGTATGGTCTCGGTTTTCTGTATCTAAAATGTAATGTGGTGTGAAAACTTAGGCTAGAGGCCCTAAGATAAGAATTGAATTGTTGATGTTGTTGAATGGTTGAGATATATGGTGTGGTCATATATGTGATTATGAATATTGATGTTTTAATGGTATAATGTATGAGGGGTATGCATGCTTTGATATATGATTGATAATTGATTGAGGTTGAATTGTGAGTAAAACCATGTTGATGGTGGGGATGATATTGATTGTATGTAATGATGGTTGATTGGAAATGGTGTTGTTGGAAATTGGGGTAAGGAAGAATATATGACATGATAATGTGTTTGATATTGGGTTATTTGATTGAAATGGGTTAAGATGCTGGGATGGTGTTTGCGAACTTGATAAGAATGTTAATGTATGAGTTAAGGAGGCTTGAGTTTGATTTTTAGTATGTTTTCTTTGATTTTAAAAGGGTTGGAATTGGGTTGTTTTGAAAATGGCACTTTGTGGTTTTGTATGAAAATGTGGTTTTTGGGTATATTTTGATGGACCGTAACTTGGACTCCGGATCCCCGAATTGTGCAAAATTTGTTTAGAAATGAAATTGGATCCGGGGTGGTTATGCCGTTCGAAGAACGGGTGAAAATTGATTTGAAATGGAGAAGTTACGCCCGTCGGAAGATTGGGATTTGGAACTGTGAATTCTGTAGCTTTTTAACTTAGTAAAATTTTTGGCAAAACACACTCCCACGCGTATGTGTGGCCAATGCGCACGCATCGTTTTCGAATATTCACTACCCACGCATGCGCCTGGCCGACGCGTACGTGTCGATGAGTGAATTCAATTGGCTCAGCCAAATTCCAGAGAGTTGTGTGAGAATTATGCTGGTTTTGTGCGTGGGGCACAAAACGTACCCACGCGAATGCATGGCTGACGCACAGGCGTCACTTGGCTTTTCGCCCATCTACGCATGCGCGTGGAGGATGCGTACGCGTCGCTATATCTTGCTGTCTACCACGCGTGCACGTGGGATACGCGCACGCGTGACCCCGTTTTCACCCCAAGGTTGATTTTTGAGTTTTCAAAGCCAAATTTCATACTCCTAAGCCTCCGATCTCACCCCTTATGTCTTAAAACTTGATGATATGCCTAGCAATGAGAAGGGCTAGAAAATATGGTAACTTGTGGATGAAAAAAGGGGAGAATTAATGATGAATGATGATCAAGGATCATTGTATGAGATACGGAGGATGAATGTGGAAGTGCTTGATATGCCATGAGCCGAAGGGCTGTAATTGTTAATAAATTGGCTGGTTATGTATTGTATTATGAGCCGAATGGCTGAGATATTTTCATGTTATGGCTGAGCTATTATTGATTTATGGCTGAGTATGTTTGCATATATGCGTATTTAATAAAATGTGAATATTGCACTTCCACTATTTGAGATACGAGTTTTCCTGGGAGAAAGCAGTAGCTCGCCACCATGTGCTCCAGGTGGAGACTCGATACTCTGCTAACCCTATGTCGTAAGTGTGGCCGAACATTGTGAAAGTTCCGGATGAGCTCGCCCCCGTGAATATACACTAGTAAGGGTGTTGGATATGAATTATGATTTATGTTGTGAATAACTCGAGTTGGGGATGCAAGACAGAGGGATAGTCCAATGGTTAGCTACCAGGATTTGTCGGGTTATATTAGCTTTATAACCGACAAATGAGACTCATCAGCCATTAGGACAGGCATACATCATATGCATATTTTGTGAATTGTTTGGAATTGCCTAATTGACTGCATAATTACTTGCTAATTGTCTAAATGCCGTATCTGTTTCCTATTTGTATATCTCCTTGTCTGAAATATTTGTGTTTGCCATATTATATTATTGCTGATGGTTGGGAGGTTTGAAGAATTTGGAAAGGGAAGTGCTAGTTAGAATGAAGATCTTTAGTCAGTTGCCATTTATGGTTTAGTATGCTTATAAGCTTTGAATTATCTATTGGAAGTTCTAGGATTGCCTTCGGCTTTCCCAGGACATTACATGTTAGATATGTAGACACTGTTACCATATTGAGAACCTCCGATTCTTACCCATGCAAATTTTGTGGTTTTCAGATGCAGGACGTGAGACTCCTCACTGAGGCATGCTGGAGACTTCTGGATTAGCGAAGATCCTTGGTTCTCGGGACTTTATTTTGGTTTTATGTTTCTACTTAGATACTTGTTATCTCTACTAAATAATTACATATTGTTTTGACTCCTCTTAGAGGTTGCTTTGGAGAATAGGTTTTGTATTTCGCCCTTTGGGTTTTCTTTGGGTTTCTTACTTTATGTTTATATATACTTGTATACTTCAATGCTCGAACCGGTTATCTTCGCAACCGGATCTTGAGTTTTGATATTCGTATTTTTGGCACTCTTTGGTTATGGTTCGCGTTATTCTATCCTTTATCTATTTCGTTACGCTATCGATCGGAGTGTTGCGCTTTTCTCTTTAACGGTTTTGTTTTACCCCCTTTTTCTTCAAAGGCTCCTAGTTATAATCATTTTTCACACTACTACAATTACTAAATTTTATTTCTAGTGGTCATAATACCTTGCCACCTCTGTTTTATGACTTAAGCATAAGACTTTGTATGGTAGGGTATTACAGAACTCCAGTTGAACCTCGATTGAACCTCTGAACTAGTTACTCCACCAGTTCGTTGACTGGTCCGGTTCTCACAACCTTGGTTGGAAAAGTGTAGTTGAAGTTGAAGGTTCAATTGCTATGAAATATAGCTTTGGTGCTATATTTTTTAACTTTCTATTATATTTTTAACAATGGCTTAAGATAGATCAATTATATCTTATAAATTTAGGATATGTTTGAACTTTGCTCTTGTTCATTTTTTGGATTAAGTTATATTGTATTTATCATACTCAGCAATAATTAGTTACGATAACATATAGGTTACTAATAACTTATATTAACTGATAAAGTAAAGGAAATTAGTAATATAGAATTGTAAAATGTAGAAGAAGGATAAATTAGTGTATAAACTAATGAAAAATAGCTTAGTAATTTGTCTTTCAAAGAAAATAGTAAAAATATCTAAAAAAATAATTCCTCACTCCTAAATATTTTCATGCTCTGCTTCCATGTTGCTCTTATATTTATAAGCATTTTCTTGGATTACGAGACACAAATCGTTGTACTCCTCTTAAACCAGATCCACGGTAAATCTCATTCGTATGGAGTTGTTAATCTGATTAGAAGTGTATTGAAAAAATTATGTTGAAAATACTTTGTTATAAATATTACCTGAATATTGAAGTCATCTTGTAAAGTATATTCTCTCATCCAACTGGTCACTCAAACTCCGCTATCATTCCTAAGATATAAAGCATTCAACAAATAGTTATTATATACATATAAGATATAAACTATTGAACTTATTACGATATTCAAAAAAAATTTGAAAAGACTTACGATCTATTTTTTTGAGTGGGTAGGCCAAAAGGTGTGATGGGCCAAAAAGTGGAGCAATCTGCAACTTTAGACTTATAATCATAAAAAATATGATCATCTAATATCGCTTTTAAATACGTTACCTGTACAAGATTGAATTGTACATGATTTAAATGGACTAAGAGTACCTGTTAAAACAAAGGGTTATTTAAATTGTTAAATTATCAAGCGATTCTAGATGATTGAGTACTGATTTAGAACAAATAATTACCACTTTAATTGCGTTCCTTTTGTGTTGTTGATGTTTTCTGACACAAGGCAATGAATCCAATAAGATTAGGTGGCGACTCATAAAGTCAACAATAACCAAATACCAATGTAGTTCCTCATAGATAGGGATAAAAACCTGCAATTAACCTTAAACCATTATAAACATAAGAAAAATAAAATAGTATATTAATGAAAAATAAATTTGTCACTTGTACCTTAATGACGTGGCTAACTTTCTGTGACATATAAGCTCCAAAGAAATCAAAGATAACCTCGGCTGGTTTGTATTTTTCGCTTAAAGCATATCGCTGCAAACACAAAAATAATTGTTAAATAAAAATATGTTTTCAATTTAACAACTACTTTTGAATTGATAATTTAATTATACATTTTACTCGTATGTGTACATGGCATGGTTTAGTCTAGAAAAAAGAACCTCTTTATAAATTAGTATATCCACTCAAACTATTAGACAAAAATATTAACTAATAATTTAGAAATATTATAGGGATAAATTTACTACAAAATATTCAGGCATGAACCAGCAAATTGGATCTTCATTCATACGTCGAAATACACGTGTCATCATAAGTGCAACCAGGTTTATAACCTACAATATGTTAAATTTATATGTAAAACATGTTTATAGCTAAAATACAAATCAGAAAAATATAATTACAAGAAAAAGTATAATATGCATTGACTTCTATACTTACTCGTGATTCGACACATTTCTCCAGTACAAGACATTTAAATATTCTTCTATAACCTTTTTCATCTGAGATTACCAACTCTTCAGAATTGCGAAAGTCATAAAATGGTTAGCTAGGAGAATCATAGAATTTTTAAACTATTATATATTACACATATTCATAAATCACACGTACGGATCTAATGTATCCAAAAAAATATAGGCTGCAACATCAGCTTGAGAATCGGTTAACATCATCAAAGGTGTAGGCTCAAATGCAATAAGTGTCCACCACTGTAATTAAAAAAAAATAGTTTCAAGATTAAACTAAAAAATAAAAGAAAAAGAAAAAAGTAAAAGAAAGAAGAAAAAAAATAAGGTTACCTTTGACAGTACAACTCCTACTCTAACATGTGGTTATCCATTAGGTGGAGTTATTGCTTCACAAGTAATATCTGAATGGAATAACTTTTTGGGTTGAATTGGTAAGATACTAGTAAGATCACTACTAGTTTTTGTACTTTTTGAAGATTGCACAACTACAGTAGAATTTAATATCGAACTACTATTTGTGGAAGTTATCTGTTGTGCCATGATCACATCAATCTTTTAGTGTAGAACATGAATTACCGATTCTAAGTTTTCTATCCTTTTTGTTAGATTGTTAAACATATTCTTGACCTGCATGTTTTTCATTGGAATAATCTTTTACTACTCATTCAGATATATTTTGTCTTGTACTGTACCATATAACCCCTTAGGATGAATATATAGCAAATTCGGTTATAAAAGATAAGATAAGATAAAAATAATAAAAATTTTAAAAATATGTTATTTTTATCTTTTTTTTAAAAGTTATCTAATTAGAGTAAGATAAAAAAAGTTAAGAATAATAAGATTATATAAAATAATCTAATTTTATCTTTTTTAAAAAACTAATATTTAAAATATAACCTTATATATATTATTATTTTAATATAAAAGATATTTAAATTATTAAATAAGAATTAGTTGTGAAACATAATCTTATTCTTATATATAAACACTCAAGCATAGAACACTATTAACTATCTTTATTAAAACTAAAATTACAATCTAATAGAGCAGTAGAAGAAAAAGTAGTAGACGATCACATTGGATCTTCTTTGATGGAAATTATTAAAAATTCTCCGTTGAAACAAATACTACATGCAATAAAGGTAATATATCCAACTCATGGTAAATTACAATGTTATTTATATATACCAATGCTAATTTTCTTTTTATAATGTAGTCTTTATCCAAGAGAGTTGATAAGATGGAGAAAGCAATGTGAATGGCGAAAAAGTCACTTGATAAGCTAACCTCCATTCAATGTAAAATTTATGAGAAGCATCATGAGAAATTTGATCATACGGACCTATATGAGATGAAAAATAAATCCTATGGTGATATAACAAAGAAGAACTCTTGTCCGTTGCAAGTTAAGTCCAAAAATTATGTGTTTACAAATTTATCCGACATAAATAAGGACGTTGAAATTGTGCACAATCTACCATTATCGTTCTACAAAGGGATGCAAACATGCGTCAATGGAGAAGGAGAGTCGAAGCCAAAGTCAAGACTGGATTTTCAAACAAATAGAAAAATCCATAAACTGTGCAAGAACATCCGAGTAAGTTTGAAAGACAAAAGGACAAATTGGCAATAGTCAATAATCCACCATCTATCCAAAACATGGCGTTTACACGACCAGCTAAAATGCCAAAACTTGAGTACAAAATTCAACTATCAAGCAAGATGGCGGAAACTAGAATATACAAAGGGCCTTTAACTTTCAACATAGACAATGCACGATTAACGAGCTCTGCGAAATAACAAAAAATGGCTTTCAAGTCAACTTCTATCCCAAAGGTATTTCATATAGTTAAAAATAATTTTTTGTGTAGTATTCAAATATGTATATTATGAATAACCTCTTTGTTTTGTGGAGAATCTTAATTGTTCATTTAAACTACCACAAGATATGAGGTTGAGTGAGGACTTGGTCAATATGGCTATGTACATCTTTGCTACTGATAATGATATAGCGTAAGCATTTTTTGTCATCTTTTATTTTTTATGTTA
Organism: Arachis ipaensis; assembly: GCF_000816755.2. Lineage (NCBI taxonomy): Eukaryota > Viridiplantae > Streptophyta > Magnoliopsida > Fabales > Fabaceae > Arachis > Arachis ipaensis. The sequence continues at coordinate 105,367,451 of NC_029794.2, read as the reverse complement.
GTTATCTCTGTGTCTAACATGATAGCTTTGTGTTAGAGAGGATTTGGTTCATATTCACGACACAACTATAACTAGAGAATATCTGTTCTATCTCGTACCTGAAAAGCAAGTGTCTGAACTGGTAATAAAGCTGATGGCATTGAAGATAACATCAAATATTAACATGACCAAATTAAAGAATGCTTGGTCCCTTCCACCATCATTTACGGTGAGTCAAAATCTTGATTGGCTCATTTTAACTAAGTAAAATAAATAACCATTGTGCTCAAACATACTTAGGATGACGTGTTGTTATATATAGATGATCATGACCTATTAAAAAAATATGCACATTATATGCCACCAACCCGTGACCTTCAATTTGTAAGTTCTCATTAATTATTGGAATATTTTTATTATAATAAAAAGTACTCAAACTTGTACTTAAACATATTACATCCTATTTGTTATACAGATATATGTCTCAATCAAAGAGCATGATCACTGGTATCTAATGGTAATGAGTATTCCTGACAAAATATTTTATTATTTAGACTCTCACTATAAGGTTGAAGATGATGAACCACGTAAGCATCATATTAGAAATATAGTAAGTTCACCTACTATAGAAACAAAGCAAATAATAACATTACTTCGAATAACAAAGCACAATATTCTTATTATAGGGAGTGTCTCTTTCTGAAATAATATTTTCAGAGAAGTATGCAGAATGTGGTATACAAGAAATAGTGAATTTTGAGGGTTGGGAAGTCCGTAGGGCAATAGGTATTCCTAGGTGCACAAATAGGTAATTATTCAAATTGTTGGTTATTTAATTTAATATATATATATATTGCTTTCGACGGCCTTATATTGTATTACATGATACGTTTTCACACAGCAATGATTCAGCTGTATGGGTTATACAATGGATGGATGTGCAATAGGAATTCACTCCTGTGGTCCCCCCAAAGGTAACTTTTAACATAGACAATTTTGCTCTTTAATTACACTAATACATGTGTTATTTAGTAAAATAAATTATAGCTACATAAGAAAAGGAGTAGAATGTATTGATTGGAATAAGATAGGGGTAGATATTAACGAGAGGTTTCAATTATGGTAGCTTATGATACACCCATAGCATCTTTACTAAAATTAGAAAGAATTATTCATGTCTTCTTGTTAGACTTACTAAAATAGACAAATTTTTTAATTATGTATTTTTTATTTCTCTCATTGCATATCACTTTTTCATTATCCTATTAAGAACTTACTTATAATTCTAAATAAAACTTAAAATCATCAGTGTTATTTACCTCATTTTTTTCAATTTTTTTATGATGAGCTCATCTTTACTAAAGTTAAAAAAAACTATATAACATATATTTCACAACTATAAAAACAAAATTACTTGAAATTTAGATAATAATGATCCATTCACTAATCATGCTAATTATTCGATTTTTGGTTTGGGTGGGCAAATTATTCCCCATTCGGCCATTCCAGCCCAGCTACTTCCTCGTCAGAAGACTCATTGGGAATCCAGGTCCATTTACACCAACTTATTCGTATTGACACATTTGACACCTTCAAATAATCGTATTGCATGCTAAGTCTATTGGCACTTGCTATTCCACCAGAAAACCTAGTCCTATCACAAACTGTTGTTTAATTACTATTAAGCTCTGAGTTTTCATCAAAAGCACATAAAGGGTGCTAAAAAAGATTCATCCCACAAAAAGGTGCATAAAAAATCACTTAACAGAATTTTTTTATCAATCTTTTGTTCTTTTGGACATTTTATACCAAAGTCCACCGCATCCAAGATGAATATCTAACCATCAAGCCGACAACAAAATCTATATCAAATTCTATAGCTTTACATGAATTATTAGCGAAGGAGGGAGAGAGCAAGGTTAAAAGTTAAAAAGGCAAAAAGAGAATTAGCTGGGCTAGGCTTTTACTCCCTACTCAGTCTCTGAGCTGCGCTGCAAAATCAATCAGCATAAAATGGGGACTGCAACTTTGGTTGGGATGGTTAGAGTAGAAAAACTAATATAGAGCGTGGAGGGAGGTTAAAGGTTGGGATTCCAAGATACACAAGATAAGACCTACCTTTGTGGTCGTAAAGACTATATGCTACCAATATTTACATTAGAAACATAACCTAATATCACATACACGACACCAGGCATAAAGTTGTTGTAATGAGATAAATAGAATCAAGGGCACGCATTTCAAAGTGAAATCTTCAAAAATTAACTCCTGCTTATGTAATTCACGTCACTGCACATTTATCTTTGGTTTTTCCATCTACTTTGGGTGTTGTAGATCCAGAAGACGATAAATGCCTCCCCGTATTTCTTGCCACATGTAAATAACATTTAGTAGAAAGTTTGCAAAAGCTTCCATTTTTAAATTTCAATTATATAGAACTGGTCATCAAACCAATGCATGTTCTTATTAACCATCCGAACATTTGTCATTGATTTAAGATCTCCATTGAAATTCAAAATGATCAATCAACCCAATTGCACATATGAGATACGAAGGCAACAGATACCAGGGATGTATATATCCAAATCACTTCAGATAATGATCGGTTGACAATAATACCATAAATTAATTGCAGCAATAATTGCAAAATAATATTTACCTATGGACCTGTGATCATTCTGGAGCCACCAGTGATTGATGATTGTTGAGTATTATGTCGTGGAGCCTGCTGCTTAAACTCATGTTATTGCAAGGCTATTGCTAATTGTAGATCAGAACTGTCACACAATTACAGGTAAGATCAAAATTAACCATATCATATTGAATAATTTTAATTGAAATTACAACTGGATTTAAAAAGAAAAGGGGGAAGGGAGAAAATGTTTACAATAAATTCTATGGGAGTCAATTTTTGGAACCTAATGTATGGTCTAATGCTCAAGTTAAATCTCGCATTTCACATGGCCTTTGTAAATAAATCTACATAAAATATTCCTAACTAGCATCTTAAACCAGAAATAAAGGATTCCACAACCTTAAACCATTAACTATACCATATTACAGCACTTCATTGCTACTGTACGAAGCATTCTCATCATATACCTACAATATAAGTAATATAATATCATTAGTACTAGCTTATAAGTAGCAATTAAAATTTTGTCATAACTCATTAGTAAAAATACTTACTAGTGAATCATCTTCAATGTTCATGTGATCATCCAAGTCATTATCAAATGTGTCAATTCCTTGGCCTTCTATATGTGAAATGCCTTGAGGGACATGACAAGTTGTTCGATTGTGGCCCTCCATGCCACACTGTCCACATCGATGTTTTCTTTTATTGGACTGTACAACACCCCTCTTTTGTCCTACATTTTCTTGGGTCCCTTGGCATGCTATGTCCCAGGTCATTGGTTGCAAGCCCAGCTCCAGAAGCATTCACTTGTACATCATCTCTTACACTATCTACATCATTAACCAACTCTTTTTGTGCAGCATCTTCCTCCTTAAATTGTTTCAACAAATTCATAGCCATTTCCTATGTAAAGATAAATCTCTTGTTATCTTGGCAAGCAAAGTTATCTAGTTGTCTAAACCAATCCATCAAACAACCGTATTGACTTAGTATCAAAGAATCCCATTGAAATCTAATCACATATTGCAAACCTACTTTGGCTGTCTTGGTCCACCGAGGCAAGACTAATGACCTTGGCAACTCATCTATATCTTCATGCACCAAGACGCAAACTATGTGTTCACAAGGAATGCCAAATGATTCCATTCTCATACATGAACAATTGAATTCCATCTCAATGTCACAAAAGAATACATGCCATATCTCATTTGACGTTCGGTCCAAACCGACAGAGTAAATCACAAAAGAGCCAATTTGCCTCGTATTTATTACCTTCATTGATGTAGCTCGTACAAGGATTGGTTGGAACATATAAAATATTGATAGGGTATAAACATTGGTATCACTCCTCTCTAACTGTTGAAAATACGTTTGCATACTGGGTCTCTCATTCCCAGATGCGAAGTTAGCCTGGACCTCTTTCTACCGAATATGGTTGACACATCGATTAAAGTGTTGAATGAACTTAACCAGATTGTACCTTGAATTGACATACTTTGCAATGATTGAGTTTAATCCCTCACACCAAGAAGTAGTCCAAAAACCAGCAAAAAACTTCCCTCTTATATGTGTAGTTGCCTATGAATATCTCTTTTTATACATATCTAGGACCCAATTCTTGTTTTTGACACCAAATCCCTCAACCATTTCAAACCAATTTTGACGAAATACATCAATTTCATAGTCGCCTAGCATACACTTTTTAAACATGAAGGTAAACTGGGGCTTGCCAATGTTACTTGTTGTATTGCGAATTAGATGCCATGCACATAATCTATGATGTGCATTAGGAAACTCTTTCTCAATGGCGAACTTCATTGATAGATCACCATCCATGATAACCGAAACAGGTGCTTTCCCATTCATTGCCACCTTCAGTTGTTGTAGCAACCACCTATATGTGTCTTTTTCCTCATCGCAAATTAAAGCAACAGCAAAAATAATTGTTTTATTGTGATGATTGACACCAGAAAATACCACCAATGGACACATATATTTATTCCTCTTATCGGTAGCATCAAAAGCCAGCACATCACCAAATAATGAGTAATCTATCCTACTGAGACCATCGCACCAGAATAAATTGCGTAAAGTACCATCGGCATCCATGTGATGATTAAAATAGAGAGAAGGGTCATTTGTTGCTTGATCTTCTAGATACTTCAAAGCTGCATATGCATCACCGGGTAACTGGCACCTCTGCTTTGCTATTTTATTGTACATGTCCCTTTGCGTGAAAGAGAGATACTCGTAGCCACCTGCCTGATTTGCTAATGCCCGATATATCTGTCCAACACTAATCCCACCCTTTTTCATGTTAATCATGTGTCCAATATCAGCCTCGGACATGAATTTATGCCCATGAAGCAATCCAGTCAATCAAGGATCTAGAAGTGGATGATTGTGTTCATAAGAAAAATAAGAAATAAACCAATGACCACTAGGTACATCTAGACGAATCTCCATCATTGCACTGCAGCCACACCTTGTCTCAGGTGTAGGTTTTTTCTTAAAGTTTCCAATGCCATAATTATTTTGCAGTCTAAATCCTTCACGATGACATACAAAATTCTTCAACTTAAGTACGCCCGCACGACTCTTCCTAGTCCTGTTCTTCCAAGCACTGAGCCTCTTATCCTTGCATATCTATTGTAGAATTCAAATGTAATTTCGACATAAAAAAAAGTAAAAATGACATACATCTTCGTCCCTGATGTTCCAAAATTCAATGATCCCAATGTCTTCGAGTGAGTCAATGTTATACCCTTCATCGAAGCCGTGATAATCGAACATTGGTTCTACATTTGTGTTGTCCTTATCCATATAATCCACGTCAACTTTCTCATGTTTTTCTTCCTCCTGCTCATACTGATCATATAATATATGCTCACTATTAACCCTTTCATGAGAAAATTTCTGACCCATTACTTCCTGAACACCAATACACAATTCAAAATGAAACTTCAGTTTGTATATAAATTGCCAAAAATGATAAGAACAAATATTTTTAATGAATTCCTTATATATCATGCACATATTTATGCTTGAACCACCCTGATAAGTTAAAAAAAAAACTACTCCAACACTTTTTTTCTCTTTCATAAATAACTCAAGTTTCTTAATAATTTTCCAAGACAAGAAGAATTTTCAAATCATATTCTGGTTAGCTCTTAGAATCTAAGTAGTGAGGAGTGTGTTAAATACTAATTCGGCTATATCTATGTGTGAAAAACAAGGTTGAACATATTAAAAAGATACTAACAAGTTGAGATAAACTATTTTATTTTTGGAATAATTGAAAATTAGATATTTTCAACAACATAAAAAGTATGTACGGAAATATTACCCCCAAGCCATAGTGAATTCCTCACTAAAGTCATGCTCCTTATTTTTTGTTTTTGTTTTTTTTGCTTGAATAAATTATAGTATAAGAGAGATTGGAAGAAGACAAAGTCAGCACTAATGTATCCCCAAAATCTATTTCTATAATACTTCTAAAGGCTAAATAAAAGTAAGCATGTTGGTGGCTTAGATTGCCTCATTCTAAAGAGCAAAAAGGGAAAAAAATAAAAACAAAAATACAGGTGCTACAAACCTCAAGCAATAATTTCTTATGACATTCTTCTGCATACAGAATAAATTTTACCTGAAACAACAAGAACAGATGGGGCAGAGGCTCCTTAAAAGTGCGTAGTAGCCGTTAGGTTTTCTATGCCTCTTTCTTCTCCTACATTTTTTCACATTTTGTTTATCAACTACTTGTAATGCTCTAAGCTTCAAAATTAATTAATATTGTCTTATTATTATACTTTGATTTTATATGCTATTACACCTTTTCAGATATTACTAGTCGAGAACAGTAACTAATCTAATTAACTAAACAAAAATTACACATGTAGTCAACTTTATATATTTGTTATTATTATTTTCATTTTGAGATCACAACTATTTCTAGATTATTGGAACTCTAAAACCAGCGATCAACATTAATAAAATTTGAGAATGCTTGTTGCATGAAAGTAGCGATAAAATAACTCATTTTTGTGTATTCACTTGAAACTCATCATAGCATAAAATGTGGCTCCCACTACTCACTTCACATTCATTCCCTCAACACATTGAATCATAAGATGCATTGTGATCCCTATTTTAACTGGCCACCCACTGTATCATCCTATGATGATGGGATGATGATTCCCGTGCACATAAAAAATGCACTGTACAAATATGTCTCTTCTCTATAGTTGGGGACTATTATGCTAAAGGCTTACACTTTCATACATTAAAGTTTAGAGTTTGAAAACTTATAATTACTTACCTGAAGTGAGGTCACATAAGGAGTGGTCAACATAAGTTTGATCATCCAAGAAAGAAGTTAATGATAATTTGTTACGGCTTCAAGGTCAATAGAGGTAGGGTTTGGGCCATGAGAATGTGCTCCTAGGTATACAATGTAGCACTGTACATATATATATATATATATTGGTGAAATGCAACATGTTACCACAAATTAAAGCTTACAACTTACAAGTTACAACAATAATTACAGTATTTTTTTTCATAAGAAATTAAGCAAAAAACAAATAAAACTAAAGCTACCTTTTTACTGCTATGGACTGCATCCGGCAAAAATGCTACGAGAAGAAATGATATGGCAATAATAAGTGGAAGATTAAGGTAGTGAAAACTGGATTTGCCCATTTGAATGTGGGAATTGCTTGGCAGACATAGCATACAATTCAATTATATAGGGGATTCATCAATTCCTCGCGTATTATGTTAATGTTCCTTTATCTCTATTAATGTCTTACGCGTGCTTACTGGTCTTGTCAAAGTGCTTCTTCACTCAGATTTTGCCTTTATAACTCTCAACTTTTAAAAGTAATTTAAAAAACTGAGCACACTGCAAAGTCCATAATGATTTAGCATACTAGTAAAACAAATCTTCAAAAATGTGAAATTTTATTATTAAATCTTTTCTATGAACTCACTGTCAATATTAAACTTTTCACAAATCTGTCAATATTAAACTTTTCACAAATCTGAACTTTCCATGTACAGCTCTTAACTTTCATGAGGAGCAATTGTTGTTTTGTCAGCAAAAGACACATTTTCAGATAGCGCATATAAGTATCATTATTAGTTCTTATGGCTCTATATATAAACCATAAGAAAAAAATAAACAAAAAATAGATAAGAATATTTGTAAGTACATCTCCCCCCCCAAATTAAAAGTGTGTCTTTGCACTTTTAAGATATCGGATCAGATATGGATAACTATAGTTCTATTACAAGAAGAAACAACACTTATGAATCAAAAAAATAGAAGAAAATTGAAATCACTGATAAACAATTGAAACGAAGTTTCCTCTAACATATATCAAACACAAATATAATTAAACTTCATTCAAATTCACAAAAAACTTGCCATAGAAAAAAAAAACAAAATATTATATTATCATTGAAAAATATTTTAGTGGTGGTCTGGGGCAGAGCAGAAGCCAACTCACTTGGTAGATTCCTGATCAAACAATTCAAAACAACAGCCTTAACATACACATGTCTTATGAAGTCAATAAAATTTCAGATACATTGGGGACTCTGCATTTGTACACGGGGGGATTATAGGATGTGTTTACTCATACAATATGAATATGAATGGAAAACTTTGAAAAAAAAAGGTTCAAACTTGAGAAATTCAGCATCTTACTCTTCTCCATCAGTTCATTTATCAAGCGTAAGAAATTAGTAAATCAAATCAATGCATTAAACTAGAAAGTTAACATTCAGAAATATAAACTATATACGTCACAACTTTATGCTAATAGATTCAATATTGTGACTCCTAGTGCTTTCTAAGTATTAAGATTATCAATTCTACTAAGATGAGGAAGCCATTAAGAGAAGGAAAGACTTAAGAAGTGGTGTGAGAGGCATAAATCAATGGTCTGACGCGACAGCGGCGGCGTCAGCGGCGGCGTCGTCTGAGGCGTGTTGCGGTGGCGAGAATAAGCAAACGAGAGATGTAGCAGAGGGAGAGGATGAGAGAATGGCAGTGATTGAAAGAGGAGGAAAAACCCTAGCAGAGCAAATGCTTCTCTTCTCTGAATCTGAAATTAAAAGGAAAAGAAAAAAGAGTGTAAATACAAAAAAATTTGAGGGATCAAAATTTAATTATTAATTTTTCCAAAAAAATGAGGTATATTTTGTAATTATTTTGATGATGGTTAATCATACTCCTACAACAAAATAGGAATAAGGAATTCATGATCTGTTAAACACACTAAAAAAATAAAAAAAATTCAATAAAAAAGAATTTTTTTTATTAAAATAATGATACTCAAGGTCCCAAACAAACACTTACAAAAGAGGAAAAAAAGAAAAGAAAAAAGTAGAGGGGAATGAAAATGAAAAAATCATCGTCATTTAATTTGGTTTCATTTCAACACCACACATTTAATTGGTATGGTCATTATAATAAAGAAAATTATATGGTACAGATCTAAATCTGTACAGATTTAAAGATTTGCTTACTTAAACCACACTTTCTAAAGCCACACTTTTCACTTAAAAGTAAAACCACCATTGAAATTATGAATATTGAAGAAAAATTAGAAGAAGTTACAATGCTTTTTAAACAATTAAAAATGGCTCAAGAAAATAATATTATGGAACACGGTTTTCAAATAGAAGAAGAATTAGTAAATTCTGAAAATATAGAAAATGAAGAACACATTCTAGATTATTCAAGTGACGAAGAACCAGCAATTCCAATACAAGTAAAAAATGAAGCTGGAACATCTAAGGATAATCAATCTCAATTTAAATGGGAAACAGGTTTTGATAATTATGCTTTTAAAAAAGGGTTTACAAATAAAGATTCAAAATATACAAAAATACCATCAAAATATGTTCCTAAAATCCAGGAAATGGAAGGAGAAAGAATGCTCGATTTAGAATGCAAAAAGAACGAAAAAGAAATTTTCGAAAATTGGTTGAATTCCTTTTTATTAGAAGCCTTTACTAATCCAAAACTTAGTGAATTGTCTAGAAGAGATATTTGGAATTACATAGGGTTTCATACTATAGGAACTATAAGAGATTATATGACATCAATAGAAAACCAAATAATAGAAGAATTAGCAACAAAAACTACAGCTTATGATAAGATACTACATATAATGATGATTCTATATAAAGAATTTTTTGAAAAAAAAGATTCAAGTTACCTAACAGGTTTCATACGGTATAATTTAAAATTTGATTATAATCATGGATGATTGGTAAGATGGCAATTATTTTTGTTACAATATCCAATAAAAATTGAATATATTAAGGGTGACAAAAATGTTATTGCAGATACATTAACAAGAGAATGGAGTTCGTCTACAACACATTAGATCAATAAATTCAAAAGTATGAGAAAGAACTCGAAAAATGCAAGCATTGTCAGCAAATAAGGACACAGATCCAATCTCTCAAGAAGGCCATCGAAGCAATGAAATCAACACAACAAGCAAAACCATCAGAGTTCAGCCAGCTAAGCGTGGTGGACAAATCAGGTGAAGAAAAAATTTCAGAAAATAAAACAATTGCTGAAATCATTAAAAAATCCACCCAAGATAAAAAATATTATGTAATTTATAATGGCCCCATGAAAGGAGTATATGATGCCTGGGAAAAAGCAGCACCATTCACACATCAATCAAGGATAATTCATAAAGGAGGTTTTCTAACACTAGAAGAGGCAAAGGAATCCTTCAGGGAATATGAAGCTCTCCATCCAGAGCAAACCTTAAAAAGAGTAGATAAAGCTCCAGTTCAAACCCAGAGAACAGGGATAATAAGAAACATTCCTACAAGGGCTGAAATCAAGGAAAAGAAAAGGGTCTGTAGATCAAATCTCAGAGAAACCCTTAACATAGTCCTGAATTGGACTGAAGAAAAAATGACAATTTTAGGATATTATCCTATTGCCAAAGAACAGCTAACAAAGCTGGTTATATTCCCAGATGCTTCCCCATCGGACACCTATCAGTTTTTCCAATATGGATTAATTGATACAATTTTAATTTTTAATGATCTAAAAATTATTAGTGAGTTTTCTGCAGGATTCGTTGATGCAGTAAAGAGATTTAAAAATATGATTGACAATGTAAATCCAAGGGATATATCCCTAAAATTTACAAACAGTCAACCTATTTTTAATGAAGAAGAAGAATGCTTGGTTCCAGTACACCAAGTAATATTCATGTCCGTCTTCCCAGGAAATTTTCAACCAATTGATCAGATTCAAGATTTAACGGCTTACAGTCATGAAGGAAGGTTATCCAGCACATTAGCAACGGTCTTTGAAAGAACTCAAAAAATAACGAAGGAATCTTACATAAGGATTAATTATAAAAGTAGAAATACTCTGCTTGTGTCCAGTAAAAGAAATGAAATTGAAGAAAGAGAGATGAGACTCTTGGTGGAATTTGAATCAGCATTCTACAACTTATCTGGACTTTTAGAAAAGCTCCCTGAAGGGATAAAGAGGAATCTCTGCTATTTAATAAAAGACAGAGAAGACCACAAGTGCCAGCTATGTGCCTCAGAGATATCTGAAGAAAGCAATAATGAAACGGAATCAACTCACATGATGAAGGAAGGAGACAATGCATCTGAGGGTCACATGATAAAAGAAGAGGACAGTGCATCTGAAGCATCTCTCAACATTATTGCATAGTGACGTAAGCACTTAGGTCATAGAGCACCAACAATGTAGCTGGTGCAAAAGAACAAACAATGACGTAAGCAATGACGTCATAAGAAGGGTAAGGATGGGAATTGTCCATCAAACCCAACTATTATAAATAGGTTGCTTAGGCAATTGTAGAATCATCAGACAATAGAAAGTAGGAGGCTAAGAGTACTCATATGCTAGGAGAGCAAGGAGGAAGCTGCCAAGGCGATTCTATAGTCTGAGGAAGAATTCCCTTAGGGAAAAATAATTCTAAACTCCCCTCTGGAGTTAGCATCTACAATCTCCCCTCTGGAGATAAAAACACCTTATGTAAAATATACTAAATAAAGAAAGTTTTTCTCCAGAAAGGTACATCTTCATCTTAATCTTTAAATTATGAATTATTTAGAAAGTTTAGAATTAACAGAAGAATCTGATTATTATAGATTAACTACTTTATTAGATAATGAAAAACAGGCTGTTCTAAAAACAGAATTAAATCTCAAATCAAATGAAAACTTTAATAAACAAAATCTCTTAAAAGAAGTTTTTAATAGAAAAAATATAATATACTATGGAAAAATTCAACTTGAAGCTCCTATAAAGATAAAATCTGCCAATGGAGAACTTGAAATAGCTTTGATAAATAATGAAGAATTAAGTAAACAGATTGAGAAAATTAAGGATCAACAAAAAAGATCTAAAATTGGATGGATTCATATTAGTACTATACAAGTCTTAATCAAATCTACATATATGAAAGGAATTAATTCACCAATAAGCTTAGCAATATGTGACAAAAGAATTACTGATGACCCAATAGATCAAATAATTGGAATTGTTCATGGAAATTTGGCAAACGTAAATGTTAAATTTAATGCCCATCTTGGATATGCTATACCTTTATCAACTGAAAATCTTGGAAGATCTATAAGTCTGGCTTATAAATTTCACAGAAAGAATCTAATGGAACAAGATGATGAACCATTTTCAATAACATATGCAATAAATTATGCTTTAACAAATAGCCATCATAGTATAATATTTAAAAACAGAGAAAGAATTTATGTCGATGAACTATTTCAGAAAATTGATAAAAAGAAAAAGAGCGAAAAAATTAAAAAGTAAAATAAAGGAGTATAAAAGGGAATTAAATAATCTTCAGATCGAAATTGATGACCTTATAATAAAAATGATAGAAATAAGAATAAATATAAACAAGTTGGAGTTAAACTTAAAAAATTTATAAATGCTTGGAAAACCATATTATGACTTAAAAGAATTAAAGCTGTTGAAAGAAAAAATGGAGAATGAGGTTGAAAAATTAAAAAGATATTTAGAAACAACAGAAAGTGTAGAAATAAAAGAAGTTTTTGAAGATTTGAGAAATTATATTAAAGAAAAAGACAAATAGATAAAAGATTTTATATACAATAATCCTTGCAAAAAAGAATATTATAAACTAAAACAAGATTGAAAAACTATACAAATGAAATCAGAATTATAAATACTAGTAGAAATGGTCAACATTTTTTATGAATTTCCAAATTATACAAATTATAAACTTAAAATTGGTATAAGAGCCAAGTTAACGATTAAGGGTAACACTTTCTCTTTAAGCAACACTTTTAGTGATACGCTTTTAAACCAAATAAAAACAAAAATCTGTAAATCTGTACCAAAATGTATCTGTACACTAAATGGACCCTGTAATTGTACTCACTTTAACAGCTGACCCTTTGACACTAATTGTTCTCTCCTCGTCATGGGTAGATTGAGGTTTTTGAAACCTTTATTCTAAAAAAAGAAGGTAGGCAAACATGTGATGTAACATAACAGCTTGTAATTTGCAATACTTATTGTGGGGTCCAATAGATATAATGTGATCTTAGCATCAAGCATCGCCAATCCATAAATGAAAGAGTGATGTTAGGGAATAAGAATTTAGAATTATTTTATTTTATTTAATATTTATAGTTTTATATATATAATATTTAAAATTATTTATTTATTATATTTAATGTTTTGCATTTATTTTAGAGATAATAATTATATATTTATTATATTTAATATTATATTTTTATTTTAACAGTAATTAATAATTATAAACAAAAGATAAAAAAGACAAATTATGACTATTTATGCTTTCAAACTAGCCCAAATATTTTTGAACTAAAAAGTTTATTAATTAATTAAGGACTACTATCAGTGTATCGCTATTACTGTTGTATGTGGCAGTTCTTATATATATGATATACTTCATGCACCTCGTCCTTTTTTCTTTGAGTGTTCTTTTTCAACTTTGAAGGAGGACCACTTTAATTGAATTAGGTTCTGTCTTGTTATTGTCGTACTATGCTTGCTGGATATGGATATCAATCGGTCAATTCAGTAGAATGGAGAATGTATGTCCTTCTCATGAAATCCAGTAATATAATGTTATATGGTATGGGCCTTCATTTGTTTTCTTCTAAGTTTCCTTCAATTTTCGTCATCTATGATAATCAAATTTCAACTCCTTGACATCATAGGAATAAATAATAAAGGTGATATATATTTGTAGTTTTGAGCAAATAATTCATAATAATTGTATTATTCGTATTAAAAACAAGTGAATAATTTAAAAAGTGTATATTGAGTGTGTTTCAAATGATACAATATATAAGGGTATATATAGGTACTAAAAGAATCAAAGCGTAATATCTTATGATAAATATACAGATATGCTAAATAATTTTAATTGATCTAATTAATCCTAATTATACTTTAACATTTCCCCTCAAACTCAAGTGAGAGCTAAATATATACCATCTTGAGTTTGGATACTAGAGTCCGAAAACGAGTAGGATAATGAGCCTTCGTGAAGATATCAGCAGTTTGATCTAGAGTCCCAACAGCTACGAGACGAACAGCATCAATAAGAAGGCGTTGTCAGACAAAATGACAGTCAATTTCAATGTGTTTGGTAAGTTCATAAAAACATCATTATGATCAATCTGAATAGCACTGCAGTTGTCACACAATAAACATCAGTTGGAGACGACTGAGGGGCACCCAAGTCCTCGAGATTCGAGAAGCCAACAAATCAAGACAACCTCAGTAGTAGTGTCAGCAAGAGCACGGTATTCAGTTTCGGTGCTTGATCGAGCAGTGAACGTTTGTTTCTTGACTCGCCAGGAAATGAGAGAGTCACCAGCCTGAAGGGTTAAAGATGAATATGCAGAAAAATGAAGACCATGAAACATAGTTCCTTTGATGTAACGAAGAATCCGAAGAGCTACAACATAGTGAGTAGTACGAGGAGCTGACAAAAACTGGCTAAGAACATGAACTGGATAGGTGATGTCGGGTCGTGTGGCAGTCAAGTAGACAAGACCTCCAACTAACTATCGATAAAAAGTAGAGTTATCTAAAATAGTGCCATCCATAGGAGTAAAGTGAATATTAGGTTCAAGAGGAGTAGACTCAATGTGACTATCGGTAATTCTAGCTCGAGCAAGAAGATCAAAAGCATACTTAGCTTGAGAGAAATAGATATTATCATCTGAGGATATGACTTCAAGGCCAAGAAAATAACTGAGAGAACCAAGATCTTTCATCTCAAATATGTAGTGAAGGGATGATTTAAAATCAGAGATACCATCTATATTATCTCCAGTAATGATAATGTCATCAACATACAAAAGTAGAAGAACAACCCCACGTTCACTTTTACGAATAAAAAGAGCATTCTTATGAGGGCTGCAAGTGAAACCGAGATTGCATATAATGGTGCTGAACTTGTCAAACCATTTACGATGAGCCTGCTTGTAAACCCCGCTAAAATTAGTAAATAATTAGTCAATAAATTGAATTTTAATTAGAAAAATTAAAAATGTAAATCTAATATCAAAATAGGATAGAACTCTTCAAAACAAGAATTTTGACACTAATTTCGAAAAATTTGGCCCAAAATTGGGCTGGATGGGCCGAACCGATTGAACTAGGCCTGTGGGTCCAACCAGACCCATAACTTAAAATGGGCAGAAGCACCTCCTTCCCCATTCAGCTTAGAAACACGCTGAAACAGCAAGGGGGAGAGGAGAGCTCCCTAACCCTCACTCCCACTTCCATCTGCCATAACTTCTCCGTTCGGGCTCCGATCGCCGCACCGTTTGCGACCACGCGTCCAGCGCGTTGAGCTCTACGTTTCTATCGGATAAATTTCATGGGTAAGCCACAATCCCATATTAGGTTCTCTACCCCATTTTATTTGAGAAATCGAGCCCTTATAATGAGATTTTACCAAATTTGGTATTCTAGGTTCGATTTAGCTTGCAGAGCTTATCGGGTTTGAGTTACTTTGTGCATGGGTAAGGTGAGGAAACCAAAACCCTATCTAAAATTCTGAATTTGTGCATTAGAGATTGAGTTGAGTATATATATGTGTTGTATATTTGCATTAGGTGGTGTGTTGTAATTGAAACTTGGCATTGTGGACATTTGGAGGCTTGGTGGAGGATTGGTGCTAAGGCCTTGGTATTTGTTTTGAGTGGTGGGGGCTGTGTGTATAGCTTGAGTGGCTGCCTTGGATCAAACGTGGTGATCGGCCAAGGTATGGTTTAGGTTTCGCACATTTAATATGTAAGGCTCTGTGAAAACTTAGGCTAGAAAACTATAGGATAAGTTGAAGTGGTTAAATGTGTTAAATGATTAGTCTTTATGATATTGATGGATAACTTGATGTTGAGCTTGTGTTGAGGAATATGGTGAATTTATGATGTCTTCTTGGTGTTGGTTATAGGTGAGCAATTGATAATGTGGGTTGAATGAGCAATTTATGATAAATGGAGGATTTATGATCATGGCAATATAATGATATGGTTGAGATTAAGTGGTATTTATTTGAATTTGTTGGTATTGATATAATGAATAATGATGTGATGATGGTTGGAGTCTTTTGTGATGATGACAATATGTGTATATAGAATAATATGACAGTTTGTGATTAAAACTTGTAGAGTTGGATTGAAATGAGATGTTAATGAGCTGAGAAAATGATAGGATTGCAAGGATTATTGTGCTATTGTTAAGGGTAAATATATTGATGGTTATGAATATATTGAATTGAGTGGGAATGAATTTTGAAAAGAAAATGAGGTTTTGAAGTTTTTGAAAAAAAACTTGGTTTTCGGCTGAACTTCGCGGTTCATAACTGGAGCCTCAAATTTTAGTTGGAAGTGGAATTTATTTCAACTCAAAGATGGTTTTGTAAGCTTTTGAACGGTATAAATTTTGTAAAAAATGGAATTTTGTAGCAAAAGTTATGAATGTCAGAAGTTTAAGTGTGAATTATGTATTATGCAGGTGGATTATGCAGCTTTCTGGGTAAACTGCGTTTTTTTTTTTAACAACGTACGCCCACGCGTACGCGTGGCATAAAATTTTAAACTGCACATGCACGAGTACCCATGCGTGCGCATGATGAGCCAACATGCATGACCACGCGTACGCATGACCCACGCGTACGCGTGACATGATTCTCACCTACGCGTACGCATGGTAAAGGAATGCACGCGTGCTACCTTTTTATACTCCCACGTGTATGCGTGGCCCATGTTTTCTACAAAACTGGATTTTTGTGTTTTAAACCAGATTTTAGACTTCTAAACCTCTATTTTCATCCTTTTAGCCATAAGGTATAATACTAAGACTAGTAGCTAGTTAAAGCTAGGGAAATAAGGTAACTTGGAGATGAAGAAAGAGGTAAACATGATGAGATATAAGAAAGAAATGTGGATGTTAAATGAAGTTATGATGCCATGGCTTTGATGAATGATTACATAATAATTATGAATATCAAACGGCTTATGAATTGATGATATCTGAGATACGAGTTTCCTTGGGTAACAGAACCGTGGCTTACCACCACGTGTTCTAGGTTGAAACTTGATACTCTGTTGATCCTACGTCATAAGGGTGACCGGGGACGTATAAATTCCAGGGAATGGATATCCCCCATTGAGTGATATATAAATGAATGAATGATTAAATGATGAATGAATGAGAAATCTATGCATAGACTCATGGGGATGCGCGACGAGGGACAGTCTAAGGTTTTCGGACTTATCGGGTTAGCTAGATAACCGACAGATGAGCCTCATCAGTCATAGGACAGGCACACATCATATGCATTTATTTGTTTTGTCTGCTATACATTACCTGGGATTGCCTAACTGAATATATATATCATGCTACCTGTTAAATTTGCTACCTGTACTATCTGTTTCCTGCTTGTGCGTGACATTGTTTGATTGCTTGTCTCTGCTGAATCAATGGTGATGGAGGAGCGGAGGAAGGGTGGATTTATTTGATGTTAATGTTAGGATTTAGAGTAGGCAGGTTTAGAACCTCTTAGGTCACCTACCCACTTTTATGGCTTCTGCTTAGAGTTTAAGTTTTATAATTGTATGTTGGAGTTCTAGGACTGCCACTGGCATTTCCAAGACCTTATATATTATGTGCGTAGCACTTTTACCATGCTGAGAACCTCCAGTTCTTACCCCATACTGTGTTGTTATTTTCAGATGCAGGTCTAGAGGCTCCTCGCTAGGCGTCTGGATTCCTGAAGCAGAGTAGTCCCTAGATTATTTTGAGTTTCAGTTTGTATGTATTTATGTACGTAGCTTTCTCTCCAGAAACTTGATTATTTTGTTCTTCATAGAGGTTAAAAGAGAGTATGGCCTTAGTTCTATATTTTGGGTATCTTGGGATACTTGTATATATGTATGTAAATATTCTTCGGCTAGCCTTGGCTCCGCAGGCTGAGTCAGGAGCTAGTTTCACTGTATTCTTGGCTCTCTTTTCACTCTTTCGCTTATTCATATCTTTAACCTTTAGGTTTCTTAGCATGCAAGTAATTCCGTTCTCTGAGTGTTGCGCTTTTTATTTTGCAGTTTTGCTTTTCCCATTTTTCAAGGCTCCTAGTATATGATATTTTTTTACTATTATACGTATGTATTTACTGATAGAGGTTCGTAACACCACACTACCTCTGTTCTACGACTTAAGCGTAGAGCTCTGTGTAGAAGAGTGTTACACTGCTAAGACCATAAAGTGTCTTACGAAAAAGATAGACTTTGCTAGAAGGACAAGGATATCTCGGAGGTGGTTTCATATAGGCCTTCTTTTTCAAATCTGGTGTGCAAAATTAGAACTCGCACAACTTAACCGGCAAGTGCATCGGGTTATCCAAGTAATACCACAGGTGAGTGAGGGTTGATCTCACGAGGATTGTCGGACTGAGCAAGCAATAGTTATCCTGTTGGACTTAGTCAAGAAAACAGTAAAAGGAGTTGTTGTTAAAAACGCATAAAACAAATAAACAAGAAAAGCAATAAAAGGTTTTGTATAAAACAATGATGAGAAAATAGTTAAGGTCTCGGAAATGTTTATCTTTCTGGATTAAAACATCTTACCAACTATTTTAACAATGAATGATTCATTCTATGGCAAACCATAGGTGACCAAACTCTAATCTCTTAGTGATTTAATTTCCCATCACCTTCACCAAATGACACTCTCGTGGTCATTTAATTCGGGTCAGAGGGTTAAGTTCAGAAAACCAGTTTAGCGCCACAGAAACCTTAATTACCTAAAGCTAACAGGATTTTATGTTACATATACCAATTAGTTCATGTAATTAATAATTTAGGAGGAGTGTTTTCAAGCTATAGCTCAAGCGAGATAGCTCTCTCGAGAATCACAAGAGCTCATGTAGAATAAGGCTCATACTCTCGTTCCACCCAGATTCATAAGATTAAGAACAAAAATAACACCTTAGAATTGAATCAAACATTAATTAAAATAGAAGAATAATAGTTCTAATCCATAGAAATAAACATAGCTCCTAACCTTAACCCAGAGGTTTAGTTGCTCATAACATACAGAGAAAACAGGGTTCTAAAAAGTGCGAAAGGAAGGAGATTCCTAAACCTAACTGATCTTTTCCTTTAAATACTAACCTAATAATAAATGTTAAACCTAAAAGATATTAATTTAAAATAAAAATTACAAAGATAAAATAGGATAAGCCTAAGAAGTGCTAAATCTACTTGGAGGCCCAAAAGTTGTGTGAAACGGACAGCAAGTTTGCATTCAACGCTAGGATTGGGCGTTGAACGCCCAGAGAGAAGAGCACGCTTCTGACTTTAGCCCCCCGCTGGCATTGAACGCCAGGTTGGGCATTCAGCGCCCAGGGGGAGCTGCCAACATTTTCCTTTCTTGCTCCAGGCTTCTCCAAACTGCTCCGAATTTCACCTGAAACCATAAAAACACAAGAAAAACTCAAAGTAGCATCCAAAGGTGAATTTTTCACTAAAATATAATAAAACTTAATAAAATCTAACTAAAAACAATATAAAAATAACTGAAAAAAGGGTATAAGATGCTCACGCATCACAACACCAAACTTAAACTGTTGCTTGCCCTCAAGCAACCAAAACAATATAGGGCCAAGGAAGAGAAAATTCATAAGATTAGAGTTGTCAATTAAGCTCAGGTCCAATTACTGAATAGGGCTATGAACATTCTATTTCTAAATAGCTTTGGCATCTCACTATCCTTTGAAGCTCAGAAATATTGGCATCCTTCAGAACTAGAATTTGGATGATATTATTGATTCTCTTCTTTTAGGCTTTTGTTGATTCTTGAACACAGATTTTCTTTTCTTTGGTGCTTTGCACCTTTGACCCTAGCCGTGACTCTAAGTGTTTTGTTTTCAAGCTTAACTTGATACATAAATACCACAAACACTTAACTGGGGGAACCTTTTGGGTTCGACTTTTTCTTTTGCTTTTACTCCCAGACAGTGGTGCTCAGAGCCTTAGGTATACTCTTTAACAGCATTGGATCACGACTTTAAGTATTCAGTAATCAAGGTTTACTTGACACTTTCACACCACAAGAATATGGTTAGGCAAAACCACTCTTTTGAGCTTTAGATCAATTTTGACCTTCCTAACCATTGTTGCTCAAAGTCTTGGACCTTTTTTTTATTTTTATTTTTGCTATTTCTTTTGCTTCAAGAATCAATCTTTTTCTTATTATAGAGAATTAATATTTCTCTAAATTCCTGTTCCTCAAGAACCAATATACTCAACTTCAATATCAAATATGCACAGTTAAATCATACATTCAGAAAATAGATATAAGGCCACCACATCAAAGTAATTAGAATAATTCATAATGTAACTTGAATTCTCATGTATTTTATTATTACTTTCCTTCTTAAAACTTTATTTAAGTTCAATAGAAAATACATGAGACATCTTTCAAAAATAACTGAAAATTTTCAAAATTAACTACTAAACTAGAAAGCAGAAAATCCTAATAGTGATCATGTAACTCAGAATGGAAAGATAGAAAATAGAATAAAGTACTGAAAACAGAGATAAGATAAGATAAGGGAAACGAAACTCAACCACCTCAGTTATGGTGGTTGTTGCTCTCTCCGGAGGATCCCTTCTAGCACTTCAACTCTTCTAACTCACGCCCCTACTTCTTCTACTTCTCAGCCAGCTTACGAAGGATGATAGACTGGCCCCTGTGTTCTTCCTTCAGTTGGTCCATGGTAGATATCAACTGTCCAATGGATACTGCCAGTTGAGTCCAGTACTCGCGTGGAGGGATTCTTTACCCTTGAGGCTATTCAGGCTGCTTCCTCTTAGGAGGGAGGACTGGCTTTCGGATTGGTGCTTTCCCAAGTTCCCGAGTGTACTCCATGCTCTTCTTTGTGATTAGGTTGTCCACTGCAATAAATATATCTCTGTCAATCTGACTTTGACCTCCTTACATAAGCGATAGATGAGATGGGGAAAAGCAAGCCTAGAGAGGGCTGAGGTCTTTGCTGCAATATTGTATATTTTCGAAGAAATCACTCGATGAACCTCCACTTCATTGCCCAACATAATACAATGGATCATCACAGCTCGCTTCAAAGTGACCTCAGATCGGTTACTAGTGGGAAGGATGGAGTGCTGAATGAACTCCAGCCATCCTCTAGCAACTGGTTCGAGATCATTCCTTCTCAGCTCGAATGGCTGACCCTTAGTGTTGTTCTTCTATTGTGCTCCGGGAAGACATATGTCCTTGAGGACTTGATCTAGCCTTGGATCGGCTTGCACTCTCTTATTGAAAGAGTGAGGGTC
This sequence comes from Arachis ipaensis, assembly GCF_000816755.2. Lineage (NCBI taxonomy): Eukaryota > Viridiplantae > Streptophyta > Magnoliopsida > Fabales > Fabaceae > Arachis > Arachis ipaensis. Next base: position 105,345,922 of record NC_029794.2, on the reverse strand, counting down.
GTCCTTTAATGGGGGTAGCTTGAAGATTTTCCTCACTTTTTCCATTCCAAACTGTAGGGTCTTTGATAAACCACCATTTTATGGTTTATTTTGTATTGAATTGAGTGGATTTTATCCATTACTCTCACACTTATTCATATAATTCGCATGTTTTATATTTTTCTTCCTAATTTTGTGCTATGATTGAAAACATGCTTCTTTGGCCTTAAATTCGCTAATTTTAATCTTCTCTTATTACCATTTGATGCCGTAATATGTTTGTTAAGTGTTTTCAGGGTTTATAGGGCAGCAATGGCTTTGAGGATGAAAAAGAAGCATGCAAAAGTGGAAGGAACACAAGAAATTAAGGATTTCAGAATCTGGTAGCAACGCGCACGCATAGGTGACGCGTACGCGTGACCGGTGCAACAGACATACGACGCGCACGCATGGCTGACGCCTATGCATGGCCAGTGAAAAGCCCAGCGACGCATACGTGTGATGAGTGTCACGTGCTGCATTAAACAGAATTCGCTGGGGGCGATTTTTGGGCTACTTTTGACCCAGTTTTAGGCCTGAAAATACAGATTAGAGGCTGTAGAGTGGAGCTAGGAGGGGGAATCATTCAACTTTCATTCACACAATTTTAGGTTTTAGATGTAGAATTCTAAAGAGAGAAGCTCTATCATCTCTCTAGGTTTTAGGGTTTCTACTCCAATTTCTTCTTAGATTTAGATTTAATTTATGTTTTTATTTACAATTCCTTGCAATTTATTGTTCTAGTACCTTTGTTCTTCAATTCCACTTGTTATTTCCTTCACTTTGTTATCCTTATGTTTATGCACTCTTGATACTTTGGATCTTTGTTGATGCAATTTATATGTTCATGTTGTTATTGCTTTCTTCAATTGTCATTGTTAATTTCTTTCAATTGGTAGTTGTTAGATTTTATTATTGTTGTAATTTTTTCATGCTTTTATTTTGAGTCTACCAAGTGTTTGATAAAATGCTTGGTTGGATTTTAAATTATATTTTTTTATTCTTAGCTTGGATTGAGTATTTAGAGACTCTTGAGTTATCAAAACTCTTTTGTTGAATGGTAATTGGAGATTTCCGGTTAGCTTGAACTTCACCAAAGCTAGTCTCTCACTATGAGTTTACTAGGACTTGTTAACTCAAGTTGATTGTATGCACTTGACCTTCCTCCATTGGTTAGAGGTTAACTAAGTGAAGGCAATTCACATTCACCATCACAATTGACGATGATAATGAGGATAGAACTTCTAATTCTCTTTCCTTGCTAAGATCTTTCTTAGTTATTAATTTATTTTCTCGCTATTTTACTTTCTTGTTCCTTATTTCAAAAATCTCAAAAAGATACTTTCCCGTAATCAATAATAAACATACTTCCCTGCAATTCCTTGAGAGACGACCCGAAGTTTAAATACTTCGGTTAATTTTATTGGGTTTGCTTAAGTGACAAACAATTTAAACATTGATTGAGGTTTAATTGTCCATTTAGAACTATACTTGCAATGCGATATTTTTGTAAGAATATTTACCGACATTTTTCCTCCGTCAGTCTTCCCTCGGACCATGGTGCACCAAGTTTTGAACTCTAGGTAATCCTTCTTGTGTTTGTTTGTCATCCATAGATTTGCATAAAATTATCGAACCTATAGAGCTCCAATTTCAGTCACGAGGTTGGCCAGAACTTTTCAACCCCTAATTCAAATTTACTCTTGAATTTCCATGTATTTATCAGCTTTCAGTTTGAATTTTGCTTCCAGAATTACTGTCTTCTTGCTTACAACATTATAGTAATGTTCCTCATAAAGTGTGCTGTAAAACCGGTAAAGCTCGTAAGCAACTGTTGAGGGAGCTTTCCTCTTTCTTGAGGTTGATTCCCTAACCTTTGGTGCCATGGATAGTCAACAAGCGGAGCGTCTCAACATCAAACTTAATTTTTTGCTCGTCCCTGAGCAAAGAGAGAAGAAGAGGACGAAATAGGAAGCAAGGTGAGAAGAAGAAAGAGGAAGAGGGAGGACGTGTGAGAGGAGTGAAGGAAGGTTATGGATTTATAGATGTGGGTGGTGGTGAATTCGGTTATGGGAGGGGTGGTGGAGAAATTGGAATGAATTTTTTATTTATGGAGAGGTGAGGTTGAAAGCTATGAGTAGGATTTGTGGAGATAGGATAAGGATATGATGGGGATTTAGGGAGAGTTTTATGAAGGAGAAATAGTGGTGAAAATAAAAAAGATATGATATGATAAGATATGAGTCAAGTTTAGGAGATTTAGTGGAATGGTCAACTTTGTTGGTAAGACTGCTCCTCTCTCAGTGTTAAATGCCAGGTTGGGCATTGAACGCTGAGACTCGCCCTTGTTTTTTTTTAGAATTTTTGAAATTTCTGGCATTCAATGCCAAGAATGGGCGTTGAATGCCCTAAGGGGACCATGGACACTCCCAATTGGACGTTAAACGTCCAACTCCACTCCCCCCTGGGCGTTGAATGCCAGATTGGCATTCAATGCCAGCAGGAGGCATCCTCCAGGGTGTTCTGTTTCTCCTGCTGTGCTTTTTTGTTTCTGTTCTCAGTGCTATACATGATCACAAACATTAGAAAAATGAGAAAAACTATGAAAATAAATGAAAAATAACTTCATATGAAATCAAACTCAAATAAATAAAAATAGAACAAAAGAAAGTGAAAGTAAGCTATTGGATACGTATGGTTGGGTTGCCTCCTAACAAGCACTTCTTTATTGTCATTAGCTTGACAGCCACTGTTATCATGTCAGTAAGAGGGTGGATTGCTCGCAAACTATCTCATCCCCTAGGTAGTATTTTACCCTGTGGCCATTGACAATGAATTTGTTGTCCAAATTCCGGTCTTGAAGTTCTACATGACCATAGGGGGACACTCCAGTAACCATAAAGGGTCCTGACCATCTTGACTTGAGCTTTTCAGGGAAGAGCTTGAGCCTAGAATTGAATAGCAAAACCTTCTGGCCGGGTTCGAAAACTCTGGAGGCTATTTTTCTATCATGCCATTTCTTTGCCCTTTCCTTGTAGATTTTTGCATTTTCAAATGCAGCATGCCGAAATTTGTCCAGCTCATTTAGTTGGAGCAACCTCTTCTCTCTTGTAGTCTTGGTATCAAAGTTCAGAAAACCTTGTTGCCCAGTATGCTCTGTGCTCCAACTCTACGAGAAGATGACATTCTTTACCAAAGACTAGCTGATAAAGAGACATTCCAATAGGGGTCTTGAAAGCTGTCCTGTACGCCTAGAGAGCATTATCAAGCTTCCTTGCCCAGTCCTTCCTGGAGGTGCTCATTGTCTTCTCCAAGATCCTTTTGAGTTCCCTATTTGAGGCCTCAGTCTGTCCACCTGTCTGTAGATGGTATGGGGTTGCCACCTTATGATAGACTACATACCTCTGCAGAATTAAGTCCAGCTATTTATTGCAGAAGTGGCTACCTCCATCATTGATTAGTGTCCCTGGGATACCAAACCTGCTGAAAATATATTTCTATAGGAATTTCAGCACAATTCGAGTATCATTGGTGGGTGATTAGATCGCCTCTACCCATTTGGACACGCAGTCCATGGCCACCAGAATGTACATATTTGAGTAAGAAGCTGAAAAAGGTCCCATGAAGTCTATTCCTCAAATATTAAACAGCTCAATCTCCAAAATTCCTTGCTGTGGCATTTCATGATTATGAGGGTGGTTTCCCGCTCTTTCACACTTATCACAGTTTCTTACAAATTACTGGGAATCTCGGACGAGGGTTGGCCAATAGAATCTGCTCTGAAGGACCTTGGTCGCTGTCCTCTCCCCTCCAAAATATCCTCCATACTCATAACTGTGACAATGCCAGAGAATCTGCTGGGATTCTTCCTCTGAAACACAACGCCTGATCAGCCCATCTGAGCATCTTTTAAAGAGATAGGGTTCGTCCCATAAGTAGTACTTAGCATCATGCAAAAGTTTTCTGACTTGTTGTTTGGTGTACTCCTTGGGGATGAACCTCATGGCCTTATAGTTTGCAATGTCTGCAAACCATGGCGCCTTTTAAATTGTAAAGAGATGCTCATCTGGGAATGTCTCGGTCACAGCAGCAGTGGAGGGTAGCATTCCCTCCTTAGGTTTGATCCTTGATAGATGATCAGCTACTTGATTTTCTAATCTCTTTCTGTCTCTGATTTCAATATCGAACTCCTGAAGGAGTAGCACCCACCTGATTAGCCTTGGTTTAGAATCTTGTTGGTTAAAAGATACTTAAGAGCAGCATGGTCAGTATAAACAATAACTTTGGAACCAATTAAATAGGATATAAACTTATCAATTGCATAGATAACTGCCAGTAATTCCTTCTCTGTTGTGGTGTAATTCTTTTGGACATCATTTAAAACATGGCTGGCATAGTAGATGACATGCATAAGCTTGTCATGTCTCTGTCCCAAAGCTACGCCTATGGCATAATGATGGGTGGCAGAAATTAGCCAATTAAGAATTCAATATAGAAATAGCGTTGTGAGTATAGTTCTTAACCAGCTAAAATCCGCTCATCAATTTAGAAAGGTTGTCACAAATTTAGAATAAAAATACTGGGAGTATGAGTCCCAGGTCGTCTCCCAACGAGTTGACAAAAGGGTGCTATCTTATTAATCAGGAGTTTTCCGAGAGATTTGAGAGTTGAATGACAGAAAATAAATAATTGTAAATTAAAAGAGAATTATATATTCAAATTAAAAAGCCTTGACTAGGGGAATGATTAATTGGAAGTTCTATCCTTGTTGGAATTTTCTCAAGTGTAGTATAAAGAGGTTGTTATTTTCACGTAGTTAACCCTTACTAAATAAAGGAAATTCAAGTGATTGAGCTAACTCTTATTCGCAAATCCTAGTCCTCTCCCTTGGGAAGGTCTAGCTTTAGTAAATAAAGAATTAGCCAACAACTTCCAATTTAACTAATCACTTGAGCATTCCAACTCAAGTGTCTCCTTTTAATCAACCACATGTCAAGTTGGGAATCTACTCCATTGACATGAAAATTAATTGTATAGAATTAATTAGGGAATAAAAGAAAGACATGATAGACAATAACTACAATTTAATTAAAAGTGAAGGTAATCCTTTGCATTAATAAATTCTAAAAATAATCCAATTGTAACTCTAAACAAGAATTAAGAATATGGAATAGTAAGGGAATAAGAAAACAAACTAGAATAGTATCTTCAACGGAGGTGATGACTCTTCTCAATATCCAAAAGCAAAAGCATAAAACTAATGAACTGTGAATGTAAAGAAAACCTAGAGGACGAGTAATTTCTCTCTAGATTCAGATCTAAAAACTAAAACTACGCTAATGAGAATCTGTCTTGAGTCTCTGCTCGTTCCCTGGCTCTAGTCTGTGTTTTTGGGCTGGAAACTGGGTCAAAACTTGGCCCAAAATTGCCCCCAGCATTTTCTGTTATTTCTGCAGATCGCGCATGTCACGCGTACGCGTCAGTCACACACACACGTCATTGGTCATCCTTGTGTTTCACACGTACGCGTTGAGCATGCGCACGCATCATCTTGCAAAACTCCATTCCACGTGTACGCGTCAGGTACGCGCACGCATCACTGTAAAATCTCCAGATTGCGCGCACGCGTGAGCCATGCGTGCGCGTCGATGCTCGCTGGTTGTCTCCTTTGTTTCTTGTGCTCCTTCTATTTTTGCAAGCTTCCTCTCCATCCTCTAAGCCATTCCTGCCCTATAATGCCTGAAACACTGAACACACAGATCACGACATCGAATGGTATAAAGGGGAATTAAAATACACAAATTAAAGACTCTAGGAAGCAAGATTTCAACCATAGAATAACACTATGAATGAATTGTAAAATCAAGCAAATCATACAATAAGTGGGTAAGGACTTGATAAAAACCACTCAAATGAGCACAAGATAAACCATAAAATAGTAGTTTATCACATAATCACTGGCATCACACATCAGATCGAATGGTAGGTTCCAGTTGGGTGCGGCAATGATGGGTGCAGAGACAAGCTTTGCTTTTAAAGTTTCAAAGGCATGCATGAATTCTTTGTCAAAAACAAAAGGAGTGACAGTAGCTAGAATATTGCACATGGGTTTTGCAATTTTTGAAAAGTCTTTTATAGACCTCCTATAAAATCCTATATGTCCTAAGAAACTTCTGATTGCCTTAACATTAGTTGGTGGTGGTAATTTTTCAATCACTTCCCCCTTAACTTGATCAACTTCTATTCCCTTGTTTGAAATTTGATGATCAAGAACAATCCCCTCAATTGCCATAAAATGACATTTCTTCCAATTTAAAATCAAATTTGTTTCTTGCCATTGTTTCAAAACTAAGGCTAGATGATTAAGGCATGAGTCAAAAGAGTCTCCAAAAATAGAGAAGTCATCCATGAATACTTCAATAAATTGTTCAACCATATCTGAAAAAATGGAAAGCATACACCTTTGAAAAGTTGCAGGGGTATTACAGAGGTTGAATGGCATCCTTCTGTAGGCGAATACTCCATAAGGGCATGTAAATGCCATCTTTTCTTGGTCATGTGGATCCACTAAAATTTGATTATAGCCTGAATATCCATCCAGAAAGCAATAAAATGCATGGCCGGTTAATCTCTCAAGCATCTGATCTATGAAAGGTAGGGGGAAGTGATCCTTTCTTGTGGCGTTATTGAGTCTCCGGTAGTCGATACACATGCGCCATCCTATGACAGTTCTTGTTGGGATCAGCTCATTTTTTTCATTGTGGATCACTGTCATTCCTCCCTTCTTGGGCACCACTTACACTAGGCTTACCCATGGACTATCTAGGATAGGATATATAATTCCAGCTTTCCAAAGTTTTGTAACCTCCTTCTGGACCACCTCTTTCATAGTTGGATTCAGCCACCTCTGTGGTTGTACAACTGGTTTAGCATCATCTTCAAGTAGAATCTTGTGCATACACGTGGTTGGACGGATCTCCTTTAGGTCACTTATGGTCCACCGAGAGGAGTTTTATGGCTCTTGAGTACTTGAATCAGTGCTTCTTCCTCTTGCTGCCTCAGGGAAGAGTTTATAATCACTAGATAGGTATTTCCTTTGCCTAAGAACACATACTTTAAGGATGTAGGTAAGGATTTAGTTCGAGTTTAGAGGTTCTTTCCTCGACACTGGGCCTGCTTAGTGTCTCCCTTTGAGGTACTGGCTCATTCGGTTCGGGTAGTATGTCTTCAAGGCTGGCGTCTAATTCCTCTTCAAGCCTCTCAACTTCAAACACGTCTCCAACCAGGGGTTCTATGACATCTATCTTTATGCATTCTTCTGGGTGATCAGGGTGTTGCATAGCCTTGACTGCGTTCACCACGAACTCATTTTTATCAACTCTCAGTGTTACTTCCCCCTTCTGGACATCAATGATAGTGCTTCCTGTGAGTAGGAAAGGTCTTCCTAGAATGATAGATGCATTCTTGTCTTCCTTCATATCCAGTATCATGAAGTCTACAAGAAAAGTAAATGGTCCTACCGTCACAAGCATGCCTTCAACTACTCCTAGTGGAAATTTGATAGAGCGGTCAGCAAGTTGGAGGCAAATACGGGTAGACTTGATTTCTTGAATCTGGAGTTTCTTCATCAATAATAATGGCATTAGGTTGATGCATGCTCCAAGATCACATAAGGCTGTCTTTATGCAAGTGTCTCCAATGGTGCAGTAAATCATAAAACTTCCAGGGTCTTACAGTTTCTCAGGTAGATTCCTCTGAATGACTGCACTACATTCTTTAGTGAGTATAATTATTTTTGCCTCTCTCCAGTTTCTTTTGTTGTTCAATATGTCCTTCATGAACTTCGCATATGAAGGCATTTGTTCAAGAGCCTCTGAAAAAGGGATTTTAATTTCAAACTTCTTGAAAATGTCCAAGAATTTGGAAAATCATTTTATCTTTTTCTGCCTTTTGGAGTTTCTGAGGATATGGTAACTTGGCCTTGTACTCTAGGGTTTTGGATGGTGCAGGATGAGTAACTAGAGTGATTGTGAAAAGATTATCAGGGTGTTTGGAGGGGGTAGCCTTTGAATCAGTGCTTATTGCTTCCCCCCTTTCTAGCTGTTGAACGCCCATTCTACCCCCCTTCTGGGCGTTTAGTGCCCTGGATAGTGCTCTAGGTTGCTGCATCTTCACTCTCTGGTTTCTCTCCTTCATTCTGTGCTATATTGTTCTGAGATTGGGCATCTAAGATCTTGCCACTCCTCAACTGAATAGCTTGGCACTCTTTTCTTATTTGTTTAGATATATGCTATTTGGTTTGGCTCAATTGTGCTTCCATATTCTCAAGGAAAGCTCGAGTTTCTTGTAATATTTCTGCAAGCATGGACGCTATGTTAGGTGTAGTGTGAGGTTGTGGGGGTTGAGAGGGAGTGTTGTTGACTGAACTTTGCAAGCGTAGCACTTGTTGTGTGAGAAAGTTCAGCTGTTGGGCTAAAGATTCATTTTGGCCAAGAACGGTGTTTTTAGTGGACGCCTCCTAGACTTCCCTTTTCATTGAGGTCTAACCGGGTGAGTATAAATATTGATTGTTAGCAACCATCTCAATGAATTCATCAGCTTCTTCAGGTGTCTTTGTCATGTGTATTGAACCACCTGCAGAATGATCCAAAGACATCTTGGCTATGTCGGAGAGTCTGTCATAGAAGATATCCAGTTTGACCCAATTTGTGAACATCTCAATGGGGCATTTTTCTGAGCATAGACTTGTACCTCTCCCAGGCATTGTAGAGGGGTTCGCCTTCTTCCTGTTTAAAGGTCTGAATATCTCTTTGTAGTTTAGTTAACCTCCTTGGGGGAAGTACTTATTCAGAAATTTGTTGACTACCTTACTCCAGGTGTTCAAGCTTTCCTTGGATGATCAACTAGAAATTTTATTGCACTAGGATGATCAAGTGTGGGTTGAGCTCGAAATTATCTGCTCTAATAAGACGTACACTAATGCTCCTTCCATAGAATTCAGGAGTGGGAGCTGTGTAAGATCCCAATGTTCTTCTGGGTTGTACACTCTCTCTTGGATCCATAGTGAACTCTTCCAGTTCCTGCATACACAAACAAGAAAAAAAAATGGGAGTCTCTAGGTCAAGGTATAGAAAACTCTCAGTGAGGTATCCTAAAACGAAATAAAATAAAATAGAGTAAGCAATTAAGAAAAATTGGAATTCAAAAATAAGAATGCAAAGAATTTCGAAAATTAGAACAAAAGGAATTAGAGTCTTCGAAATTCAAAATGAAAAAGAGAATACTAAAGGACACCAAACATAAAATTTGAAATTAAATGAAAATAAAATAAGTAAAACAAAATTTGAAAATAAAGGGAAAGATAAACAAGATAAAATCGAAAATTAGGAAAATAAACAAGATAGAATTCGAAAATCAAAAAGAAAAATAATTAAACAAAAACTAGTAAAAATACCTAATCTAAGCAACAAGACAACCGGTAGTTGTCAATCACAATCAGTCCCCAGCAACAGTGCCAAAAACTTGGTGCGCAAAATTAGAATTCGCACAACTTAACCGGCAAGTGCTCCGGGTCATCCAAGTAATACCTCAGATGAGTGAGGGTCGATCCCACGAGGATTGTCAGATTGAGCAAGCAATGGTTATCCTGTTGGACTTAGTCAGGGAAATAGTAAAAGGAGTTGTTGTTGAAAACGCATAAAACAAATAAACAAGAAAAGCAATAAAAGGTTTGGTATAAAACAATGATGAGAAAACAGTTAAGGTCTCAGAGATGTTTATCTTTCTGGATTAAAACGTCTTACCAACTATTTTAACAATGAATGATTCATTCTGTGGCGAACCATAGGTGACTAAGCCCTAATCTCTTAGTGATTTAATCTCCCCTCACCTTCATCAAACGCTACTCTCGTGGTCATTTAATTCAGGTCAGAGGATTAAGTGAGATAGCTCTCTCGAGAATCACAAGAGCTCATGTAGAATAAGGGTCATACTCTCATTCCACCCAGATTCATAAGATTAAGAACCAAAATAACACCTTAGAATTGAATCAAACATTAATTAAAATAGAAGAATAAAAGTTCTAATCCATAGAAATAAATAGAGCTCCTAACCTTAACCCGGAGGTTTAATTGCTCATAACTTACAAAGAAATCAGGATTATGAAAAGTGCGAAAGAAAGAAGATTCCTAAACCTAACTGATCTTCTCCTTTAAATACTAACCTAATAATAAATTCTAAACCTAAAAGATATTAATTTAAAATAAAAATTACAAAGATAAAATAAGATAAGCCTAAAAAGTGTTAAATCCACTTGGAGGCCCAAAAGTTGTGTGAAACGGACAGCAAGCTTACATTCAATTCCAGGATTGGACGCTGAATGCCCAGAGAGGAGAGCGCGCTTCTGACTTTAGCCCCCCTGCTAGCATTGAATGCCAGGTTCGGCGTTCAGCGCCTAGGGGGAGCTACCAACATTTTCCTTTCTTGCTCCAGGCTTCTCCAAACTGCTCTGAATTTCATCTGAAACCATAAAAACACAAGAAAAACTCAAAGTAGCATCCAAAGGTGAATTTTGCACTAAAATATAATAAAACTTAATAAAATCTAACTAAAAATATATAAAAACAACTGGAAAATAGAAATCCCAAGTTGAATCCTTGGTTAGCTTAAGATAAAAAGTGTGTAATTGTTTAAGTGTGGGAAGCCTATTGGGAACATGGATGATAAAAACAAAGGGTAGAAAGTTGAAAAGAATAAAATAATTCAAAATAAAAATTTTTGGGAAGCATGCTCATGTGAAATCAAAATAATTGAATTACCATGTGCATTAAAAAAAAAGAGAGAAAAATATTTATTTTCAGTATCTAAATAAAGGGGATACAAAAGAATTCCCCACATGCAAAATAAAGCAATGCACATGGGACAAGATAAAAATTAAAATATGAACATGTATCAAAAGTGGGAAAAATATGGGAAAATAGGTAAAGAAGCTCTGCTTTACAAAGTATGTATGCTAGGTGAGATCTTAGACTAATCAAGGATTCGCTTAATTAGCTCACTTAGCCTTATACATATACCCTTACCTTTCCCTTGGCCCCATTACAACCTTAATTAAATACCTCATGACTTTGGTATGTCTATATTCTATAATTGTTGATTGGTTAGATGAAGAACAAAGTTATAGAAAGTAAGAATAAAAAAAGAAGAAGAATAGAGTGTTTAACGCAATAAACACTGAGTGACTAGAGAGTAAACACAAAATCCAGTGAGGGTTCAATAGCTCATTAACATATATCTCTGCTTAAATTATAAATTGTCTTGCAAGTTTATAAAATGTTTTTCTCTCCCAACTCAATTGTAAAGGCACTTTATCACTATCTAAGGCTTGGCTATATATATGATTCCTTGAGAATGTAAATTAATTCAACTACATGTAAGCTTTATATACAAGTGAATAAAAATTTAGAATTGCATGATTCATTTAGGTAGTTGCATTTAGATTAGATTGCGTTGCATGACATTCCACCACTTTAACCTAACATTACTCTTGGATTTAGCATGAGGACATGCTATTGTTTAAGTGTGGGGAGGTTGATAAACCCATATTTTATGATATATTTTGTGCTCAAATTGAGTGATTTATTCAATCCTTCACCCACTTATTCATATTAATTACATGGTTTTACTTTCCCTTCCTTATTATGTGATGTATGTGAAAAACATGTTTCCTATGCTTAAAAATAATTATTTTAATTACCCTTTTATTTCCATTCGATGCCATGATTAGTGTGTTGAGTAGTTTCAGATCTTCTAAGGCAGGCTTAAAGGATGGAAAGGAAACATACAAAAATGGAAGGAAAGCACAAAACGGAGTTTTTGAAGAAACTGGCATCCACGCGATCGCATAGGCGACGCGACCGCATGCCAGCGCGAATCAACAGCGACGCGACCGCGTGACTGACGCGATCGCGCGCCACAAGCAGAACGCAAATGATGCGGCCGCATGACTGACGCGACCACGTGATAAGAAAAACTCCAAATGACGCCACCGCGTGACCCACGCGGACGCGTGACAGAGGCCACGCACCAGAAATTACAGAAAATGCTCCTAGCGATTTCTGAAGCCCTTTTTGGCCCAAATCTAAGTCCGGAAGGCATAGACCAGAGGTTATAAAGTGGGAGAATGCATCCTTTCAAAAGGGGAGTCTCCAATTAGTTAGTTTTCCATGATTTAGATTTAGTTTTGAGAGAGGTTTTCTCCTCTCTCATTAGGATTAGGATTTAGAATTAGGATTTTATTCGCTTTCAGGATTATCTCTTTTTACCAGGTTCAATATTCCTTTTTATTATTTTCTCAATTTTATTTATGAATTCTTCTATGTTATAGATTACTCTTTTGAATTAATGTTATTTGAGGTATTTCAGTTTACAATTGCTCTCTTTTATTTATGTTATTGTTATTCCCAATCTGAAGACATTTTTATTCCAGTAGATTTATTTTTCCCCTTTTGGTCTTGGTTAAGAAATCAGTAACTCAGGAGTTATCAAACTCAACATGATTGATAATCGTTATCTTTGCTAATTGAATTGAACTTCAATAATCCCAATCTTTCCTTAGGGATTAACTAGGATTTGAGTATCTAACTAATTAGTCACTTGACCTTCCCTTGCTCTAGCAAAGGTTAACTAAGTGGAATTAAGATTCAATTTTCATCATCATTGATAAGGATAACTAGGATAGGACTTCTAATTTCTCATACCTTGCCAAAAGTTTATTTTACAGCTATTTATTTATTTTACAGTCATTTACTTATTTTAATTGCAATTTAAATTACTTGTTCCTTATCTTCAAAACCCCGATTTACAATCTCCATAACCGATAATAAGAACATACTTCCCTGCAGTTCCTTGAGAAGACGACCCGAGGTTTAAATACTTCGGTTATCAATTTTAAAGGGGTTTGTTACTTATGACAACCAAAACGTTTGTACGAAGGGATTTCTGTTGGTTTAGAAACTATACCTACAACGCGACTGTTTTTATAAAATTCTTTACTAGCAAAAATCCTAACGTCAAAATGGCGCCGTTGCCGGGGAACTGCAACTGTGTGCCTTATTATTGGTTATTGTAAATATTTTTCTTTTACTCGTCTATTTGTTTTTATTTTTTCCCTTTTATTTTCATTAGTCACTATGAATTCTTACCCCTCTCGCTTTGAGTTTGGTTCTAATATTGTTGAAAGGAATGAAAGTTATAACAGGAACATGCATCAAGGTCAAAGCAATCAAAGATGGATGGAGCCAAGAGGATCTGATCAACCCTTTAGGCAGCAACACCCTCCAAGATATCATGGACAAAGACCATTCTACAATGCATACCAAGGCAATGGACATGGTGGACAACCTCGTAGTTACCAACAAGCCCCACCCTATGCTTATAGGCTATCCTCTCAACACAACTTTGAACCACCACACTCACAAGCTCCTTTTCACCATTCACTACCATATGATCCTCATTTACCCCGATTCCAATCCAATTACTCCCAAACACCACCACTTCCCAATGTACCACGTCCAAATCCATCACCTCGAGAATCAGAAGTTCGCCTCAAGGGAACAGTAGATCAACTTCAAACAACCCTTCATCAACTGGAGCAAGCAATAAGTCAATTATCTTCTAGACGTTCAAACATTCAATGGCCTCCCAGAGCCCCATGTGGATAATCTAATGAAGGGCGTAGCATGAAGGAGATATTAGAAACTCCAGTGGAGAAGACAGAGCATGACTTCGTATTAGAACAAGTAGAGGAAGCTGTCATTATACAAGAAGAAGAGTTGGTTGAAGACTTAGGAGACGCTGAACTTCCATGGGAACCCAGAGTTGTGGAGAATTCTGTCAAGGCCGTTACAATTGATGCTAAAGAGGATACTGTACAACCCCCAAAGCAAGTCACTTATGAAGAACTAGATGGAATAATCCAAGAAGCAAATTTTCTTGATGATGATAGTCACAAGTCAAGTTCTCCTAGTAATGAACTTGCATCCGCAAGTGAATTCTCTGAGATCGAAGAATCTTCCCCAAGTGAATACGAAGATGACGCGGAGGTAAATTTCTCTCAACCTCCCGTTTATGACTTAAGTGACGAGGAAGACATAGAAGGCTTTGATCAGGACATGGATGCATTTGAAGAAGTCTGCATGGAAGTGGAGAAATTCACAGAAGAGCACAAGGGAGTAGAGCTCACAGAACCACTGGAAACACCTATCCCAAGGCCATTACCACCCAATACAAGCTTCAAGTGGGTACAATCCTTAACATTTAGCTTTATTTCTCCACTTGTATATGGTTTGCTTGAAACAGATGGCCAGCTTAGAGCTCTCTGCGGCTTTAAGAGTAAAAGGGAAATGGCTCATGCTCAGAGCTGGTGCACAAAGTTCCATAAGGTTCCACGCTTCAACTGGAAGTGTGCGGATTGGCATCATGATCTATCAAATGGATCTTGGAAAACGTTTGGTTATCTTGGTGAGAATCTAATTTCTAAACCGCTCGGATGGAAAAATATAGATCAAGACGAAGGCGGATTTAAAAGCCAAGTTTGGGATCCTGGAATCTATTCTGACATTCGTCACCCCGGGAGCCTGAGAATCTATTTGAAGCTGCTCAGAAGCTTTACATGCCTAGTTTGGGACCCCGGAGGCTATTGGCATTCCAAGCATTGGTGGAGATTCCTAGATGAGTTCAAGCACAAGCCACCATAACAGGAAGCTCATCCAATGTCCAACTTAAGGACTTTAACTAAAAGTGCTAGGTTGGAGACAACCCACCATGGTATGATCGTTCCTTTTTCAATTTTAATTTTATTTCATTTTGTTTATTTTTGAGTTTTATTTTATTTTATTTCATTGAACCTGGAATCATGCATAACATTCATATTAGCATTGCATTCTGCATTTTGCATAAAAAAAAAAACAAGGGTGTGCGATGCGACCGCATCATTCATGCGATCGCGTCAAGTTGCGAAAACACTCTCCATGCATCCGTGTCATTCATGTGGCCGCGTGATCTGGAGATCGGCGTAAACATCCAACGACCAGAAAGTTAGGCTGGAATCGTGCGGCTGATGAGCGGATATTTTATACGCTTTTTGGGGATAATTTCATATAGTTTTGAGTATGTTTTAGTTAGTTTTTA
Organism: Arachis ipaensis; assembly: GCF_000816755.2. Lineage (NCBI taxonomy): Eukaryota > Viridiplantae > Streptophyta > Magnoliopsida > Fabales > Fabaceae > Arachis > Arachis ipaensis. The sequence goes on along the minus strand of NC_029794.2, from coordinate 105,330,715 downwards.
GTCTAACGTAAGGTATTACTTGGACGACCCAGTGCACTTGCTGGTTAGTGGTACGCGTTGTGAAAAGTGTGATTCACAATTCATGCACCAAGTTTTTTGGCGCCGTTGCCGGGGATTGTTCGTGTTTGAACAACTGACGGATTATTTTGTTGCTTAGATTAGGAAAAATCTTTCTTTTTTTTTTTGGTTTAGAGTCTTTTATTATTTATCCCTTGTTAAAACACTTTAAATTTATAGCTCAGTTAATTAGAACGTGGTGTTTATGTTCATGATAATTGGCTATCATATTTTTTAAAAACCTTTTTCAAAAATAATTTTTATATTAAATCCTGTGCCAAACTTTAAGTTTGGTGTTTTCAAAAATAATCTTTCCTAAAATTTTTTAAGGTCCCATAACTCATTTGGCTAGAGCGTTAATCTGTGTTCTTGGTAATTGGGTTAGAATCTTTTATACTCTTTTCAAAACCTTCTTTTTCAAAAATATTTTTTTCTATTAAATCTTGTGCCAAACTTTAAGTTTGGTGTTTTCTTGTTGATTCCCCTTAGATTTTCGAAAATTTTGGTTTGGTTTTCTAAAAATTTTAAGTTTGGTGTTCTTCCTTCATGTTCTTGTGTTCTTGTGAGTCTTCAAAGTGTTCTTGAGTTTTCCTTGTGTCTTGATCTTA
>NC_029794.2:105329107-105329540 GCF_000816755.2 Arachis ipaensis | reverse complement strand
GAACAGTTTAAGCAAACAAAGCAGCAGCTATCAAAGCAAATAGCAGAAGAATGCCAAGCAGTTTAATTAAGGAGTGGGAAAACATTAAATACCCTACCTCAAGGCATCAAAAATTCGAGAAATGAGCAACCCACCAAAGATTCACCTGAGGACAGTAAGAGCCCAGGGAAAATTAATTCTGGCACTAAAACGCCAGAAAATGGGTGGAAGGCTGGCGCTGAACGCCCAGACCATGCCCAAAACTGGCGTTCAGCGCCAGAAACAAGGCAGGACTGGAGTTCAACGCCAGATATGGGCAAGAATTTGGCGTTGAACGCCCAAATGGGGCATACTCCAGCGTTGAACGCCCAACAGGGGCACATTTCTGGTGTTCAGGCGCCAGGAACAGACAGTGAGCTGGCGTCTAACGTCACTCCAGCTTCTGACTCTGGCA
>NC_029794.2:105312741-105328833 GCF_000816755.2 Arachis ipaensis | reverse complement strand
CTTGTTGTTTTTCTCTCTCCTCACTAAATTCAAAAATATCTTTTCAAAATATCTCTTCTAACTTCCTAACCTCTTATCTTTTCAAAATTTGTTTCAACTAACTAACTAACTTTTTGTTTGTTTCTTAACTTTTTCAAAACTACCTAACTAACTCTCTCTCTCTAATTTTCGAAAATATCTTCCCTCTTTTTCAAAAATTTCATTTTTTTTAACTAATTATTTTTAATTTTTTAAAAAAAAAATATTTTATTTCAAAATTCAAATTCTTTTTAGTTATTTTATTTTATTTTAGTATTTACTTCTTATAAAATAAAATAAATAAAAAGGTAAATCAGTCCAAGTTATATCCATAGATCCATCATGGACATAAATGGAAATGAACAGTCCAGGAGGACTCTGGGGTCATATTCTAACCCCTCTACTGCTTCATATGGGAGTAGCATCTGCATACCCTCCATTGGAGTCAGTAGCTTTGAGTTGAATCCTCAGCTCATTATCATGGTGCAGCAAAGTTGCCAGTATTCCGGTCTTCCACAGGAAGAACCTACAGAGTTTCTGGCACAGTTTCTACAGATTGCTGACACAGTACATGATAAGGAAATAGATCAGGATGTCTACAGAATGTTACTGTTTCCATTTGCTGTAAAAGATCAAGCTAAGAGGTGGTTAAATAACCAACCTAAGGTCAGCATAAGAACATGGAAACAGCTGACAGAAAAATTCCTGAATCAATATTTCCCTCCAAAAAGGATGACACAGCTAAGGCTGGACATCCAAGGCTTTAAACAAGGAGATAATGAATCTCTTTATAATGCCTGGGAGAGATACAGAGAGATACTACGAAAATGCCCCTCTGAAATGTTTTCAAAATAGGTGCAGTTAGACATCTTCTATTATGGGCTTGCAGAAGGAGCTCAAACTGGATCGAGAACCAACCGGTGATTAGCCGTGCTGTGACAGAGCGCGTGAGCGTAGTTTTCACTGGAAGGATGGAAGGTAGCCATTGACAACGGTGATCCACCAACACACAGCTTGCCATAAGAGGATGTGCGTGCGTGAACAAGAAGACAGAGGAAAGCAGGGATTCAGAAGACAAAGCATCTCCAAAACTCCAACATATTCTCCATTACTGCACAACAAGTAACTTTTAATTTATGCTCTACTGGTTACTCACAATTCAATTGATAAATATAATTGACTTCCTGACTAAGATTTACAAGATAACCATAGATTGCTTCAAACCAACAATCTCCGTGGGATTCGACCCTTACTCACGTAAGGTATTACTTGGACGACCCAGTGCACTTGCTGGTTAGTTGTATCGAAGTTGTGACAGACTGTAAAACTAGATCAGAGTATCTGGCCTAAGAAGCCATTACCAGAGATCACAATTTCGTGCACCAGCGGCCATTGTGCGTTTTGCACAAAACGCCCACGCGGTCGCGTTCCGGACGCGATCGCGTCACTTACACAACGTCAATCCCACGCGACGCGATCGCGTCGCATGGATTACACAACAACCCAAAAAGAGACAGAGAGTTGCACTGAAACGACGCTGGAATCGTGCGTTTAGCACAATTTCCAGCGACGCGATCGCATGCCCCAGGCGATAGCGTCATTCGCTCCCTAATCCATTCCATGCGATCGCGTGACCCCCGCGATCACGTCAACCACCATTTCATCCCAACCACGCGAACGCGTGCCCCACGCGATCGCGTGGATTCAAATTTCATAACCCCCAGTCATGCGAACCCTACCATTTGCGCCCCCCCAAACCCTTCTCCTTCCTCTCTTCTTTTCCAACCACCCAACCACCACCCAACCACCATCACTGACCGCCGCCACCCTGCCGACCACCCAGACCCCGTCGCCATGCCACCCCCTTCCTCCTTCCCCTTCTTTCTTCTTCTTCCTTCTCCTTCCTCCCTCCACCGCCACTGCCCCCCTCCGCGATCACCACCCCACCGCGCCGCCGTCACCGCCGCGTCCCCATTCACCACCCACCCTTTCCCCTTACCCCCATTACCCTTCCCGAAACCCCTGCCCCCGAAAAGCAACCACTGCCTCCGCCACCCTCCTCCGCCACGCCAGACGCCACCGCCACCATCCCCCAGCCACCTCTCTGCCCACTCTCCTTCATTCGCCTACCAGGTTCCGACGAACGCCACCCTTCTATCCATTCGTAGTTAATTCATATTTTTCTGTTTATGTTCATATTTAGGCTAGTTAGTTATGCATGTTGTAGTGGATTTTAGGTTGTTAGGTAGCCTAGGATGTGGTTAGAGGATTTAGGCCTGTTTAATTGTGCTGTTCATGTTTCTTGTTTTCTAATTCTCGCAATTCTGCCATTGCTTTTATGTTAGTATTGTTCATATGCTGTAATTTTGTTTGGATATGAGTTACCTATATCTTCTCATTGTGAATGCTTGTTACTTGGAATATGATCATTATGCCACTTTCCTTAAACCACTTTTTACTAACTCCCTAATTTTAACTTCCTAAACTCTTTTTCAATTCTAACCAACCTAACCTTTCACAACATCTCTTCTGTTTTTTCACTTTCTTTTAACCTTCTAACCAAGGCATAATGTTAATTTTCCTAATTAACATGACTTCCATTACATTTTGGATTGTGAATTCTTCTTTTTGGACTTTTAACTCCTATACAATCCTTAATGCACATTTACTTAACTCATTTTCATTATCCTATTGCTCCTTTGCCAGTTTGTGTTTCTTTTGATTATTTGCCTATTTGCTTTCCTTGTTTTTATTATATCCTAGTTTTCTGTTTTTTAGGATGTCTGCCAGCCAAAGAAAAGGAAAAGCAAAGGCTACTACTGGCAAATGCAAAAGAGGAGAATCTTCTATGTCCATCATGGATATCATGCATGATGACTCCTAGTGGGAGAAAAACTTTACCCCGCAGGAGAAGGCCGACCAGCTACTCCCTGCTACTGATCCAGCAAAGTTTCCAAACCGATACTGTGAGCTGAAGTATCCGGTGTTTGCAACCTCTAGGAACTTGTACCTGGAGAGGACTTTGAAAATCGCAGAAGAACTCCAGCAATACACCTCTGAGCAAATCAAACAAAGAGGCTGGTTCTTTCTGGAAAGAAACCTGGCTGAGGTCAATGCATCTTGGGTAAGGGAATTCTACTGCAATTACTTCAAGACTTCCCTAGATGCAGTAAACCTAGGAGGGAAGCAGATTCTGGTCACTGAAGAGGCCATAGAGGATGTTCTGAAGCTTCTGCCTAAATTTGATCAGCTGGATGGTTATCAAAAAGCTGAGGAGGATATGCGCTTCATGCAGTTTGATTGGGATGCAGTCAAGGCCAGGATAGCCCTTGACCCGACCGTTCCATGGATCATGGGTCAGAACACCACCATGCCAAAGGGAATCAAGCGGATTTACTTAAATGATGAGGCTCGGCTATTGCACCAGATCCTGAGCAATTTTGTCATGCCGAGTACCCATGAGACAGAGATACCTGCCGCTATGATCACCCTCCTATGGTGTGTGATGGAGGGTAAGGACCTGTACCTGCCACGCTTTATCCGATACCACATGGCCAAGGTCCACGTCTGAGGCACTCTTCCCTTTCCTTATCTGATTACACAGCTAGGCCGTCGAGCTGACGTGCCTTGGGAGGATGCTGATGAAAAGCCACCTGCTGCAGATTGCAAGAAGATTATCCCTCACAGCAGGAACTTTCTGGCTTTGGGCTACAGACCTCCATTCCTCACTGCTACTGATGAGACAGCCACACCATCTGCCAGCCCCTCTTCTTCCACAGCTACCCCAGCTACCCCTGCCACCACCACTGCACCTCCACCTGCCTCTGAGCCAGTTTATCAGCTAGTGCACCGCCTGTTTCGGCAGCTTGACCAGCTTGACCAGAGCAACAAGCGACGCTATGAGCACCTGAAGCTGATGATACGATCTGGCGACATCCCCTCCGAGCTTGACACACCATCCGAGGCATCTGAGGAGGAGGTAGATGATCACGAGGCAGAGACCCATCCACAGAGCGAGGCTGTGCCGGCAGGCACAGAGCAGGTCGCATCACATCAGGAGGCTCCGCCTCAGATTCAGGCTGTAGACCCCGAGATCCCTATCCAGTCAGCACCTCCTCTGCAACAGGCAAATCCTCAGACCACCACTACAGAGACTCCAGCTACCTACGCTTCCAGTGATGACACCCCTTCACACCCTGATTGAGTGAGCATCAGGGACGATGCTTCATTTTAAGTGTGGGGAGGTCGCCATCTCAGGCGTATTCTTTTGGTGAACCACTATAGACTCTTTCATTTTATTTTGCTATTTTTCTGTATTTTTCTCTTTATTTTTATTTTTTTTTCCCAATACTTATACATTGCTATTTTCATGTATTTATACTCTATTTTCTGCATTTCGCACTTTAGTTCATATTTTAGCCATTTAGTTTAGTTGCAATTCTAACTTATTAATTATAGAAATTATGGATTAATTAGTATAGTTTACCCTTTTTAGCATAAGATAGCTTAGTTTATATTGAAAATATAAAAAGGAAGTAAACTAGGAACTTAAATATAATTGAAACAATCCACACACCTTGTGTATATAGCATTACATGTTAGTTAGTTAACAACATTTCATCAAGGAGAAACACTAGAACTTTAAAGCCACCTTAAGTTTTACATTGAGAATAATGGGAACTTTTAATTTTACTTGCATGACATACATAATTGATAAATGATTTTTGAGCTAGAGAATACACAGCCTGTGAGTTTTGAGCTTAATTGTATGGTTACATTCAAACCATAAATTTTATTCCTGTGTGTTCTGCCTTTCTTATTTATTCTGGTGTTCTTTACTTTGTTTTAATCTATATGTCCGATTATAGAATAGAAATACATACCAAGAGAGTGATTGAGGCCATTGTTTAATTTTAGCTCACTTATCCCAAATTAGCCTACCTTTTACATCACCCTTTTTAACCCCCTTGAGCCTTTAAATCCCCTCTTATTCTATAAGCCACATTACTAGCCTTAAGCAGAAAAACGAAATAAAAATCCCAAGTTGAATTCTTGGTTAGCATAAAATAAAAAGTGTGTAATTGTTTAAGTGTGGGAAGCCTATTGGGAACATGGATGATAAAAACAAAGGGTAGAAAGTTGAAAAGAATAAAATAATTCAAAATAAAAATTTTTGGGAAGCATGCTCATGTGAAATCAAAATAATTGAATTACCATGTGCACTAAAAAAAAGTGTTATTTTTCAGTGGTTGAATAAAGGGGACACAAAAGAATTCCCCAAAAGCACAAAACGGAGTTTTTGAAGAAACTGGCATCCACGCGATCGCATGGGCGACGCGGCCGCATGCCAGAGCGAATCAACAGCGACGCGACCGCGTGACTGATGCGATCGCGCGCCACAAGCAGAACGCACATGACGCGGCCGCATGACTGACGTGACCGCGTGATAAGGAAAACTCCAAATGACGCGACCGCGTGACCTCCTGGGAAGTCCTCGTGTTGCACCTCTTTTTTTTTTTTTACATCGTGCTTACCCTCGTTCTTTAAACAGCGCTATCTTGAATAGTTTAGTTAAAGCGAGTCTCAATGACCTGATTTTAGGCAAGCTCGCACGGGCCCCGCATGGATTCGCAGCTCGACTTACCCTACGTCGCGAGACATGCATATGATAATTATGTGTGCGTATTTTAATAGGTGCGATCATACCAGCACTAATGCAATGGATCCCATCAGAACTCCGCAGTTAAGCGTGCTTGGACGAGAGTAGTACTAGTATGGGTAGACATCCTTTTCCGTGAGGAGACATACTCGAGGAAAGTGCTCTAGAGGTCAAATTTTGATGCTGTTTTTTGCAACAATCTCTAGAAAAATAAGATCTTTCCATCCTCCAAATTTGGTGAATTTACACTATGTGGATTTTTTTTGACGATTTTTTTACCGCCCCGAAAGCCGGAAATTCAAAAAAAATGAAAAACGGAGCAAACTTGCGATTTTTGACCTGGATTTTTTTGTGCAGCCTTTACATAATATTACCAAGGTTCCCTCAAAATCTCACGAAAAATGCACGAGCCAATTCTGAGATATGAAAATTTGGCTCCTCCGTTGCAACGCTCCGAGCCATCGTTGCAACGGCGGGTGCCTCCGTTGGGGGCGGGGGAGCCTGGCAGCACACCACAACCACAACGTGCTTGCTAGTGTGCCTAGGGGATGGCAAGGCAATGTGCATATTGCTGGCATTGCGCCCAGCAAGCCTTTGGGCAACTCAGACGCGTGACAGAGGCCACGCACCAGAAATTACAGAAAATGCTCCCAGCGATTTCTGAAGCCCTTTTTGACCCAAATCCATGTCCGGAAGGCATAGAGCAGAGGTTATGAAGTGGGAGAATACATCCATTCAAAAGGAGAGTCTCCAATTAGTTAGTTTTCCATGATTTAGATTTAGTTTTGAGAGAAGTTCTCTCCTCTCTCTTTAGGATTAGGATTTAGAATTAGGATTTTATTCGCTTTCAGGATTATCTCTTTTTACCAGGTTCAATATTCCTTTTTATTATTTTCTCAATTTTATTTATGAATTCTTCTATGTTACAGATTACTCTTTTGAATTAATGTTGTTTGAGGTATTTCAGTTTACAATTGCTCTCTTTTATTTATGTTATTGTTATTCCCAATCTGAAGACATTTTTATTCCAGTAGATTTATTTTTCCCCTTTTGGTTTTGGTTAAGAAATCAGTAACTCAGGAGTTATCAAACTCAACATGAGTGATAATCGTTATCTTTGCTAATTGAATTGAACTTCAATAATCCCAATCTTTCCTTAGGAATTAACTAGGATTTGAGGATCTAACTAATTAGTCACTTGACCTTCCCTTGCTCTAGCAAAGGTTAACTAAGTGGAATTAAGATTCAATTTTCATCATCATTAATAAGGATAACTAGGATAGGACTTCTAATTTCTCATACCTTGCCAAAAGTTTATTTTACAGCTATTTATTTATTTTACAGTCATTTAATTATTTTAATTGCAATTTAAATTACTTGTTCCTTATCTTCAAAACCCCGATTTACAATCTCCATAACCGATAATAAGAATATACTTCCCTGCAGTTCCTTGAGAAGACGACCCGAGGTTTAAATACTTCGGTTATCAATTTTAAAGGGGTTTGTTACTTGTGACAACCAAAACGTTTGTACGAAGAGATTTCTGTTGGTTTAGAAACTATACCTACAACGCGACTGTTTTTATAAAATTCTTTACTAGCAAAAATCCTAATGTCAATGATCATGAATCAAGCTCTCCTAGTAGTGAACTTGCATCCGAATTTGAACTCCTTGAGCTTGAAGAATCTTCCCCAAGTGAGTATGAAGATAATGTGGAGGTAGAATTTTCTCAACCTCTAACTTATGACTTGAGTGATGGGGAAGAAATCGAAGGCTTTGATCAAGACATGGTTGCAGTTAAAGAAGTTTGTAAGAAAGTGGAAGAATTCACAGAAGAGTACAAGGGAGTGGAGCTTGAAAGACCACTAGAAACACCTCTCCCAAGGCCATTACCAGCCAATACAAACTTCAAGTTGGTAAAATCCTTAGCCTTTATCTTCACTTTCCCACTTGAATATGGTTTACTTGAAACCAATGGCCAGCTTAGAGCTCTTTGTGGCTTTAAGAGTAAGAGGGAGATGGTTAGTAATAGAAGTTAGCATGCAAGGTTCAATACGGTTCCACGCTTCAAATTGAAGTACAAGGATTGGTATAGAGCTCGACTGAATGGGTCTCGGAAGATGTTTGGGTATCTTAGTGAGAATTCAGATTGTGTACCACCCGGTTGGAATAATATAGATCAAAACAAAGACGGGTACAAAAGCAAGGTCTGGGATCCTAGAATTCATTTTGATAATCAACACTCTTGGAGCCTTGTCACTTGCTTTAACTTGCTTGATGGATTTACGTGCCTAGTTTGGGACTCCGGAGGCCATTAGAACTGCAAACACTGGTGGGGATTCCTGGATGAGTTCAAGCACAAGCCTCCATGACAAGGAGCTCACCAAATGTCCAACTTAAGGACTTTAACTAAAAGTGCTAGGTGGGAGACAACCCACCATGGTATATTCTTTCCTTTTTGTTCTTAGTTTTATTTTATTTTATTTTTATTTGTGTTCATTCATAATTTCTGCATAGTCATCTGCATTCTGCATTTTGCATTCTGCAAAAAAAAAGGGGGGATTGATGCGCAAGCGTTAACGACACGCACGTGTCGTATGTGTCTGCGCAACTAGACAGAGAGTTGCGCGAGAGACGCGCGGGAGGGTGCGTAAAGCACAAGCCACCCCACGCGTACGTGTGCCTCACGCATACACGTCCCCTGTAGAAAGTTCAACCCACGCGTAAGCGTCAGCGACGCGTATGGGTGGGGATGAAAATCGGCGTGAAGAGCACATTGAACAGAGAGTTGTGCTGCCCTTGCGATGGAATTATGCTAGAGGCACAAAATCACTCACGCGTACGCGTCCCTAACGCGTGCGCGTCACTTCGCTTTCAGACCACCCACGCATACGCGTAGGCGACGCTTACGCGTCGAGTGGCCAATTCAATTTTCACGCTTACACGTGATGCCCGCGCACGCGTCACATTCCGTTTTTCATTTCTTTTTCTTTTCTTCTATCTTCTCTCCTTCTTTCTTTCTCTTTTTTTTACTTTCTTCTTCTTCCTCTCTTTAACTTCTCATCCTTCTTTACTTTCATTCTATTTTACTTAATTTATTTGCATACTTTCATTCATTGCATTTTAACTTTGTTCATGATTTTATTTTCTTTTCTAAGTCTATTATTTTTTCATTGGTGTTAAATGTTCTTATTCAACTGTTGTCTCTTTTCTGGTATTATTTTGGTGCTTAGTGACTTGTTCACACTGTTGGATGATATTATTTATCTGTCAATGCCAATCTTTTATGATACCTGTGTTCCTTTGGCATTGACATGAATTTATATTTTCTTTTATCACCTACTATTTCTTCCCCATTGTTGCAATTTTTGCACTGTTGTTATGCCATTTGCTTCTACTGTTTTCTCACTTGCATGTTGTAGCTACCATGTAATTGAGACCCTCATTATTTGGCATTAACCCAACCATATTTTATTTGTTTTCTATCTTTATTTATGGGTTATTTTTCTTCTTTTCCTCTTCTTTCAGGATGGCCACCGGGAAAGGAAAGGAAAAGAACTTCTATATAGGGCGACAGACAAGTCCATCTGCACAATCTTTGGAGAAAAGCATCAGTTGTAGCAGCCCATCCACTTGCACATCTTAGCATGCACCGAGGACGGTGCAATCTTTAAGTGTGGGGAGGTCGATACCGACTTCCACGGGTTAGTTATTTTCTTCTCAACACCACTGTTTTATTTTCCTTGTTACTTGTTGCAATTGCATGTTTGATTGCATGTTTGCTTGATTTTGTGCATATTCTACCACCGCTTGGTTGAAGTGATGAATTCTTTTCCAAGAAATTATTTTATAATATTTCACTAATTTAAATTGAAAAATTTTTGATAAACTTGCTTGAAGAAATTTATTTTGGAACATGGTTTAGAGCTCGAACACACAAAACCAATGAGATTTTGAGCCTATTTGATTGGTTGCATTTTATCAACCAATATTATGTTTTAGTGCGTATTTTTCTCTCTAAAATTGTGATCTTTGTCTTGCTTGATTCTATATTTCTATGGTTTGATGTATGCATGTACTTATATGATTGAGACCTTTGTTTTACTGAACTTACATACCCATATGGCCTTACTCTTTCATTATCCTTTGCAAACCAATATTGAGTCTATTATACCCCTTTGTTCTTTACTTTAGTTCATCACTAACTCTAAGCGAAAAATAATAATGTCCTTAATTTGAATCCTTGGTTAGCTTAGATTAGTGAGACATGAATTAAGTGTGGGAAAAGTGGGTTTGGAAACGTTTGGTTTTGGAAATTAAGTATGTTAAACTTCTTTATGAAAATGTGAAAGAAATGTTTAGAACATGTTCATGCATTTAATAATTTAATCATATGCATTGAGAAAAATAAAAAAAAATATAAAAATAAAATTAAAAAGAAAAAAAAGGATAAAAAGAAAAGAAAAAAAAGAAGAGCAAATAATAAAAAGGGGACAAAATGCCCCAAAGTAAATTATGATAGCAATACATATGTACTGTACTCAAAATCGGATGCATGAATATGTGGTAAACATAGTAAATGGGTAGTCAGATTTTGTATTGTGATTACATAGATTGTCTTAAGTTAGGTGGGAAAAGTTTAAGTTAATTAAGGATTCAGATTTTAGTCCACTTGCTTATTATCATTCGATGCCGTGATATGTGTGTTAAGTGATTTCAAGGTTTATAGGGCAGGAATGGCTTAGAGGATGGAAAGGAAGCATGCAAAAGTGGAAGGAATGCAAGAAATTGAAGGAATTGCTAAAGCTGTCAGCCTTGACCTCTTCGTACTAATTCGACCATAACTTGAGCTACAGAGATCCAAATGAGGCGGTTCTAGTTGCGTTGGAAAGCTAACATCGGGGCTTGGAAATGATATATAATTTGCCATAGTTGCCACGCTGTTAGGCGACGCGCACGCGTCGATCACGCGTACATGTGACCTGGAGAAAATTCAATCCACGCGTACGCGTGACAGTGCCGCGTGCTGGACGTATCAGAAATTGTTGGGGGCGATTCTGGGCTATTTTTGACCCAGTTTTTGGCCCAGAAAACACAAATTAGAGGTTATAAAGTGGGGAAATCCATTCATTCATGGGGATCATTCATTCATTATTCACAATTTTTTTAGGTTTTTAGATGTAGTTTCTAGAGAGAGAGTCCTCTCTCTAGGTTTTAGGATTTAGGATTTCTCTTAGTTTTAGGATTACTTCTTCTCCATTCCAGGTTCAATGTTCCTTTAATTTAGTTTCTCTTCTACTTTTATTTATTCTAGTGCTTTGGTTTATCTATTCACTTGTTAATTACTTATTTTCCTAATTTGGTTTATGAACCTTCCAATGTTAGATTTGATTTTGTATTTAATGCAATTTGAGGTATTTCAGACTTATGATTTTAATTTAGCTTTTTACATTCTTAGCTTGAATTGATCAATTGGTGACACTTGAGTTATCAAACTCCTTTGTTGATTGATAATTAGAATTTGCTGGTTGATTTGGATCCCTCTAAAACTAGTCTTTCCTTAGGAGTTGACTAGGACTTAAGGAATCAAATCGATTAGTCCACTTGACTTTCCTTTATTTAGTAAGGGTTAACTAGGTAGGAGTAATGAACAATTCTCATCACAATTGATAAGGATAACTAGGATAGGATTTCCAGTTCTCATACCTTGCTAAGAGCTTTATTAGTTATTACTTTAATTCTTGCAATTTACTTTTCCTGTTCATTATTCAAAAAACCCCAAAAAGATAATCTTCCATAACCAATAATAAATACACCTCCCTGCAATTCCTTGAGAGACGATCCGAGGTTTAAATACTTCAGTTATCAATTTTATTAGGGATTTGTTACGTGTGCAACCAAATTTTTGTACAAAAGGATTCTCTGTTGGTTTATAAACTATACTAGCAACGAGACTTTATCTTTAAAATTCTTCACCGATAGAAAATTAGTTCATCAATAATCATCGATGAAAACCACAAAGTATCGAGCCCTAATTCCCATAGAAGCGGTGGGAGCAGGTCCCCAAATATCAGAGTGGATATGATCAAAAGGAGAGCAAGCAAGAGCTGAATTATTGTGAAAAGATAAAGCAGGTTGTTTGGCAGTTTGACAAGAAATGCAATCAAAAGATTCATTATTAACCTGACCCAAAACACCCTTAGACACAAGAGGATGCAAATTTCTAAGGAGCTGTGGACAAGACAGTGATGCCACAAGTGAAGGGTAGATGGAGAAGAAATAGCATAGAGATTTGACATAGGGATATGAAGATTCTCAAGCTCAAACAATCTTCTGACCTTATGTCCAGTCCTGATGATCTATCCCGTCTGACGATCCTACACATGACAACTAGAAATAGAAAAATTGATATCAAAACTAAGTTCAACAAGTTGGCCAACAGAGATAAGATTAAAGTTTAATTTTGGTATAAAATAAGTATCAGGGAGATTAAGATTGGATTGTGAAATGTGTCGTATTGATGAGCGGATATTTTATACGCTTTTTGGGGATAATTTCATATAGTTTAGAGTATGTTTTAGTTAGTTTTTAGTCTATTTCTAGTAGTTTTTAGGAAAAATTCATATTTCTGGACTTTACTATGAGTTGTGTGTTTTTCTGTAATTTCAGGTATTTTTCTGGCTGAAATTGAAGGAGCTGAGCAAAAAGCTGATTCAGGCTGAAAAAGGACTGCTGATGCTGTTGGATTCTGACCTCCCTGTACTCAAAGTAGATTTTCTGGAGCTACAGAACTCGAAATGACATTCTTCCAATTGCATTGGAAAGTAGACATCCAGGGCTTTCCAGCAATATATAATAGTCCATACTTTGCATAAGGATAGATGATGTAAACTGGCGTTCAACGCCAGTTCTCTGCCCAATTCTGGCGTCCAGCGCCAGAAAAGGATCAAAAACTGGAGTTGAACGCCCAAACTGGCATAAAAACTGGTGTTCAACTCCACAAATGGCCTCTGCACGTGAATTGCTTAAAATCTCAGCCCCAGCACACACCAAGTGGGCCCCAGCACACCAAGTGGGCCCCAGAAGTGGATCTCTGCATCATCCATCATAGTCCACTCATATTTTGTAACCCTAGGCTACTAGTTTAGTATAAAAACAACTTTTAGAGCACCCGTAGAAAGGATTGGGCAAGGAGCTTGGATGATGCTCTGTGGGCTTACAGAACAGCATTCAAGACCCCTATAGGGACCTCTCCATACCAACTAGTGTATGGTAAGGCATGTCACCTGCCCGTGGAACTGGAACACAAGGCCTACTGGGCAACCAGATTCCTAAACTTTGATGCCAAACTAGCAGGAGAAAAATGATTGCTCCAGCTAAATGAGCTAGAGGAATTCAGATTCACAGCTTTCGAAAATGCCAAGCTTTATAAAGAAAAATTAAAAAAATGGCATGACAGAAAGCTGTCATCTAGAATCTTTGAACCAGGACAGAAGGTTCTGTTGTTTAACTCTAGACTCAGGCTATTCCCCGGGAAACTGAAATCCCGGTGGAGGGGACCATACGTGATTACAAGTGTATCACCATATGGTTATGTGGAGCTTCAAGATATTGATTCTGATAAGAAGTTCATTGTCAATGGACAGAGAATCAAGCATTATCTTGAGGGCAACATTGAGCAAGAATGCTCAAGGCTGAAGCTAGATTAAAAGCTCAGCAAGGTCCAGCTAAAGACAATAAAGAAGCGCTTGCTGGGAGGCAACCCAGCCATGGGGCAACAATCCTCTAAGCATTTTGCCCTATTTTTATTTTTATTTGTTTATATAAAGTTCACTGACACTAAGGTAAAGAATCATTTGCATAAGTTTATAGGGTTACAGAAGAAATCTACACACAAAACAGAGATAGGGAGCTTACTGGCAAGAAAACGCCAGTGAAGGCCATTTTGGGCATTCAGCGCCCAAAATGGGCATCCAGTGGGCGCTGAACGCCAGTAAGGATAGCTATCTGGCGTTGAACGCCAGAAAAGGGCAACAACTGGGCGTTGAACGCCCAAAACAGGCAGTGTTTGGGCGTTCAAACGCCAGGATGGTGGGGAGGAGCTCTCCTTCTACCCATCTCCTTCTTTTTCTTTTGCTTGAGGACAAGCAAAGCTCTAAGTTTGGTGTGCTTATCCGTGATCACTAAGATCATGGCCCCTAAAGGAAAACAACCCACTCCAAGAGGAGCAAGGGCGTGATCTAAAGGAACTGAAGCGCCAGAAATTCTCTCTTCAAGGACCAAGCACCTCACAGACTAGAGGAACATCCACTTCCCAAACCTCAAGGTTGTTGAGTTCTAATCTTAGCCTTAACTCTGTGATAACTGTTCTTATTTTAATTTTACCTTAGGAGTCATATAGTAGTAATTAGTATCTATTTTGTATTTATCTCCAATTAAGCTATAGTTTATTTTTCTCATAATCATTAAACATGAATAAAGTAGTAGATCTTTTGAATAAGAAGCAATAAAATTTCGAGTTTTGCTGATGCTGTTGGATTCTGACCTCCCTGTACTCAAAGTGGCTTTTCAGGAGCTACAGAACTCGAAATGACATGCTTCCAATTGCATTGGAAAGTAGACATCCAGGGCTTTCCAGCAATATATAATAGTTCATACTTTGCACAAGGATAGACAGAGTAAAGTAGAGATTCAGAAGACAAAGCATCTCCAAAACTCCAACATATTCTCTATTACTGCACAACAAGTAACCTTTAATTTATGCTCTACTGGTTATTCACAATTCAATTGATAAACATAATTGACTTCCTGACTAAGATTTACAAGATAACCATAGATTGCTTCAAACTAACAATCTCTGTGGGATTCGACCCTTACTCACGTAAGGTATTACTTGGACGACCCAGTGCACTTGCTGGTTAGTGGTACGCGTTGTGAAAAGTGTAATTCACAATTCGTGCACCACGTATGCAAGAGGGAAGCATCAACAATGTTAACAGAAGGTGCATTTGTAGTGGTAGACAAAGATGAAAAAAGATGACGCAAAGGAGACATGTGATTAAAGTAACCAGAATCAAAATACCATTTAGAATTATCTGGAGAAGTGGAAAGAGCAGTAGAAGTATTACTAGAAAAGGAGAGAAGTAGCTTAAGAAGAGACTCAATATTGGATGGAGAGACAGAAGGTGGATTTAGAGAAGCAGAGTTAGTGGATTCAGTAGCAGCAGCAGCAGTAAAAGCAGGCACATTCTGATTAGTGTAGTTGGAACGAGAATGATGCTTATTTTGATCTAAATGTGGTGGATGAGTAGGACAGGTAGTAATCAAGTGTCCCAAGAGCTTGCAATAATGGCATAACAGTGTTAGACAATTGTATCTAATGTGACATTTTTGCTTGTATTTGCGACATTCAATAGAAGGACAGTCTGAGAAGAGGTGTCAAGAATGGTTATAATTTTGATAGAATTTATCCTTTCTGTTTGTGGTAGCAAAGACATCCAATTTTTTCATGATAGTAGAGACAAAAGCAAAGGAGAGAAGAAACTGTAAAATCGGAGCAGAAATTGAGAAAATGGAGCACAAAATCGGAAAAAGCTCACAAAAATCCTTAGAGAGGTTCCCACTGTCAGCCACGTCAACAGTCATATCAGCAGAGAAAGACACGTGGCGATACGTGAGAGGCGAAGGAAGATACGTCAATCTCTGATGCGGCGATGGAGTGGCATACTGGTCAGAGGCAGGTCAGGCTGGTCACGCGGGTTAAAAGCGGGTCCGTACGGTGCTCCATTGTATGACACATGGTGTGCTGCGAAGCTGTTGATCCTGGGCGTGGATCCAACGGTGCTGGAGGCGTCTGGAGGGAGGAAGAACCTGAAGCGGACAACAATTTTCAGGCGGCGCATAAAGGCGTGTCCGGCGAGGATTTTGGAGGTGTTGAAATCATGACGACGAGACAAAGACCATAGTAATGGCGGCGACGAACCAAGGCATCGGAAAGGATCGAAAATCACGAACAAAGAACACTGCCAGATGAAACAAAGCAAAGGAGTTATGAACTAATTTTCATAGAGAAAAAAAAAACCTATACTCTTGATACCATGTTAAAAACAAGAGAGTAATCTGAAGAGTGTATTATTGAGTGTGTTCTGAATGATACAATGTACAAGAGTATATATAGGTGCTAGAAGAATCAAAGCAATAGAAGGGTAATATCCCATAATAAATATACAGATATGCTAAATAATGCTAATTGATCTAATTAATTCTAATTATACTCTAACAATCCGAATAAACTAGATGTACATTAAAATTAGTCAAAAAAATTAATTATATATTCGTGTATAAATATATATGTTATTAATTTATTTTTAATGTGTATTATATATTTTAATATATATTTTATATTAAAATTGGTT
>NC_029794.2:105304369-105312569 GCF_000816755.2 Arachis ipaensis | reverse complement strand
ACCAAGATTAAAATCTGAACATATAAATTTCACAACCCAAGTGTGGTCCTGGGCTGGCTTTCAACTGAGTATCTATTAGAACAATGTATTAAGGGGTCGTGTGTAAATTGTAATACTGTTTAATTCAAAAATCAACAATTTACTATTATTTGTCTATTGGAATTGGTCAAACATTGGTCAGCGGTCGGAATGCAAGGTGGTAGTAGTTCACTTTCTGTCACCGTACTAGTGTGCATGTTAACAAGTAAGGATGAACAAAAACTAAATAAAGTAAAAAAAATTAAAATAGATTTATGCGGGGAATTATAGTATTGAAAAAATTTTAAGTATATCGAGAATATCGGTGCTCCAATTATTTTAACCGTTAATTTTAATTATTATATATTATATATATTTTTTATAATTTAGATCAAATAATTTAACCTTAAAATTATATGAATAAATTTTTATGTTATATTTTAACTTATTTGCTTTTTTAATAAATGAATTATGAAACTTTATCGTTTAAATTTAATTATGTTGGGTTATATTGTTTATCTTTATTATTCTTTTTAGAGAAAATTTTTAAAGTTTTTTCAATTAATGTTTACTGTCATGGTCTTGAACACACTCTAACACTACTGTACTAATATTCGAACTTATTCAACATCTTGAACTAAGACCTAGTTAGTCTAACCCTAAATACATAGCAAGAAAGTTAAGAACACAAGAGAAAATAAGAGAAATGAAGTTTTGGTGGAAAGAATACTTTATTACTTAAGTGTTTGTTACAAATGACTCAGACACTCAAACTCTAACTCTCACTCTCTATTTATAGCCATCCACCTCCTCAATAGATAGTTAGGATTAAATCTAATCAACGATTCAGATTGCTCATCTAGAACCTTCACTACTAATATTTATTCTACCACATTTTTCTAAATATTTTTAGATTATTCCATACTACTATTCATATTTCTATATACATCCACACTCTTCTAGATTACTCTATGATCTTCCAGAGTCTTCTAGAACCTTCTAGGATATTCCGGGACCTTCTAGGACATTCTAGAACGTTTCGAAACCATCTAGAACATTCTCAAACATTTTAGAAAACTATACGAATACCGTTAAATTTATCCTTCTAAAATTTACCGTAACATTCTCTCCCCCCCCACCTATTGCGCAGACATTCTCGTCACGTTCTGTTCATGATAGCGCTCTAGGTGTTCTTGGAATTGCCACAGATCTTCACAAGCTTTGACAAAGGCTGGATTCACAAGGTTTTCACAAATTAGAATCTTATCGTTAAAGGTATAGCCTAGACCAACAATCAATCAACCACATCAAATGTTTAATCTAAAGATATGTCACAATTCAAAACCAATTTAATTCTGGGAGTTTCAATTTCTGAGTCGTCTCCCAAGGACACTTGAGACCAATGAGTGTGCAATCTTGGTTGTAAGGATCATGGGATTTTCAAGAAAGGAACAAACATATAAAGCAATAAAAGAACATGCAAAATTATAATAAATGAACTAATAAAGGAATTAATGAAGTAACTATGCAATATAGACAAGTAAAGTGTAAAGGGAACTAATATAAACATGTGTAAAGGTATTAAAGCATAAAAGGCATCTTGGCTTGGAGTGAGTTAAGGGTCCTTTTCTTGTTGGAACCACAACTATGCCAATTAGAATGGATCAATCTCACTTGATTAACTCTCACATCAGAAAGTAAGTTAAATGAGCATAAGTGTTCTTAACCCACAAATCCTAAATTGCTTGCTAATTAACTTAGCAACAATATAGCGTTAGTGGGAACAAGAACAATTAACAATCCAAAATTGACACTAAATGTTGGACATTCCAACTCTAGAAACCCAATTGCTCACTTTTTCCAAGCCAAGAGATAGAAAACTAGCCCAAAATCATGCTTGACATTTTGTCAAACACTTGGTGGGCAAAAAACTTAAACATGGAAAAAATAAGAAAAAGCTTGGAACCAAAAGCAAAAATTAATCTCAATCAACAATAAAGACTCAAGAAAGCATGTAACAATCATCAAACATCAATCTCATCAACAAGAAATAGAAATTACAAAGGAGAAGTGAAATTGAACTATAACTTGAATTATAAGAAAGTGTAAGAACAATGTAACTATAAAGAGTAATAGCAAGAGATACTTACAATGGGAATTAGCAAAATCCAAGATCAAAATTGAAATCGCACTTGAATGTAAAAACCCTAGTATAAACCCTAGTAGAGAAGATGATGAAAAACTTAAAAAAAAAAAACTACTCTAAAAACTATCCACCACTACTCCTAAGCTATTCTAATGTTATGCTATCCTATGGTCTTCATTCTCCTTTCCCTATGAGCTAAATGGCTTCAGAAATGGGCCTCAAATCCCCAAAATCGCGAGTCACGTGAGTTTTTAATGAAGGCATGTGCGTCCACATGTGCGGACGCACAGATGTGTGCGTCCGCACACTCTGCGAAAAATCCCAACCCGTGCATACGCACAGGAGGTCGTGCGCGCGCACACTAGGCGATGCTTGGATGGAACGCGCGACATGCACGGTGCATCGGTGCGGCTCACGCGCACGCGTGGCTCTAAATTGGCGGCCGTGCGCACGCACGCGTGTCTGTGCGCACGCACACTAGGCTGAGCTCTTCTCCTTTGATTCTTCATGCTTCCTCCACTTTGAATGCTCTTCTTCCAATTTCTCCAAGCCATTCCTACCTTATACCTATGAAAGCACTCACAAATAACATCAAGGCATCGAATGGAAGGTAATTGGAGTGAAGTTAATCAAATTAGGTACAAAAGAGTATGTTTTTATAATCAAGCACAAATTAGGAGGAAAGTTCAAATGCATGCCATTTAATGGAATAAGTGCAAGTTTATATAATGAAATCCATTCAATTTCAACCAAAAATCATCATCAAATATGGATTCATCAAGCTTCCCAGCTAGCTTCAGTTATCGGGTTTCCTTTACACTTGATCAAGTATTGGATACTTGGTGGTACTCCTCTTCGTCGCACGACGCGATTAGCCAAGATCTCTTTGATTTTCTTATCAGAGGATATAATCACCACATGTAGAGCACGACTCGAGTCACCTTTACTCAGTTCATCTTGATCTTCATGATATGGTTTAAGCATACTTACATGGAAGACTGAGTGGATCTTCATAGAAGGAGGGAGTTGTACTTTGTAAACAACCTCTCCAACACACTCAATGATCTCAAATAGCCCATCGTATTTGCAGATTAAGCCTTTGTGGACCTTTCAAAAGGCTTTGAATTATTGTGAAAGAAGTTTAATCATTACCTTGTCTCCCACTTGATAGCTTGCATGCCTCCTCTTCTTATCTGTCTATTTCTTCATCCTCTTTGCAGCTTTGTCGAGGTAAGAACAAGTGACATCTACTTGTTCTTCTCATGACTTAATCATATGATAAGCTCCAGGACTCTTCCTTGTGTAAGAGAAAGAAAGAGAGTGTGGTGTAAGTGGTTGTTGTCCGGTCACAATCTCGAATGGACTCTTTCCTATGGCCTCACTCCTTTGTAGATTGTATGAGAATTGAGCAATGTCTAAGAGTTTTGTCCAATCCTTCTGATTAGCGCTTACAAAATGTCTTAAGTAACACTCAAGTAAGACATTCACTCTCTTCGTTTGTCCATTAGTTTAAGGATGGAAGCTTCTCAAGAAGTGAAGTTCTGATCCAAGAAGTCTGAATAGCTCTGTCCATAGTCGTCCTATGAAGCGTGGATCTCGATTACTGATGATACTCTTAGGTAATCCCCAGTACTTCACCACATTCTTGAAGAATAGTCGTGCTGTTTCCTCTGCAGTACAATCAGTAGGAGTAGGTATAAAGGTAGCATACTTCGAAAAAAATTCTACTACCACGAGGATAGATCCAAAGCCCTCGGACTTCGGTAAGGCAGAAATGAAATCCAAAGACACACTTTCCCACGGTCGCTCTGGCGGTGACAGAGGTTCCAATAATCTACTTGGTGTCTTGCTTTCAATCTTATCTTGTTAGCACACAAGACAAGTCTTCACATAGCTATCCACTTCATCTCCCATTTGAGGCCAATAATAGGAAGATTCAATAAGTGCTAAGGTCCTTTGTTGGCCTTAATGACCAACCCATTTGGTGTCGTGGCATTCCTTCACTAGCTTTCTCCTTAGATTTTTACACTTAGGGATGTATAGCCTTCTCCCTTTGGTGTAGAAAAGGTCGTCTTCTAGCCAAAATTGTTTGGTCTTATGTTCTCTAGCCAATTCCACCAATTTCTTGGCTAATGGATCATGATGTAGCCCTTCCTTAATAGTATGCAAAATATCTCCTTCGATCATAGAAATGGCTACCAACTCAGCCTTGTGGCTCAGCGCATCTGCTACCACATTAGTCTTGCGAGGCTTCTATTCAAATTCGAAATCAAATTCAGCTAAGAAATCTTGCCACCTGGCTTGTTTGGGGCTTAACTTCTTCTGAGTTTGGAAGTAGCTTGTAGCCATATTGCCTATCTTGACGATGAAGTATGAA
The DNA here is from genome assembly GCF_000816755.2 of Arachis ipaensis. NCBI lineage: Eukaryota > Viridiplantae > Streptophyta > Magnoliopsida > Fabales > Fabaceae > Arachis > Arachis ipaensis. Next base: position 105,308,028 of record NC_029794.2, on the reverse strand, counting down.
CCAAGCAAGTAGTGACGCCAAGTTTTGAGACAATGCAACACCGCGATCATCTCCTTCTCTTGGACGGTGTATCGCCTCTCTGTATCATTCAACTTGCAACTCTCAAAGGCAATAGGATGTTCTTCTTTCATCAGAACCCCTCCAATAGTATAGTCAGAAGCATTAGTGTGGACTTCAAACACCTTTGAGTAGTCGGCCAGTGCTAGTACTTGTCCTTCTGTGATAGCAGCCTTTAACTCATCAAAGGCCTTTTGACACTCCTTTGACCATTCCCAAGAGTGATTCTTCTTAAGAAGATCAGTTAATGGTGTAGCTTTGGCGGAGTATCCCTTGATAAACCTGCGATAGTAATTAGCCAACCCAAGAAATAACCTCAATTCAGATACCTTGTTTGGCGATTCCCACTCTTTGATAGCTTTCACCTTTTCTTAATCCATGCAGAGAGTTCCATCTTTAATGATATGTCCCAAGAAGTGGACTTTTTCCCTTGCAAAGGAACACTTTTTTTTCTTGCTAAGTGATGGACAGTCGATCCATAGTCTCAATGAACCGTCATGCTTCTTTTGGAACAAGACTGGTGCGCTATAAGGTGCCTTCGATGGGAGGATGAGTCCAGTAGCTAGCAAATCCTTGAGTTGATTCTTCAACTCCTCAAGTTCTGGAAGTGCCATCCTATAAGGTGCTAAGATAGGCGGCTTTACTCCTAACTCCAATTCAATCTTGTGGTCCACCTTCCTCCTAGGTGGTAGTTGTTTTGGCAACTCAGGAGGCATCACATCCTTATTTTCTTTAAGAACTTCCTTGATTTCGGGAGGAACGTCTTCTCTTTTAGATGTTGACTCCTATTGTAATAGAGCCAAATATGTAATCTCTCCCTTCTTGAACCCTTTCTTGAGTTGTATAGTAGAGAGCATCGGTAGTCCTCCAACTTTAGAGACTATAGGGACCATGCATAGAGACCCTTTCTCCATGATGCATACTATGTCGTAGTATGGCATAGGTATTATATTTTGCTTCCTTTGAAAATCGAGCCCAATGATTATTTTAAAATCGTCGATGGGTGCTACTGAGAAATCCACAAGACCCTTCCAAGAACCAAGAGTCATCTCAATCCCCTTTTGTTTCTCCCTTAATGGGTTCGCCGTTGGTATTCACAAGTTTGTACCAACCATTATTTTTAGTGATCTTAAACCCAAGCCTCTTTGCTTCATCAGGCGTCATGAAGTTGTGTGTAGCACCAGTGTCGATGATAGTCATGACAAGTTTTTCATTGATAAAGGCTTTGACATACATCAAGCCTTTCTTTTCTACAGTGCTTGCCTCTTTTTCCTTCACAACATTCACAAGTTGAACAGATCCAACACACTCAGTTACTTACGATTGAGCCTCTCATTCCTTGGAGATAGATGCCAGAGTCTCTAGTTTAGGACAGTCCTTCATTTGGTGTGGTCCCTTGCACATGAAATATCCTCCTTTGGGCACGAGAGCCTTCTTCTTTTCCTCATACTCTTTCTTTGAAGAGTATTTCTCTTCCTTCTTGGTTGAAAAACTCTTTCCCTTGTCTCCCCCACCTTTAGCAGAACTAGGCTTGGAGGAAGACTTGGGTTTAGAGTCTTCTTGATGATACTCAGTGAGTAATTCGGCCACCACAATGGCCTCGTCAGCATCCTTAATATTCCTTCTTTGTAGTTCTTGCTTTGTCCAAGGTAGGAGTCCATTAATGAAGAAGAATAATTCATCCTCTGATGCTAAGTTGGGAATTTGAAGTGTGAAAGTAATAAACTCTTTTACATAGTTTCTAATCATACTCTTGTGCTTCAACTCCCTCAAATTCTTCCTCGCTTCATAAACCACATTCTCAGGAAAGATTTATCTTTTCAACTCCCTTTTGAAATCTTCTCATGTGGCTATGTTGCAAGTACTCTTCTCCATATCTACGCATTTTCTCCTCCACCACAAAGTAGCATTATCAGAAAGGTAGAGAGCTACAGTGCGTACCTTTTTTGCTTCTTTGACCACCCTTTGGCCTTCAAAGTACCTCTCCATTTGCCATAGAAAGTTCTCCACCTCTCGAACATCTTTCACACCCTTGAACTCCTTCTCCTTTGGGAGATCAATCTTTTTCATCTCCCTTACAATGGTTGGTCAAAATTTTGCCTCCTCAAACCAAACTCAAAATTTCTCAAACAGCTTCAAGGAATTTTCAAGCTTCTCTTCGATTTGGAGGATGTTTTCTTTGAAAGCATCTAGTTCTCTTAACACGTGAGTCTCGAGGGTCTCCTTGTCATGTTCTATCATTTGGAAGCGCTCATCCATAGAGGATAGAACATTCTCCAACATAGAAACTCTCCCTTCTAAGAAGTTAGAGTCCTTACTTCTAGACTCACTTGAAGAATGGACTTTCTTGCCTCTCCATTGAGAGAGAATAGCATCCCTTCTCCTTTGAGACTCAACATGCTCCATGGTTACACTAGAAGCCAGACCCACAAACTACTTGTGCTCTCTCTCAAACTTTGCTCTGATGCTAAGTTGTCATGGTCTTGGACACACTCTAATGTTACCGTAGCGGCACTCGGACTTACTCAATCTTTTGAGCTAAGACTAAGTTAGCCTAACCCTCAATACTTACAAAGAAAGCTAATAACACAAGAGAAAGGAAACTTTGGTGGAAAGAATACTATATTACTCAAGTGTTTGTTACAAATGAATCACACATCCACACTCTAACTCCCACCCCCTATTTATAGCCATCCACCTCCTCAATGGATAGTTAAGATTAAATCTATTGATCATCTAGAACCTTCATTACAAGTATTTATCCTACCACATTTCTCTAAATATTTCTAGATTATTCCATACTACTATGCATACTTCTATATATATCCATACTTTTCTAGATTACTCTATGACTTTGCAACGTCTTCTAGAACCTTTTAGGATATTCCGGAACCTTCTAGGACATTCTAGAACGTTTCAGAACCATTTAAAATATTCTCAAATACTCTAAAAAATTATATAAATACCGTTAAAATTAACCTTCTAAAATTCATCGTAACACTACTATTACGAATATGATTCACGTCTTCACGAAAACTAATAAATGAAAACCCGTAAATGAAGAGGGAAAAGGGGGAGGGAATGGGGGAGCAATACCGTTCAAAAGCACTATTATCATTCTTATTTACAAGTCGAGAAAATAATTGAGTATATCGTTTATTTTTGGAAACTTACATAAGACATAGGAATAAATATAGAAAAATTATTTTTAATTAATTAATATTAATTGATTTTTTTAAATTACTTTTAAAAATTTTATTTTGTGAAAGATTTGAAGTAAGGACTTAAGATTTAAAATTTTTTATTTTAAAACTTAAGATATAAAAGTAATTTATAAAATTTGACTGATATTTATTAAAAAACGTTGACTCCTAAATTAAATTTAAGAGCTATTTAATTATTTTCATGTGAAGGTACATTTCAAGTTTGATATGTTATCATGTAATTTAATTACGAAATGTCTGTTTTTAAAGAATAGTTTAATATAATATTAAGACACTTTTCTTGCTATTTTCGTATAAGTAGCCATTTATTTACTGTTATATAAAAAATAATTATATTATGTGAATTTAATCTTCTATTAAAGTTAGAGTATGTTTCTG
>NC_029794.2:105298530-105304356 GCF_000816755.2 Arachis ipaensis | reverse complement strand
TTTCTGAATACAATATCTATTTATATAATTCTAGATAAAATTATTAAAATATTATTAAATTATTAAAATTGAGTTAATAGTCAAATTCATTTATGAAAAATTATTCAATCTCTATTTTAGTTTCTAAAAAATAAAATTAATCAAAATAGTTTCCAAAAGATAACTGTGTTGGTAGAGTTTGTCCTTCTATCATCTCACTTGATGACGTAGCTAACATTCATTGACGTAGAATATTAAGTGACAGTGTGGTACACCCTAAAACGATGTAGCTTTGTTTTTTGTTTTTTGTGGCCTCCAAGTATTGAGACGATGTCGTTTGATGTTCAGAATGGGGTATTCAAACATTTCTTTTTCCCGTGACCACCACTCATAACAACCAAGTCTCTATTTCGCTCCAAAATCTCTCATCTCCTCTTTTCTCTTTGAACCTCCCTGTTTACTTTAATACTCTGTGATGCGACACTTGCACACGAGTTCGCGCTACCAGAGTGCAAAATTAACAAACATAAGCAAACCCAAATTGCCTGAGATGTTGGAACCAATGTTAGAACCCTAATCCCAATCTCAAATTAGTCCCAATATTAGAACCGCAATCTCAATCTCAAGCATAAATAACTCTTTCTCCACGTTGACGACAGTGGCGCCTGCGGGGAAGTTGTGCCATGTAGTGGGCTCTAAGCCTCTCAGAGTCACTACATAAAATGTGCTGAGTACCGTCAGATTCGTTAAATAAATTCACCGATAATTAATTTATTGTCCGATTTACCGTCGTCCTGAAGTTGACGGTATAAACAGTGCCAAAAATTCTTTACCAGCGGATTATTTCGTCCGACACTAATTATCCGTAAATTTTTCGTCAGTCTTTTCAATGACTGTTGAGACTGAGTTGCTGATAACTGTCGAATTATTCCAATGGTAACTTTGGCGCCATATCACATGTTTTGGCGCTAAGTTACCATCAGATTTCTCTGCCGATAAATCTTACGGTAGTTTTTTTGTGGCACAGTTAAGCCACAACTATTAGTCAAATTAAAACTCTTGTTAATAAAATTAGGGCAAAAATTCAAAATTATCAAAAATCAACAAATTATTTTATTAAAAATAAATGGTTTGAATATAATAAAATGTCACAGAAGTAGAATACAATAAAGTAGATATAAAAAAAATAAATTCCTAAATCCCACAGATCTCAGTAATTGTCATCGTCGTTGTCTTCCCCCTGCTGAGGCGGCAGAGTAGGTGCTGATGTCGGTGCCCCACCAGCAGCACCGCTGCCTCCAGTGCACATCTGCTCGTTGTACACCTATATCTGCTCTCGCAAACAATCTAGCTACTCCATCTTTTCTGTCAGGTCTAAGCTAATGACAATGACTCCTCTTGCGTGTGCAAGAAGGTCATTGTACCTCTCCTCAAATTGCTCCGCTTGTTGGTTAAGCTCCTATGTCAGTTTCTGCACCTCCTCCCTCAAGTCGACAACTTACTGGGGATCGGCAGGACTGGTGGCAAAGGCAGAGAAAGCCACCAATACAGAGGAGCGGAGGCTACTGGCAAAGAACGATCCCAACCTAAAGTGGCGATTCTTGTGGGTTTAGAGGCGGTCTCATGCTAAACCCTATCAGGATCTACCACTGAGGTCTCGAAGCCGGCTTCGTCGTTCCCACTAGGCGGCTGAGATTGCTGGGCCGCGGCATCCAATCTCTGTGTGTAATCCTCCTACATTACATACGTTGTAATTAGGATAACAGTTAATTGACTTTAAACCAAATAAATTTGAAACTTAGAATTAATGAAACTCACATAATGGGCCACATACCGCTCGTCAGCAAATCTCTCCTTGTTGGACTTCAAGGTATGAGTATACTTGAAGGTCTCCTCCAGTGTTGCCTCACGCTCCAATGACTTAGACTACACATATTCAAATCAACCAATAAAATAAATGAACAAACAACTAATTTAAGTAACTATTAATAAACATTACCAAACTACTTACCAGAATGCTTTTCGTCTTTATGAAGGTCGCCGACCCACCCTTATACTTTGACGACCTCGGCGAAGTCCTGTTAGCGACGTTTGTCAGACGGCGATGCTTGAACCCTCGTTATTTCTAAAATGGGCCTCCAGTTCTTTCTTGATAGATGGACGAATCCAAGTCGTTAGGTGGTCGCGCCCTTGACGAACATCGCTCATCATCTGCTGAAGTCGTTTAGCTGTCTAGTAGTCGTAGATCTTCCTAACCATGAGATTATGTTCCATATCCCATATGAATTTCAATTGTACAAAGTGATTCAACAACATTAGTTAGTTAAAATAAAATACATTTCAAATATAGTTAATTCAACAACATTGGGTTCTTACCTTCCACTTTTGACACCATTGCTCTCTCGTCTCAGCAGAGATCTTTGTGTAGCTCGGCCATGGGTGGTCGTACATAGATTTAATCACCTCAGAGATCTCCTATGTACATGTATTGTTGTTTGGTATAAATCTATCAATGAAAACATTTAAGATTAACAAATACATAGAAACATATAAACCTTAACAAATTCAAAATAGATTGCGGATAGAAGACATTCAAATAGTATGTACTCACGCCTGCATGCCATCAGGCCAAATCCTCAGCCGGATAATGGGCGATGGTGGAGGGACATCCTGTTGGGACGCATTAGAGGAATCACTCACCACGGGCTCTGTCGCTAGATCTGTAGGGGCATAGCAGAAGGAGGTACGTACTTCGGGTTTGGGACCATGATGAACTGTTGGTCCGCTGGACCTGCCTACGACGTCATGGGGTCGACGAGGTAGTCGGAATAGAGGGCAATGACTGAGCAGTTCCTGGGGATTCCACAAAAACCCTCCCTCTACCATAACCAGCAGATCCACTCGATCTACCTCTGCTACCTGTCGGCATATCTGCAAAAAGAATATATTATTAACACTAATCAGCATATATACTACATAAATCATTCAACATTTAGATTATTTCAAAAAAAAAGTTGACATAGCCTCTCCTAAAATTGAACATATATCCACCTTTACAGTTCTCACAAATATAACCAACCTCAATCTACAGCATTAGTCAAAACACAATTAAATTCACAACATTTCTAGTAGAATATATTAACTTATTTTCATACTTGAATTTATATATATATATATATATATATATAATGTTGTACATATAATATTACAATGTCAAACACAACAATTTATTCAATTCAATTAAAGAGTTTAAATCATTAACAATTGAAAATTTTTAAATAATAAAAATCTAATTAAAAAATTAGGTCAAAATATAAATATTTCCAAATTAGTAAACCTTCGAGAAATAAGCCTATTCTTCAAGAGTAAATAGTAGACATCATTATACTATACACATAAAAATATGTTTACATAACCTACCTCAAGAAAAACAAAACTATCTAGTTAGCAAGGTTAATTAGTTCTTGAGATTGAATAAGAAACAAAAAGAGACTCAACTTACAAATTTTACAAGCTTTACAGTTAACTATTGTTACTATTAAACACTGCACATAAAACTAACTATATTATATCAACTTAAGGCTTGTAACATTTTCTTAGCACATTTCCTACTTAAAAATTCAAGCATCTTGCACTTCTTCCTAAATCCCAAAATTAACATATAACTAATTCCTAATTCCTAAATTAAATTCATCCTAAATCCTAAATTAGCATATGATAACCAAATCCTAAATCCTAAATTAACTTTAACCTTAAACCTTAAATTAGCATATAATAATCAAATCTTAAATCCTAAATTAACATATAACTAATTCCTAAATCCTAAATTAACTTCATCCTAAATCCTAAATTAACTTAACCTTAAACTCTAAATTAGCATATAATAATCAAACTCTAAATCCTAAATTAACATATAACTAAATTCTAAATTAACTTAAACAGGGAAAAAGAGGGACCATGGAACCTGAGGGGCGAATAGAGAAAGAAGAATAGAGAGAAAATGGGAGTCTCGTTAGGGCTGGAAGGTGACAACATCGATGCTGGACGATGACAGCGGCGGTACTGGACGGCGACAGCGACAGACAAATAGAGAGAAAGAAGAAGTCGCGGCTAAGGGAGGGGAAAGGAGGAACAGAATGGTTTCGGTGAGGGGGAGAGGAGGCGGCAACAGGACGAGCAGGCGGCGGCAGGGCTGACGGAGCGACGGGGAGAGGAGGCAGTTAGAGAGAGAAAGAAAGAAGAGAGGTTAGAGAGAGAAAGAGAGAGAGAGAGAGAGAGAGAGAGAGAGAGAGAGAATTTTGAAATGAAGGGGGAGGGGGTTCGTGCTTTGAATTTTAGGGATCGTTAATGTTAAATTTACTAGCGGATAAATCCGACGGTAAATCTCACGCTAAATTTTGCGCCTATTTCTCCCATTTTTCCTCCAAGTATTACCAGCAAATTTACCGTTGGAAACGGAAATCCACCGGTAATGATTTGAACAAACCAATTCCACATCATAACCGTTCATAAATTCGTCGGTAAAGCCGATGCTAATGTGTGACGCTAAATCTGATGGTACTCTACATTTTTTTTTGCAGTGAGTTGTTTCCATGCCCGTGTAATCAAATCTATGGAGATGGATTTATCAGTGATCAATTGGTATCAATTTACCTTAATATGGGTTCTATCCATGATGCATAGAAGCTGTTCGGTAAAATTCCCAACAAGAATTTTGTGTCATGGAACTCCGTTGTTTTTGGGTTTTCAAAAATGGGCCACCTTGGCAGGTGCATCAGTTTGTATTCTATGATGAAATCTGAGTTTGCACCAGAATTGAATGAGCTTCCATTATTATCTGTTATCTTAGTTTGTGCTTTTGCTAAGGTTAGGGATGAAGGTCAGTATCGTCATTATTGTGCATTGAAGTTGGGTATGCTTGCTGGGAAACGTACAAGGTCATCCAACTGGAGAAGAAGAGTTATTTATGCTTGAGATTGGAATGACGGTTCTAACATTGGGACTGGTTTGAGTTAATTTAACAAACTTATCTGGTTAGCATCAATATTGTAACATTTGGGGTGTGTCACACTATCAGTTAACATTTAGCATCAGCGAACGTTAGCCACGTCATCAACTAAGATGACGAAAGAACGAAGTCCACCAACACATTTATCTTTCAGGGATTATTTTGATTAATTTTAACTTTCGGGGACCAAAATAAAGATTATTGAATTATCTTTCAGGAAAAAATTTGAGTATTAATACTTATTGTAACACCCTACCATACAGAGACTTATGCTTAAGTCATAATTCAGAGATGGCAAGGTATTACGACCTCTAAAACAAAAATTTAGTACGTATAGTAGTATGAATGATTGATTATAACTAGGAGCCTTGTAGAAAAAAGGGATAAACAAAAACTGCAACTCGAAAGCGCAACACTCCGATCACTAACACAACGAGCAAAGGATAAGCTAACGCAAGATCATATATATAAAGAGTATCAAAAACAGGAATATCAAGACTCAAAATCCGGCTGCGAAGATAACCGGTCCGAGCATAGCAATATATACATATAATAAAATAAGGAAAACCCCAAGGAAAACCCAAAGGGACACAACTACAGAAACCTATTCTCCAAAATCTCCCATAAGAGGAGTCATCACAATTTGTATTATTTAATGGAGATAAAAAGTATTCCCACTTCACCCAAGTGGCTCAAACTCAAACACATTGACATATCATATACTATTCCTCATGCCAATTCTCAACAACACCAATTCAAATAAATTATTATTGTACACAATCAACATCATACTCACCATCAACATGGTTCAACCCACAATTCAACCATAACCAATCATC
>NC_029794.2:105291953-105298315 GCF_000816755.2 Arachis ipaensis | reverse complement strand
ATAGTTTTAAATTTATTAATGAAAATTTTTTTTAAAATATTTTAAAATAAGACAAAATTAAAAAAATCCAATTATTTTAAATAATAATACATATGTGTTGTAAAATAAATAAATAACGAAGAGAAAATAAAAATAAAATAAAGAATTATAAATTGATAACTCTAGTATTAATATTTACTAATATTATTATCTCAATATAAATGATATGATTCATATATATTCACTAATATGTTGCAGCGTACATCTATATAGGGAGAGAGAGGTGTTTTATATTGATCGTGTGTATATTGTCTGAGATCTTGTCCCCTATTTATACACGTACCAAGTTCACATTTTCAAACATCATTAATTTAATCTATTTTGAGAACTTGAGCCTTCTTCTTATTGACAAACTGAACCACCCATATTATAAAGAAAGTCAAATCATTAATGGACATCCATATCACAACATTCTCCTTGGATGTCCATTTAGGATTATGCCTCTTTAAAACCTTACTAAAGAAAAATCCAATGAAAAAAACTTTAGTGAAGGAAAAAGAGTACAATATCCTTTGTGATGAGGACTGTCTCGTTAAAAACTTTGTCAAAAAACCTCAATAAAAAAAATCTGACCAAAGAAAAAAGAGTACAGTCTCCCCCTCTTGTTAACATTACTTAATATCTTGAAATTGGCGTATCCCAATTTGATGTACCAATCTTTCAAAAGTGAATTTTGGAAGTGACTTTGTAAATAAATCTGTCAGATTATCACTTGAGTGGATCTGTGGGACATCAATAGTTTCTTGATTTTGAAGGTCACAGTGAAAAAGAATTTGGGAGAAATATGGTTTGTTCTATCACCTTTGATACATCCACCCTTAAGTTGAGTAATGCATGTTATATTATCTTCAAACAGAATAGTTGGAGCTATTTTCCTATCAGTCATTCCACATGATGATAGAATATATTGGATTAAACTCTTGAACTAAAAACACTCGCGACTTACTTCATGTATCGCTAGTATTTTAGCATGATTAGAGGATGTTGCTACTATTATCTGCTTTGTAGACCTTCATGATATAGCTGTATCACCATATGTGAATAGGTATCCTATTTGAGATCTTTCTTTATGTGGATCAGACAAGTATCCTGCATCTACATAGCCAACTAATTGCGACTTGGATTTATATGGATAAAAAATCCCATATCAACTGTTCCATGAAGATATCGAAAAATTTGTTTGATTCCATTCCAATGTCTTCTGGTTAGATATGAACTATGCCTTGATAGTAAATTCACAGTAAATGATATGCCAGGCCGTGTATTATTAGCAAGATACATTAGTGCTTCAATGGCACTGAGATATGGTACTTCAAGACCAAGAATATATTCATTTTCTTCTTTAGGATGGAATTGATCCTTTTTCACATCCAAAGATCTTACGATCATTGAGGTACTTAATGGATGTGACTTATCCATATAAAATCTCTTCAAGATCTTTTTTGTGTATGTTATTTGAAGAATAAAGATTTCATTATTTGTATGCTCGATCTGTAGGCCGAGACAAAATTTAGTATTTCCAAGATCTTTCATCCCAAACTCTTCTTTTAGAGCTTTTATAATTGTTGGAATCTCTTCAAGGGTTCTAATGATATTTAAATCATCAACGTACAACAATTATAATGAATTCAGATGCAGATTTCTTTATAAAAACACATGGGCAGATATCATCATTCTTGAATCTGTTTTTTGCCAGATACTTAGTAAGACGATTATACCACATTCGTCCAGATTGCTTTAGACCATATAAATATCTTTGCAATTTGACTGAGTATAACTCCTGCAAATACTCATTGAATTGTTTAGATATCTTTAGTCCTTCAGGAATTTTCATATAGATATCATGATCTAATGATCCGTATAAATAAGTTATCACCACATTTATTAGATGCATATGTTGTTTATGGTGTGCAGATAAACTGATCAGATAACGCAATGTTATTGCATCTACTACAGGAGAATATATTTCTTCATAATCTATACCAGGCCTTTTTGAAAAACCTTGTGCCACAAGTCGAGCTTTGTAGCATACAACTTCATTTTTCTCATTCTATTTTCTTACAAATACCCATCTGTGTCCAACAGGTTTTACATCTTTTGGTGTACGGACTACAGGTCTAAAGACTTTACGTTTTGCAAGTGAGTATAACTCAACCTTCATAGCTTCTTCCCATTTTGGCCAATCATTCATTTGTTGATATTCTTCAACTGTTCTTGGTTCAAGGTCCTTACTTTCATGCATGATGTGTAATGCCACATTATATGCAAATATTTCATTAATAATTATTTTATTTTGGTTCTATTTTTCTCCTGTAAAGACATAATTTATTGAGATCTCATCATTTTTATAATTTTCAGGTACCTGAACGTCTTCTGACGCCAAAATTATATTAGAATTTTAAACAACTACAGGTGTCTTTACTATATCTTTACTTTTTCAACAGGAATAGTATTTACCTCTTTTCTTTTTCGATGATTTTTGTCTTTGAAACCGACAGGCCTACCACGCTTCTAACGTGAATTTGTTTCGGTGGCCATTTGTCTGAATGGGACATCGACTCAAATTGGGGCATTTTCAACTGGTATATAGGATTTAGTTATCTTTTTTTGTATCAGAAAATACATCAGGAAATTCATTTGCTACTCTTTGCAAATGTATAATCTTTTGAAGTTCTATTTCACATTGTCCTGATCGAGGATCTAAATGCATTAAGTATGATGCATTCCAATTAAGTTCATTTTCAAAAAGCTTATTCTCTCCCCCTAATGTTAGAAATTTTGATTAATGAAAATGACAATCTGCAAATCAAGCTTTATACATGTCCAATTTGTATCTCAAGACACCTCACTAGAGGGAGGATCACATCCAACATATATCTCCAATTTTTTTGGGTCACATTTTGGTGCAATAAGGCGAGACAATTGGAACATATATTGCACACCCAAATATTCTCAAATAGAAAATATTTGACTGCTGGCCAAAAGCTAATTGCAGAGGAGAGAATTGGTGATAACTTGTTAGCCTTAAGTGAATAAGTGTTATAACATGTAAAATGGCATGCCCAAGCAGAGGTTAGGAGATTTGTTCTCATAAGTAAGGGTCTAGCAATCAATTAGAGCCTTTAAATAAATGACTCTGCTAGTCCATTTTGTTTATGAAAATGAGCTACTAGATGTTCAACACTTATACCATTGGCCATAATAAGCATCGAAAGCTTGAGAGGTGAATTCACCAGCATTAGCAAGATGAATTATTTTGATTGAATTTTCTGAAAACTGTGTTTTTAATCAATAATTTGAGCAAGTAATCTCACAAATGCTAGGTTGCGAGAAGACAATAAGCATACATGTGACCATATCGAAAATGCGTCTAATAGGACCATAAAATATCTAAAAGATCCATATAGTGGATGAATAGATCCACATATATCACCTTGAATCATTTTTTAGAAATTCAGGAGACTCAAATCCAAACTTTATTGTTAATGGCCTTAAAATTAACTTTTCTTAAGAACATGCGACACAACAGAATTCACTAGATTGAAGAACTCTCTGACTCTTTAGTGAATGTTCATGGGAGTTTTCATAATTCTCCACATCATGGTTATTCCAGGATTCCCCAATCGATCATGCCAAATTATAAATTCATTTGGATTAGTAAACGTATAGTTTACAATGACATGTGATTCAATTGCACTAATTTTAATATAATATAACCAAGAAAAAAGTGAGGATAACTTTCTAATATAACCTTTTATTTGAATCATGAGTTGTGATATATAAGTACTCATGGTTTTCCTCATTCATTATTTCAATATGATATCCATTTTGGCGAATGTCTTTAAAATTTGATAAACTTTTTAGAGACTTAGTAGACAATAGTGCATTATTTATTATGAATTTTGTTCCTCCAGAAAATAAAATTATAGCTCTTCTCGAGCCTTCTAACACATTACCTGAGTCAATAATTGTATTAACACATTCTTTTATTGGTACAAAATGCGTAAAATATATATTACTTTTGAGAATGGTATGCAAACTTCCACTATCCGTATGGCAAATATCTTCATTACATGTCCTTGCCATTTTCTTCAAAGACAAATAATAATAATAAGATCATAACATAAAATAAATAAAGATACATGCATAGTAAAATTGTATTCTTGATTGGGACCATTTTTCTAAGAAATACTGTACATAAAAATAACATCAATATTTTATTAAATATTATTTATATGCATCATACTTAAAATTCAAATGCATAAGAGATAAAACTTAACAAGAATTTTCTTACATTATTTATTGACATAATTACTTCAATTTTTTCATCATTGATCAAATGACCAATATTTTCTTCAGGATCCTCAAAGAAATTAGATAATTCATAATAAGTGGTGTAATTTTTAGCAGCATTTTTTGAAATAAAATTTGTCTCCTTTTCTTTGTCATATTTTTTCAAGGATACTTGATAAAGATCAACTAAGTGTCCTGGGGTACAACAGGTACGCGACCAATATCCATTTTCACCACAACGGAAATATTTATCCTTTGTTGATTTATTTTGTCCATTATTTATTTTTTATCCCACTTTTGGTGAGATCCTTTCTTGTGAAAATAATTTTTTTTTCTTCCATAATTTTTTGTTACCAAAACCTTACCATTTACCTTTTATGGGGTTATAATTTACCATATTTGCTTCAGAAAATGGGGTGGTGCCAGCTAAGCGTGCTTTATGATTTCTTAAAAGTAATTTATTGTTACGTTCAGCAACAAGAAAGTAAGAAATTAGCTCAGAATAATGTCACCTGCAAATAAAAGAGCAACATAGCAGACAAAAGATGATTGACGGACTTGCTATGAAACTAGGAGATAGTAGATCAACTAGATTTTGGGAGAATACATGGTTACAGTAGGAAAAGTTGAAAAACTCCTTTCCAAGACTCTTCTTGATTTCAAATAATAAATGATCCGTAATTGGAGACTGTGAATTTTGGGATGAAATAGAGTGAGTGTAGAATTTCCAATGGAGGAGGAAACTTCGCTAATGGGAGACTGACAGTTTGAATCAGTTGCTTGATATCTTGCAAGCTATGAGATTGATTGCAAGCATACAAGATAGAGTGGTACAAAAATTTGACAAGGAAGGTGTTTATACCACTAACTCATTTGTGCAGGTTTTGCAGGTACATACTTTGACGGATAATATTATTAGCTACAAGTTCACAAATGAAATCTGGAAAGGACTAGTGCCTTCTTGAGTTGAGTTGTTTACTTTGTTTGTGCTAGTAGGTCGAGTTAATATAAAGGATTGCCTAACTAGATTGGACATCATTGATCGAAATGATAATGTTTGTGTTATGTGTAACAAGGAAGTTGAATATGTACAACATCTGTTTGTTACGTGTGAGTATACTTGGCAGGTATGCTGTACATGGATTACTCATCTGGGGCATGTTTGGAGCATCCTAGGTTCCATAAAAGAACACTTTGAGAGTTGGAAGACGATGTCTTTAAGAAAAGATGTGCAAAAAACATTGTTAGTGAGATTTTTCTCAATTATATGAAATATGTGGTTGTGTAGAAATGAATTTATTTTTCAGAACAAGGCAACAGATGTGGTGGATTGTGTTGCTAGGTCCTTTTGTTACTCTAGAGAATGGTACGAAAGCTAATTCATGTTGTTGATGGTTATGCCAGAGATGACATAGGAGTTGCATCGTTTTATTTTTCTGTCTTTTGTATGCTCCACCGAGTGTGTTGAGCTTGTTTCTTCTTTTAAAAAAATTTCTTTTTCTCGATACTGCTATTGTAGGAGCATATTCGAGGCACGGAAGGTCGAGAAAATTTTCTCTAACATGTCATTATCAGTTATCTTTTTCCCACATAATTTCATTCGTGAGGTAATTCGGAACATTGCTGAATTGTATTCATTTATGAATTTAAAATCCTGTAGATGCAAGTGTGTCCGCTCATATCGGGCTTGAGAAAGTATCACTGTCTTTTGATGATTATACCTTTCTTTAAGGTTTTTCCAGATATCTGCAGAATTATTTAGTGTGAGATATTCAATTTTCAATCTTTCATCAAGATGACGACAAAGAAGATCATGACTTTGCCTTTATCCTTCTGAGATGCTTTATTTTCAACTTTAATGGTATCTCTAAGATCCATTGAATCAAGATAAATTTCGGCATCTAATATCCATGATAAGTAGTTATTTTTAGATATATCAAGAGCATTAAATTCAAGATGAGAGAGCTTTGATATAATAAAAATTTATTACCCGTGTCTTCTTAAATTTTGATCAGAATCTCATGCTGATA
>NC_029794.2:105291536-105291933 GCF_000816755.2 Arachis ipaensis | reverse complement strand
AGATATATCAAGAGCATTAAATTCAAGATGAGAGAGCTTCGACATAATGAAAATTTATTACCTGAGTCTTCCTAAATTTTGATTAGAATCTCGTACTGATAACGTGTTGTAAAATAAATAAATAAATAAATAAGGAAAAGAAAATAAATATAAAATAAAGAAGTATAAATAGAGAACTCCAGTATTAATATTCACTAATATTATTATCTTAATATAACTGAGATGGTTCATATATATATTCACTATATGTTGCAGCATAAATCTATATAAGGAGAGAGAGGTGTTTTATATTGATCTTGTGTATGTATTGTTTGATACCTTGACCCCCTATTCAAATTTCATTAATTTAATCTATATTGAAAACTTGAGCCTTCTTATTAAAAAACTGAGCCGCCCG
>NC_029794.2:105285646-105291493 GCF_000816755.2 Arachis ipaensis | reverse complement strand
TTTAAACAAAATTTATTAAAAAAAATTTGAAAATAAAAATGATAATATCCATTCTCTATTTTTAGCATTTACACGCAATTTTATATTGGTTACAAGAGGTGCTACCTGGCATTTACAGTATCCTAGTTGAAGAGGTCTATAACAGCAGTTCCTTCTCTGTTTAGGGAGAGTAGGTCCAAATCAAAAACATACATTCACCTAACCACAACAAAAGGCCTATGTGACATAACACACATACATACCCCCCTTTACTTTATTTTGTTACATCTCTTGCCTTTAATTAGTTTTCTCCCCCTTCCCTTCCCTTCATTGCGCCGGTATACTACTGCTCCTATTACTTTCTTTCCAATTCTTTAAATATTTATAGTAATTTACTTTGTTTACAAAATCTATGCAATTTGTTTCATTATAATAATGAGTCTATATATGTCAATCCTATATTCCCATTAAATAATAAATAAATATAAAGAGCGGGGTTCCAAAAAGCTTGTTCTCCATTCCCTCCAGGCTTTTCATCAATCAAACTCTCTGCTTACAAACATCCATCTGAATTCTTTTGAGGTTTGACTCAAATCAATTATCGGTTTAGTATCACTCCCTCTTCTCTCTTCTATTACCAAAAACTCCAACGATCTCTCTCTCCCAAAATAAACAAACATTCCTTCTTGTTGCACTAGCTATTCTTTCATCTTCTCTTCTCCATCACTACTTAATAATGGTAATAGTACAACGTCGTAGGAGACCTCTTCTGTTGTGCCTGATCTTGGTTCTATGCATATTGGGACATTGTCATGGATCAAGAACAACAAATTTATTCAAATTGAAGCCAAAGTCTGAGGAGATAAGAGGTCACTTTTTTGGGTTCTTGCCAAGAAGGATGCCATTTCCTTACTCATCTCCTTCAAGGAAACACAACGATATTGGTTTGCAAAGTTATTCTTCAACATCACCCTAATTATAAATTTATGGTCTCTCTTTTATTTTTTATTTTATTTTTTTTTAATGACTAATGTACATGTTACATGGACATGCCATGCCTATAGGTTAGTTTAATTTGTCCGTCTATATTTCGATTATTGTAATGTAAGAACTAAGAAGATACTTAGATTAGACTCGTTGGTTTTTTAGTCATGATGACAATAGTGTTATTTAAGGTTGTTTAAGAGGCAAAGGATGTGATTGGAGCTAATAGATTTATGTTTCGTCTTTTTGGTTTAATTTAAAAGTTAATCTCTAATTTTGTGTTCATGTGTTTGATTGTCATTTCCATGTACGTGTATGTATTAATAATACGGCATGCATTTTATTTAATGATTCTGATTATACGGAGTTAATCTTGTTATTTTTCTTTCGCTAATTGATTACCCTGACCTGAGGAATTAAATTACCTGAAATGTACTGAACCTGTGAAATCTGAGATTCTGAATGCAGAGCAATCTGATCGGATCCCACTGAATCAGGGTAAAGCTGATCTCACACCATTATCTGCCCCGGGTTGCGTGTATTCCTTCCTTCCTTTCTTTTTTTTCTTTCTTTTTTTTTCTTCTTGATTTAATTTCCTCCGTATAGTCATTATTAGTTTATAAATTTGTAACCAACGCAGAGTTGATCTCGAATAATATTGCGATCACCAATGATTTCGACTAGCAATCAATTTTCAGAAAATTCTGAACTCATGCATCCTATTAAATGCTCATATATACGTTAATTTGTCTACTCAAGTTCGACGGAATGTATGTTAGCGTAAATTCATAAAAACATCTAAGAATAAATGAAAAATCAGGAAGATAAATTTAGGAAATTTTATTGTTAATTAGAAGGTAATCAGAAGATATATTCTAGTATAATATAATTAGGGCAAAAGTATCATCATCAGCACTAATAAGTATAGCTTACTTTGGATATGGACTAGTGATTGGAGTGTCATTGGATTCCACTAAAAAAGAAAGAAAGAAGACATTATGAGAAACACAAATTATACATAACCAGTCTTTTAGTCTTTCCACCGCCATATATAGCGGTATTTTCATCATTAGACTTCTCATTTCAATTTGTGTGGCTTCTCACTCGAAAATAATAAATAGATACTCCAATTATTTTCACAATATTGTTGCTGAATTTGTACGTAAAACAGCCGATCCATAACCCAACTATTCTAACTATAACGCAATTATCTTTAATTGAGCGTTAACGTTTTTTCTTTTGTTGGTCTTTTTTAGAACACAACACACCCACACACACTATATGGGTTTTTTTGTTCACTAGTGGAATTTGAATCTGGATTTGATCGTTTAGGAGCATATGATATGCCACTTGAATCAACCACTGCGTTAACTTTAATTATCGGAAGAAGATAGCGCATAACATCCATTTTTGCGGTGCATTTCATTTGGCTTGACCAATAAAAGAAAAAAAAAACTATTTCATTTGGGATTTGGTTGCACAAAAGTTTACCCCGTCGTCAGCCCATCAATTCCTGGAAGTAAAAATTTAGAGTTAAATTTCAATTTGGCCCTAAAATTTATCTCGATATTCAGAATGACTCTCACAATTTCGTTGGCCCCAATTAGAACCTCTAAATTTACAATTGTGGCTCCAACTTGCCCTTGCGATCATCTCCATCACCAGAATGCTGATTTGATGCAATTGCATAACACGGTGGACACTACTTAAATGACGGCGCATTGGTTTCCCGCTCAAATCCTTTGGAAACTACGTCGTTTCAGTTTTTTGTGGGTTAAAACTCTTTCTTTCCACTAAGACGATCATAAGTTGCCAAACATCAAGAAAATCCTTACACTACGTGGTTGGTTTCCAAAGAGTTCGCGCGCGAAACCAATGCGCCGTCGTTTAAGTAGTGTCCACCATGTCATGCAATTGCGCTAGATTAGCATTCGGGTGATGGAGATGATCGCAGGGGCAAGTTGGAGCCACAATTGTAAATTTGGGGGTTCTAATTGGGCCCAACGAAATTTTGGGGGTCATTTTGAGTATCAGGCCAAATTTCAGGGGCACTCAAAGATTTATTGTAATTGTTATACAGATTTTTAATAAATTTGAGTTGGTTCGATATTTGTAATATAGGAGTAAAATTTATTCCTCTTTTATGGATATCAATTTTTAAAATACACCGAAGACTCCACTTTGAACAAAACAAAGGGTGCAACAAAAATGAAAATAAACTAAAATTAAATTACTTAAATTTAAAATTATAGAAAATAGAATGAATGACTTAGAAGAAATAAATGCCTTCCACACAATCAAAGGACTTTGGAATGAAAATAATAATGCAGAATTTAAAGAGAAAAGAAATGACTTTGCGAAAAAAAAATTGCAAAAGGAGAAATTACAAGACATTGAAAACAAATGTAAAAACATGGACTGAAAGACATAGAAGGAATTATACATAAATGAACTCGAGACAGACTCAGAAATTTGTTGGCATGTCAATGTGCAAGAATGCTTTCTAAAGATAAATTTTAACTCATTGCTTCTTCTGAGCCTCCTTAATTTTATAGACCAATCTAACCAATCTTATGCTACTAGATGTGACATAACTCGGAGTAAGATGAAAAATAAAAAAAAGGGACTCCTTTACCTCAATTTGATTTTCTAATGCAATAGTTAAGGGAATCACTCTACCTCACCTATTCACACCTAAGTTTCTCATAGAAATTTTCATTCATAAAAATTAATTCAAAAAGAGTAACAAAGAGTCTTTAAATAAGCTCCTAGAAGATCAACCTAAGAATGAGCCAAATCTTTTTAGATATCTAACTTGAATTTAAATCTCTAAAGATAATTTAATTTAAATCAAATTTGATCTTTATTGGATTAGATCAGATTTGATTTAAATTTAAACTTTCTAAAAATACTACTAAACAAATCAGAACTAAATCAAATCTTCTAACAAATCCTAACAACAAAATAAACTAAACATAGACTAAAAAGTCCTCCTGAACACGTATCAGAAGTCCAAAAATGGATGTTCCCGCCAAGTGCAGAACCAAGTAATTGTCCTTGTGTAGTACATCATCAATCTTAACATGTTATCTGCCGACCTTATTCTTCGACAAGTTTTGGCAAATCAAAACCCCTTTCTATCGACACCTTCTCTTCGAATTATCCTCTTTTGTAATTTGACCAATAGCACTATGATCTGCAACCTCGTCGACTATCAAATTCTTCGACTAACAATAATCATCAAAGTTTTATACATCTTAACCAATAAAAAAATGTTATACACTTATAGATGTATAAAAATTCTTTTGTTGTATGAAAATAAATATTAAAGAGTTTTAGTGTTTTACAACATACATGAAAACTCAAATTTCTTCAAATTCAAGCAACTCCAAACCAAAGATACTAATAAATGATTTGACGTGGGCAATTAAATTGTCATTTAATGATTTTTAACTAATTCACATGAATGATAAATAAATTATAATCACCCAAATCAGTTCCAAAGAATTTTAAAAACGAATATTTTAGTCTTAAAAAAAATTAATATACAGATTAATTTCCAACATTTTTCTCTATCAGACATAATAGTTACTAGTTCATTTTTCGGTGTGACTCAGTAATGGAGGCCTTATGCAGATTTTTAGAAAAATCTGGGTTAGTTCGATATCTAGTGATCTTGGAGCGAAACCTACTCCTCTTTATGAGTACCAATTTTGAGTTGTGCGCCAAAGATTATATTTCTTGATCGAAAAGATAAAGAAAAACTTAAAATGTAAAAGAATATAAATGACTTGAAATTAAAGTTGATGAAAACAAGTAAATGACTTCAAATTAAAGAAAAGCAATAAAATATTTTCAACAATGTCAAAGGACTTTGAATTCAAATACAATACAAAAATGTTAAACGAAGAACAAGAAAAACATTACAAAAGAAAGTAAATTTATAGGAAAGGAAAGATTACAAGGAATCTAAAAGGAATTTAAAAGAGACATGAAAGGAACCCTACAGAAAAAAATCTTTGAGTAAGATAAGAAAGTTTCTGGAGATGTGAAATTAAAGAGTCTTTTTCTGAAAACGAATTCCAACCTTTACTCCTTTCGAATTCTGTCTATTTATATCCCTTTTCAACCACTCAAATTCTATCAGGTGCTCCATATGTGAGAAAACTTAAGTGTAACTGTTTCCGCCATATAAATGATGGAGTAACCATCTTCAACTGCTTTAAACATTTAAATTTTTTCACTTGCTTCGATTATGGAATCATTGCTTCGATCACGAAGACATGTCCTCGACAAATATTTTTTATCTGTCCATCTTACTCGTCGATAACCTCTCTTCGATGAACTAAAAAAAAAACCTGCTCGATAATATTCAAACAATATTCTCGATATGCTCATCATTAATTTGAATTATTTTTTGACCAACAAATTGCCCCCTTGGATCGATGACTTTTAACTTGAAAACAAAAAATTCATCAATTCAATGAATTCCTTTTCTCCTTTAGCCTCAATAAAACTTATAAAGGAAAAGCTTTCAATCCAACTTTAACAAAACTAAAAAAGCTTTCAAACCAAACTCTTGAAATTCACAACTGACATCACATTTGAAAAACTGCTCCACTCAGCACATCCATTAAATGCGTATCTCATCATGCACACTTCCTCATTAATTTTGGACGTTTAACTTTTCTTATTCAGAAAAAAAAACCTTTTCAGTTTCACGTATAAATACATCTCCATTAGCTTTTGAAACTTTTCCAGAATCTTCTTTATCACACACTTTCTCCTTCTCAGTACTAAATCATTTCATCTTCTTAGTTCTGCATCTGAAAATAGGAAACATCTTCCTCATGAACCTCTCACCACTTGTAAGCCTCAATTCAA
>NC_029794.2:105262993-105285310 GCF_000816755.2 Arachis ipaensis | reverse complement strand
CTCTTTCTTCAAGATATTTTCATATACTTGCCATATATATTTGAGCCATTAATTTGATATATCTGTTTCATAAATGAGTATTTTTATTTTATTCAACTCACTACTATGCATTTCCCAGAATCATCATGACCACCAGCAGCAACCGTTCTCCATCCACAAAAGGAAAAGAAACCATGGAAGAAATTCCATGTATGAACCTTCAGATTATAGCTCAAGACAATGATGTTATTATTGAAAACCCTGTTGATGCTGTCAATGCACAAAAAATCATTTTCCCTTTTGCTGTTGATGACCAAATGCACTCCTTCTTGAGCCCTTTACTTCCCCTTTCTGAAATTGATCAAGTCCTTTCTTTTTTTCCTTTTCTCCTTGGCTAAAAACTGTTAATAAAAAAGACATGTATATGGCTCCCTCGATGACCATACAAAACCGTTTCGAAATAACCCCAAAACTTCTTCAAAAAGTGTTAACTATATGGCCTGGTTCAAAAGGATCGAACCAGAAAAGAAGGATTTTTGGGCCTGGCATGGCATATACGACCTCCTTCAATATTCCCAGGACCAACTCACTACTCATTATTAGATGATTAGAGCTTCCTTGTACTTTTGGAGTCGGTTGACTAATAACCTTCATTTGCCATGTGGTATGGTTGGCCCTACCCTTTTCGATGTAGCCGTTATCATAGGGCTAACTCCTTTTGGGATCAATATTTCTGCTAACATGGAACCAACAAAGAAATACAAGATCAACTAGGAGAGCTCTTCTTATGAAGAATTAATAAAAAATAACATTGATCAAGGTAAGGATCCCGTTCCTGATGATGAGCACGTAGCCTTTTTATGTTTTTGGCTGAATGTTGTAGTTTTTTGTTCTCGAAGTATCACCATGTAAAGACTCTATCAATCTCTTGTTTCCCTGATCCATGAGAGTTCATCGACTTTATGTCTTTCTAAACTACTCCTAGGTAACCTGTGGTAACGAGCCTTGAAAATCGATCTCCTCTCAGTACAGGGGATCATTTTGGCTCCTTCAGTTGTGGTTAAATACAGTTTTTGAAAGGTTCATGGAGGTTGATGGCATCTTGATTTTAGCTAAACAACCCATCGAAGGCATCCACTTTGTCTCTTTGAAACTAACTTTTTCTTGTCCCAAAATCGGAGATCTTTTCTAGGCAGTCTTCACCAAATTCTACCATGCAAAAACCTTTCAGGACGGGGAGCTTAACATTGCACCTTTTGTTGATCGCAAATATAGTCTCACTTGGTTTTGAGTACCAAGAATTTTGAAGGACAATAATGAGAAGGTGCAACGCTCAAATGACAGAAACTGGAGCAATTATATTACCATCCAAGTTTTCACAACTGGCATCCCTATGTACAAAAAAGACCAATATCGAGTCACTTTACATGCTCTCCATTTTGTAGCTCGACAAATGGAATTTTCTCAAGCCTTGCCAGCTCTATTTGGTTCAAAATTATTGAGTCAACTAGGCCAAAAAGTCTACAACTCCATGTCGCTTATAACTCGGGAATTGAAACACAACAAAGGTTATTGATCTAAGTATGAAGTGATCAACTTTGTCCCGAGTCGATATGTGACCAAATCTATTCTTTTTTGGTAGCAAAAATATTATTCTCAATACAATCGCAGCCTTGAAGAAATTCTTGAAGGTATGTTGAGGTTTTTCCCAAGCATGGGTGAAAAGCCTACCTCCATTGCTGTCTCAAAGAGGAAAGCAGAATCCTCAAAAGCTTCAAGAAAAAATTTGAAAGTGTCGAAAGATTCTTTTGCAGCATCGACTTTGGCAGAGGTATCGAAACAAACAATATTTCTATTAATTTCTATACTTATATTTCCAATTGAGGTTATTTGAAGAGTTTTTTTTTAGGCTAAACAACAACATACCAGCAAGTTTGTTAAATCCCCTTCAGAAAATCCAAGTACTAGAACTTCTCCATCGAACAATGAAAGTTTCGAGGCTGACCCTACAGATGTCTCTTCCAGTTCCTACAACTTAGTAGATTCTAAAGCTACCAAGGTATTTGCACTTTCTTTTATCTCATATATATATATATATATAAAGTACTAGCGGATTCTGAAGCTACCAAGGTATTTGTGCTTTCTTTTATCATATATATATAAAGAAAAAGTGCATCCCCTTTATCGAAAGGTTTGTATGCAGGAAACGACTCCTCCTCCTCCAAGAAAAACTAGTACTAGCCCCACCATTCACCAATTATCTTTCACATCTTCTAGTGCCAACTCGACCCCACCAATCAATACTGAGCCAAAGAAGACAAAAGATGTTGAGACAAATCTTTTGCAAACTGGAGTTGTCATTGAAGCTCTATCGACCACACATGATGTCATTGTAGATATTCTTTCTGCCAAGGTCGAACTCACATCCTTTGCACAAGACCTAATTTTCCACTTGTTTCAAACTGGAGGTGCAGAAGTCAATAACCAAAGAGAAGAAACTATCGATCTCATCCAGGGCGATGACGTTTTGAATGAGCTTCTTGGAGTCATCTCAAAGATCTCCAAAGAAAAAAAAACTAGGCTATCAAGTTCTGAGAACAAATCAGTTCATCTAGATCAGAATTCACAAGTTCCTAACCTTTCTGAAGGCACACATGATCCAAATGTAACAAAATATCTCATTGATCCTGGTGTTCTCGATCTCCTTCAAAAACTAAAACTTCTGCTTGTCAATCCTGTTAAAGCATGGTTCTCATACGATGGTCTTGATGCTACAGTTAACTAGATCTTGAGCTCTAATATTTCCCTTCAAGATCCTTCTGATCATATCAAACCACTTGTATCTTTTATCAATCACACCAAAAAAAACCTTTCTCATGTCAAAATGAGCTTGAGCTCCATCGAAAAGGGATGAAAGAGGTTAAAGATTGATGTGTTAAGGTTAAGGTTTCCTTAGCTGATAGAAAAAAGAAAGTATTAGATTAGGAAGCTCATTTGATCGAGGCTTTTTCCGAATTGAATCAACTAATTAGTAAGAAAAATGAGCTTGAAAAAGAACTTTCTAAAATCAGACAAAACGAAGCTCTTCTCCAAAAACCTCTCAACAAACTCCAAAGTATAAAACAATTGCTCGACAAAGAAGTCTTTTCTTTATCAAAGGAAAAAGATGATCTGGACAATCAAACTCTCCAACATCAAACTGCAGAAAGCAAGCAACCTCAAGAGCTTCAATTACTCGCGCAAGATCATGTAAAGATAAAGGAGCAGCTGGACCAACTTTTACAACTCCATGAAGGCTGAAGGCTTGGAATGCCAAGTTTATTTTGTAACTAAGATTCCTTTTGAATTGATGATACTTTGAATTTATTTTAACTTTCCATTTATTGAGTAAATTTTGACTCCAGTATCAATATGCTTGATTCGATATGCATTTCCTGAATACAAATTGGTCACTTGAAAAAGTCCTTCGTAACTAGGAGACCATTTTCCATAAACTCTCTATTTTTTATCAATTAGCAAAATAACTTTAAAAACTAATTCACCAATATCAAAAACTTTTTCTTTTACTCATCGATTATATATACGAGCTATATTTTCCTTTTGATGAATAAGATTATCAAGTGCTAATATGCGCTCGTTATCAAAATTATTCAACTCATCATCCAATAAAATTCAACTGATAATTCCTCTTGTCGCATCACCCTTATAGTACTAAGATTGATTTTCAAAGGTAAAACTGCATCATGATCGTAAACTAATTTATAAGGGGATGTGTTTGTTGCGCCTCTTGGCGAATTTCGATAAGCCTTCAACACTTCACTCAAATTTTCATACCAAGTGTAAGGTTTTTGACCAATTTTCTTCCTAATCAAATTAATTAAAATTTTATTTGCAACCTCGACCTGGTCATTTGCTTGCGCATAATACGGGGTTGAAGTTACCATAGTTATACTTCTTGATGCTGCAAAACCTTTAATACGTTGGCCTGTGAACATCGTGCCTTGATCAGTACTTAGAGTTTGAGGAATTCCAAATTGATATATTATATGTTCTTCAGTGAAATCAATAATCTCGCTTTGGCCAACCTCAATTAAGGGAATAACTTTAACCCATTTTGTAAAATAATGAATTGCTACTAAGATAAACTTATGATTTTTAGATGAAGGACGATGAATCATTCCGATCAAATTCAAAACCCAACGTCTAAATGGCCAAGGTTTTATAATCGAGGGTAAGTCAGAAAGCAAGAATCTATTGTATTACTTCATGTTTCTGACACTCTTGACATGCTTTTGCATAATCAATGTAATCTTTGACCACAGACGGCCAATACACTCGATCACGTCGAAGTACCCACTTTATTCTTTCACCAGCTTAGTGAGCACCACATATACCCTCATGGACTTCACCAAGAGCAATTAGTTTTTCAGACTAACTCAAACACCTCATGAGACTTCCTTCGATGTCTTTTTTATACAACTCATCACCTATTACCACAAAATTAATTACTTTTAATTTAACCATTCGATCAACTTGCATGTTAGGATCTTTTAGATATTTTGCAATTGGTTTCTCTAATCATCATCATCCCACTCATCAATGACTAAGATTTCTCTTTCTTTGATAGGAGTAAGGATTTGTTGCACCTCTATCAATTTTCCTAAGGTCTCAGGTAAAAATTTATACTTCAACGCAATTTAGACCAACTCAATAGCAACTTCATTTTGAATCCTTGGAATGTGAACCAAAGATACTTTTCAAAAAGATACCAGTAATTTCCATACTGTCAATAAGTATTTTTATAATTTTTCATTCTTACATTTGAATTATTTTGACAATTGCTTTAAGATTAACTGAGAATCTCCCAATATCTAAACATTCAGTTCCCCTTGTTAACCAAAATTTCTACACCTAATACCAAAACTTCATACTCAACTACATTATTCGAACAAGGATACTTTAATTCAAACAAAAATTTCGATGGGATTCCCTTTTGAGATATAATTAAAATGCCGACACCAGCTCCGTCCTTGTGTTTCGACCCATCAAAATATAGCTTCCAAAGTTCAGACTCAATATCAATAATATTTGCTCCCTGGTAATTAGGATTGTTTGGCCGATTAACCAAAAAATCTGCAATGACCTTACCTTTAATGGCCTTAGTCGGGACGTATTACAAATGAAACTCAGTTAAAGTAAGCATCCATTTTTCCAATTGACTTCTTAATATTGGGTAAGACAACATATACTTAACCAGATCAGTTTTTGCAATAACTTGAATAGTTTTTGCAACCATATAATACTTTAATTTTGTACAAGCATAATAAAGAAAAAGGCACAGTTTTTCAATAGCAGAATATCCTGTTCGATATCAAACAACACTCAACTTAGGTAATAAATCGCCCTTTCATGCTCCTCCTTATTGTTTTGAGCCAGCATACAACCAATATAGTATTTGTTGAAGCTGCAACATACAATTTTAAAGGTTCGACAGGGTGGACTATTGCCATTACAGGTGCTTTCGATAAATAATCCCTAATTGAATCAAATGCCTATTGATGTTCTTTCGTCCACAAATATTGGGAATTATCTTTAAGTTTCACTAAAGATGATAAGATACGAGTTCGACTAGATAGATTAGAAATGAATCGTCTCAAAAAATTCACTTTCCTTAAAAACGATTGAACCTCTTTTTTCGACGAAGGGAGTGGTAAATCTAAAATTACTTTTGCCTTATTTTGATCGATAGCAATTCCTTTCTCTTGTACTACAAACTCCAGGAAATTTTTTGCTGAAACTACAAACGCACATTTCAAAGGATTCATTTTAAACCTTTCTTTCACATGGTTTGAAATGCTTGGCTTAAATGATTGAGATGTTAATCTATTGAATTTGATTTTACGATTACATCGTCGATATAGATTTCCATGAACTTCCTGATATACTCGTGGAAGATCGTACTCATGGCATGTTGATATGTTACCCTAGCATTCTTTAACCTAAAAGGAATTATTACCCATTCATAAGTTCCCAAATCACCAGGACATCGAAAGGCTATTTTCGATACATCATCCTCAGCCATAAAAATTTGGTTATAACTAGAATATCCATCCATGAAACTCAAAATCTTATTATCAGCTACAAAATCAATTAATATATCTGCCACAGAATCAATTAACTAGCATTGTTCAAATCACAAAAATAAATGCAAACACGGAGTGTTCCATTCTTTTTCACTACTGGCACAATGTTCAATGCCCATTCAACACAACAGGCTGTTTGAATAAACTTTGCTTTGATTAGCCTTTCGATTTTTTCTTTAATTTTAAGATTGATTTCAGGAGCAAAACATCGGGGTGCCTATTTCACAAGTTGAGAATTTCAATGTCAATCTATGTTCCACTAACTAAAAATCTAGACCAAGCATTTCATCGTAGTCCCAAGCAAAACAATCTTTGTATTCGACTAGTAAATCAACCAGTCTCGCTCGAAATTGTTCATCAATAATTTTACAAATATATGCAGGTGTAAAATCACCATCAATCCCTAAATTAATTTCTTCAAGTGGCTCTTGAGACTCGAAACCTTTTCATATCATCATTAACTGAAGTTTTTCAAAACCTAAAGGCTCCAAATCATAAATACAATTGAAAAAAAGATCGACTGGATCATATGAAGAAAGGAAAACTTTATTATTGACTATGTCAGCAATCAAATCATTTACAGAATTGAAATCTTTAGATATATCAATGGCAGACTGGTCCATATTCCTAACCCTGGGAATGGAAATACATGTAGCATCTAAGACACAACTAGATTCGATTTTAGGAATCGAAGCTATACTAGAAATTGAAAATACTTAATTTAAATTACTATATGATTCAACTTCATCAGAAGAATCCTTCCTAACATGAGAGACACTTGAACTATCTAAATAAAATTTTAAAGAACATAAATAGTTCAATATATCTTGTTTATCAGCCATGACAAGATACAATCGAACTGAGTGATCGACCTTTACTCCCAACCAATAGGTGTGTAATCAAGCTTTGGGTATTGCAGCTTCACATTAAGCCCTTCTGAAGTTAAAAAATAGCCTTCATAATTATAATAATTGAGCATCCTATCAACATGAAGTGGCTTTAATTTGTCATTATAAACCTTAAAGTCAACATGCATTTGCTCTACATAAAGACTTGAATCTACTTTTATCACTTCAATTTTTCCTTCATCAGTCCAAAGAAGGATACTTTGGTGCACAGTCGAAGGTACAGCCCCAACACCATGAATCCAATCCTGACCTAGCAAGGCATTATAACTATCCTTTGATGGGACTACAACAAAAATAGTAGTTCGAGATGATGATCCTACTTGAACTTGAAGAGCTATCAAGCCTTTTGCAGGTGTTGATACTCCACCATAGTCAGTCACTGAAATATTAGTAGGAATCAAATCATCGAAGTGCTTCCCAACTGTTTCGAGGGTTACCTGAAACTGAAGGTTGATCTCGGATGAGATTTGCTGTGGTGGCCGAAGCTGTTGTGTCCAACCTAATGGAACTGGTGGAACTGGAGATGCTGCTAATCCTTCGTCACCAGAGGATGGTGGTACCTACGAGAGACTCTGATGCTTAAGTTAGCATGGGCTTTTAGCAGGTTTTTAGTAGAATCAGAGTATGAGTTATACATGGGTGCTCCAGTGTATTTATAGTAGTGTGGAGTGACCTTCTTGATAAGATAAGTTAGTTATCTTATCTTATCTTTGAGTGAAGTCATCTTATCTTTAAGGGGAACTGCCCTTATCTTTCTAGGCTTTGGCTGCCTTTAGATTGGGCTATGTTCCTTCGTTTGGGCCTTTCTTGGGCCTTTATAGCGATTTGGCCAAACTCCTTGAGAGGAGGTCGGGTATTCCTGACCTAAAGAGGTCGGTTGACTTGTCTTCAATCAGCCCGGGTCATACAGCTCGACCTAGGGCATGAACAGTGCCCTTGCTTGAGCTCGATCTTTCTTTTGAGGTCGTGTTTTTGCTAGACTTTGACCCCTTTTAGGGAAGTCGAGCTCAAGCATTTTTGTTCTGTCGATCCCGTTTTGTAGGAGTTCCTAATGAGTTTTTGAATGCAAAGCATTTTGTCTCACTCCTTTTTAATTGCAACGCGCGTTTTGCATTTCCTTGGAAACGTGCGAAGGTTTAAATACTCATTAACTCTTCGCCGTTTTCCTTTTATTTCCCTCTTTGTATCTTCATTTGAATTTGAAAGCCTTTTTCCTCAGTTCCTCTTCTCTTTGCTTACTGCGACTTCTCCTTTCTCCTTACCCTTTTGTTTCTGGGCCTTCGTGTCTTCTTCTTCCTCACCTGCAAAGGCGATTGTTGGTGTCGTTTCAGTCGTTGCTTCAATCTCTGAGGGTTTATCATCTCCTCTCCACTGCAGGTTGGTTTTTCGTCTTCTCTCTCTCTTTTACTTTTCACGCCGTTCTTTTTATTGCTTGTGTTTTGGGAATGAAAAAGTTTTGATCTTTGTTTGGATTTGGAAAGTTTGAATCTTGTCTATGTCGTTGTGCCTGTAATGCGCGCCTTGAGGGTTTCTTTGATTTGTTGCTTGTTTCTGCCCCTTTTACTTGATTTCTTTATGCGTAGATCTTCTTCTGTTTGTATCTTGGAGTAATGGACTGTGAATTTGAAAAAAGGTTGCATCTTTTTTATGATTTCTGCATGCTTGATGTTGATGGTTTGCTGCTTTGTATTGATCGTCATTTGTCAGAGAAGGCTTTTGATCTTCTTTGTGTTTTTAGGACTTAATGCCGAGATTTTTCTCTTTTTTTTTCTGGATCCTTGCTTTGTTATTGCCTCCAAAAGATGCCTCTGGACCTTGGTGTGTGTCCTGGGGTTTCCTTTTATTGCTGTTTCTGAGTCTTTTAACATTCGCATGCTATTTGTCCGAGTTATCTCCATACTTGTCTGAGATGTCTCCTATTTTGTCCGAGCAGTTTGATTAGTAACCCTTTTTTTCCTTTTTTCTCACTGTAGGACTAATTGACCCATGTCTTCTTGCAAAAATATTGTTGAGATGTCTTCCAAGGTCCCGGATGGCATGTCTGACTGGCTGGACTCCCTTGTTTTGATGTGTGTTTCTGTGGTCGATTCTAAGTATTGTGTGCGGCTTAGGAGGCATCATAGGATTTATAGTAGTAGAGAGCAGGAGAAAAACTACGAGTTGGTAGCGCCTGACCCTGAGGAGAGAGTTTGTTTTCCCTCTTTGACTCGAGGGGACCGTCCCTTCTTTTATGCGTATGATTACTTTTTTAACCAAATGAACATTACCATTCCTTTTACTTCCTTTGAGACCGACCTGTTGTGGTCCTACAACGTAGCTCCTTCTCAACTTCACCCGAACTCGTGGGGCTTCATAAAAATCTTCCAACTGTTGTGCCAAGAATTGGATGTCCGACCTTCTCAAACTCTCTTTCTTTACCTTTTTGTTTTGACGAAGTCTGGGGCAGCTAAGAAGAAGGCTTCCTGGATTTCTTTTCGAGCTGCCCAGGGAAAGAAAGTTTTTTCTATGTACAACGAGTCTTTTAGGGATTTTATGAACTTCTATTTCAAGGTCCGAGCTGTTGAAGGAGCTCGGCCTTTCTTCTTGGACCAAAATAATGAACCAGCCTTCCCTTTATGCTGGCAAAAGAATATGGTGGTGTCTAGGTATTCTTGGAAAATGTTGGATGAAGTCGAGTAGGATTTTGTACATGTACTAGAGGAAAATTGGGGGGAGCCTCCCCATCTTGACACGAAGAGATTCTTGGGGGATCCCTCCCTTCTTTGAGCTGATTTGGGTAGCTGCCGATTTCTTTTTTAGTCTTGTCTTTTTCCTTTATTTTATCTGTTTATTTTGTCATTCCACCTCTTTCTTATTTACAACTTTGGTTTTGCTGCTTTATTTTTTCAGAGATGGTGAAGACCACTGATTCCATGAAGGCTTTTAAGAGGGTGAGGAAGGCGACTGCGGCCCAGAACATCTTGGCTAAAGGTTATGGGGAGGAATCTTCAAGGGCTACTCGGAAGAGGTCGACCTCGAATACTTCTGGGTCGAGAAAAGTCATACCAACTCCCCAGGTTCGCCTGGCTTCTTCTGATCTTCCCCAGTCGACCTCTGGTGCTGCTTCTCCTTCTGCTACCGGTCCTCCTCCCAAGAAGCAGAAGACTGTGGAGCCCTATGACCTGGATTCCCCTGACTTTGATGCTGTGGGGTTTGTTGACAACCAGATTGCCCCTTATGGCCGACTTCCTATGGACGACGTGTCCATCCTGCACCACCTGGATTTCATCACCAGTAGTAGTGTTCGGATGGCGCACATGGGTGTAGCTTTGTTTCGCTCAATCCAAGACTCTCCCGTCCATCCGACGAAGGCTTTTATGCTGGAAGCCAAGTCTGAGTTCGACAGGATTAAGGCTTTAAAGGATGAACTGGACGCTAAAGTGATCAAGCTGGAGCTGGATGTTGAGAAGGAAAAGTCTCGGGCTACCAGAGCTGAGGCGGCTGCGAATTCGGCCGAGGAGATGGCCAAGAAGTCGAAGGAGAGTTATACCCGCACTTATGGCGAGCTGCTGGAGGTCAGGGAGAGACTTGAGTCGGCCCATTCTGATTATGCTGAGCTTCAGAGCCACCTTGTGGGCAGTGTGACTGACGCATATGAGAACCTAAAAGCTCAGGTCCGAGTTCTTGCTACCGAGCTCGACTTGAGTCTTTTTAGTTTGGATAATATTGTTGAAAATGGTAAGATTGTTCCTGCACCGGATGAAGATGAAGAGGAAGGTCCTCCCCCAGAGCCGCCGATCAAAGCTTCTACTGCCACGACTTCTTCAACTACTGCTGCTGAAGTCAGCCACCCCGAGTCTGACCCTAACGTCCAAATCTTAACTTGAGAGGATGGGATGGTAGATGTGATTCCTGTAAATATCATTCCTCCCTCAACGACCCAGGGTGTCGCCGCTAAGGAGACCTTGAATCCCTTATGACTTGTTATGTATTTATTTAGCCCAGTTTGTGGGCTTTTGAACTCCTTTATTTTTTGTAACTTTGCATGGTGTGCTTTGTTTTTCTGACATTTTGGTTATTTTTCTTAGCAACTTTATTTTGGAAAAAAAAAAAAGATATCTTTGAACTCTTGAGGTCGACCTTCAAGTGGCCTTTTGAGCTTTTAATGCTTTTAAAATAGCCTTGTTTTCTTTGACGTGCTGACTGTCTTTTTAGGATTTCTATAGATCTTCTGTAAGGTGTCAAGATTCGGCTGTCCGACCTCTTTCTTGTCGATGTGATGACTTGTCTGATGACTTTTTTAGTATTCTCATAGAACACTTTTTAAAACAAGTTTGGTAGCTTTGTTGTGAGGTCGTGGCTTTTTGGGCTGAGCTGTGTCCCTTCTAGCGCACGCCTTTCATTGGTCCGACTTCCCGTGTCGATCTGAGCTGGCTTTCGTTAGTCCGACTTTTCTTGTCGGTCCAATCTGTAGCTTTCGTTGGTCGACTTCGCTTGTCGGTCCAATCTGTAGCTTTCGTTGGTCGACTTCGCTTGTCGATTCTTCTTAAGTTATTTTTAGTAATCCATTTTTAGTAAGGGCTGGCCAGGCCTTTTTCTATGGATTACTTTTTATAACTTTGTCGCTTTGATTGGTCTGGTCCGACTTCTTCTTAGTCGGTCCTTTCTAAGTTATTTCTAGTAATCCATTTTTACTCAGACCTCGTCAGGCCTCTTTCTATGGATTACTTTTTATAACTTTTGTCGCTTTGGTTGATTGGTCCGACTTCTTTATATCGGTTCGTCCTAAGTTATTTTTAGTAATCCATTTTTAGTAAGACCTTGTCAGGCCACTTTTTATGGATTTACTTTTTATAACTTCTTGCATTAATCCGTTTTTATCACTCTTTCATCTTGCCGATTTTGTAGAAATCGGGCGGTGAGTTTGGTTCTTACTTGGCCAAATTTGTCGAGGTCGAGCGGTAAATTCGGTTTTCACCTTGTCGACCTTTATCAAAATCGGACGATGAATTCGATTTTCATCGTGATCGGGCGGTGAATTTGGTTTTCACCTTGCCGACCTGTAGCTTTGTAACCGGGTGATGAATTTTTTACGTTTGGATTAATGCGTCTTGGTAGAGAAACTTTGTAGAGAATCTGGAAAATTTTATTCAAATAGAAAATAGGCATATAGGCAAGAATATATACATGTGAGTGTTTACCCCTCTAAGTCAGGCAACTTTACAGATCTTGGCTTGGTGCCTCGTTAAAAAATCTTTTCAGGAAAAAGAGTACACCTTGACCTAAGATCTTTATTACCTCCCAACTATAATACCTTCTTAGGTTGCAGGCATGCCACGACCTTGGTAGCTCTCGCCCCTCGAGTTCGGACACCTTGTAGTAGCCTTTTCCCAGTACATCGGTAACTCGGTAGGGTCCTTTCCAATTAGCTGCGAGCTTTCCTTCTCCGGGTCGACCTGTTCCGATGTCATTTCGGATTAAAATGAGATCATTTGGGTGAAACTTTGCCGGACAACTCTTCGATTGTATCTTGAGGCCATTCGACGTTTTAACGCCTCTTCCCTAATCCGAGCTCTTTCTCAGATTTCTGGAAGTAGGTCGGGCTCTTCTCTTTGATTTTAGGAGTTGGCCTCTTCATTGTAGTAGATTGATGAGCGGATAATTTATACGCTTTTTGACATTGTTTTTAGTATGTTTTTAGTAGGATCTAGTTACTTTTAGGGATGTTTTTAATAGATTTTGTGTTAAATTCATATTTCTGGACTTTACTATGAGTTTGTGTGTTTTTCTGTGATTTCAGGTATTTTCTGGCTGAAATTGAGGGACTTGAGCAGAG
The DNA here is from genome assembly GCF_000816755.2 of Arachis ipaensis. Classification (NCBI taxonomy): domain Eukaryota; kingdom Viridiplantae; phylum Streptophyta; class Magnoliopsida; order Fabales; family Fabaceae; genus Arachis; species Arachis ipaensis. The sequence goes on along the minus strand of NC_029794.2, from coordinate 105,272,465 downwards.
TTTTCGAAAAAAAAAAGTTTTCAAAAAAAAAAATGTTTTCAAAAATAAATTATTCTATGGCTTCAAAATTTTTAAGAATGAATTCTAGTGTTTCATGAAATATGTTGATTCATATCTGGCTGTAAAGCCATACCCAAACTATTTTGGGATTGGTATTCAACTAATCACTCCAGCCCATATAATTATATGCTAAAGCTTGGCTGGCTGTTAAGCCATGCCAGACCCTTTGATTGGAGCTTTAAGACTAACATGGCAAGATTCCTGGAATTCATATTAAAAATTTTGGAATCCTTATTTTTCCTTTTTCTAAATAAATTTTCGAAAAATATAAAATAAAAATCCAAAAAAAAAAAATTAGAAAATCATAAAAATCAAAAACATTTTGTGTTTCTTATTTGAGTCTTGAGTCATATCATAAGTTTGGTGTCACTTGCATAAGCATCTTGCATTTTTTTCGAAAATATCATGCATCCATAGTGTTCTTCATGATCTTCAAGTTGTTCTTAGTAAGTCTTCTTGTTTGATCTTGATGATTTTTTATTTTGTGTCTTTTCATGTTTATCATATGCATTCTTGAATTCTTAGTGCGTAAGCATTAAAGAGTTCTAAGTTTGGTGTCTTGCATGTTTTTTTTGCATTAAAAATTTTTCAAAATTGTGTCTATGATGTTCATCTTGACATTCAAAGTGTTCTTGGTGTTCATCTTGACATTCATAGCATTCTTGCATGCATCACATGTTTTGATCTAAAAATCTCATGCATTGCATAATTTTCACGTTTTCATAAAAATTCAAAAAAAATCAAAAAAATATCTTCCCCTTTTTCTCTCATCAAATTCGAAAATTTGAGTTGACTTTTTCAAAAATTTTTAAAATCAAGTTGTTTCTTATGAGTCAAATTAAATTTTCAATTTGAAAATCTTATCTTTTTCAAAATCTTTTTCAAAATTCAAAATCTTTTTCAAAATTCATGATTATTTTCGAAAATTCCAAAAAAATAATTTTCAAAAACCTTTTTCTTATTTTATATCATAATTTTCGAAAATAACATAATCAATTAAGAAATATACGCATCAGAAAGGATGAGTGACCGAGGGACCGAGAGGGGGGGAAACACTGCGGGGAATGGAAGTAGGAAGGACTTCAGGATTTGGAATCGGGCAGCATATCAACAATTGGAGCATGACTCTTTTTCCGTGTTCGTGGATAATCTACCGGAGGATATCTCAAGGAGGGAATTGTACCACTTGTTCTGTTGGACGGGAAGGGTTAATGACATATATCTCTGCAGGAAATGGAAGAGTGGAAAGATTTATCTGTTTGCTTTTGTCCGATACACGACAAAAGGGGGTGCCCTGAAGGCAATAGCAGAAATGAACCAGTGGAGGATAAGAGGAAAAGTGATTACTGTTGGAGAAGCTAAGTTCCGAAGGCAATTCGGGAGGAGGGATCGACCGGTGGCTGTCGAACGAAGCTGCAAACAGGGGGAAGAGTCAGTAGAAGCTCATATTAGGAAAGAGGTGACTATTGACCCAGTGGCCGTGAATGGCCTGGTGCAGGAACGAAAGGAAAACATTCAGGGCAGGGTTGACTCGAAGAGGCTAGAGGTGGCCATTGTTGAAGCAAATATGGAATGGTTGGGGAGAAGTTTGGTGGGAAAAACTTTAAAACCTTTGGACATAAAATCACTGAAGGAAACATTGAAGAAAAATGTGCCACACATTGTGCAAGTACGGGAGATTGGGACATCGAAAGTTCTGCTAACCTTTGCTACCGTACAACAGGCGGACGAGGCCTTCACCATTAAACTGGATATACTTTTGCGTCTGTTCCATAGGGTATGGCGCTGGGGAGAGGGGGACCGATATGACACCCGCACAGTATGGCTAGAATGTTATGGCATCCCTCTACATGTGTGGGCGCCGGAGACTGTTAAATCTATTGGTGGACAGTGGGGTGAGGTGTTTCAATGTGAAGTGCCGACCGAGGAAGGGGCTTCTTTCAGAAAGGGAAGGGTCCAAGTGGAGACTGGGGTGTTTGATACAATCCGAGAGTGGGTTCAACTCTCTGTTAGAAATTCTGTGTTCGGCGTTTTTGTGAAGGAGGTGGCAGTGGAGGCTTCTGGGTCGGACAATGTGGAGGTGAGCCCCCAAACATGTGATGGAAATGGTAATGCTGACGACCAGGAATTTGTCCGGACAAGGGTGGCGGTGCCGTGGGATCCAGTGGCGGCCCTGGTTGAAGGTGGGGTAACGGTAGTTGAAGAGGCTAAGGACAGAACGGTAATTCAAGAGGTGCTTTTGAATGATGTGAACGTTAAGTATTTAAATTTCAAAAATGGTTTGAATGTACTAGATTCACTTAGTAGTACCAAGGAAGAAGGAGAAGCGGTTTCTAAGGGTTTGGTGGGGAATAATGAGGGGGAGTCTGAGAGAACCGTTACAGAGGTTTGGTGTACTGGGGAAGGAGGGGGCTGCAGAGGATATGCTTGGAGGGACAACTGCGGACAGATTGGATTATCTTATGTGGGCCAACCTATGTCTCACCATGATATGAGAAGAGAAGTTGTGGGCTTCGACTATAGTGGCCCAAATGGAAATGGTGCTCGAAAAGGAATGCAAGGAGTTGGCGGAAGGGTGTTAGAAAGGGGACCATCTGGTGGGGCAGGGGGGTTTAACATGGGCTTTGATGGTAGTGGCCCAAAAGAAAAGTTTAATGCCAGGGTATTAGAAGGAGAGGGCGGAAGGAATTTGGGGAGTGGGCCAGGTGCTGGGCTTGAGGAGCGAAACGGAGATCCATCTAGTGTGGGCAGAGGAGACTCGGGTGACCCGCGGATGGGGATGACATTTGCGATCCGAGGCGGCGAGGGTGGCATGCCTGGGTGCCATGCGGCGATTGTCGACGCCACGGGTGGAGGAAGGACCACCGATTGGATACCCATGGAGGCGGGGAATCCGAACGCGGCGCCAGGTCGGGTGGAAGTAGCGCTGAGCGCGAAGGGGGTTCCTGGTGGGGAGCTTGACGGGAGGCAGAGGGGAGGGTTGTCCGATCATGGTGAACGGTGCAACCAGGGGCCGATGGCGAGGAGTCCTTGTGGGTCTGCCCCAGCGAACCTGAATGGCGTAAACGGAGAGAAAAACAAGCAGGTAGCACAGTGCACAGTAGTGGATGGCAGGCCCGAAGAAGATTTAGGCATGGAAACCAGTGGGGAAGCACCAGGGTCTGAAATGGAGATAGAACGAGATTCAAGGGATAATTATGACAGGAATACACAGGAAGAACAGGTGAAGGAAAATGAAGCAACATGGGCGCTTGCAGTGGAATCTGGAGCTATCTTGTACGATGAGGAAGATGATATAATGGCAATTTTACAAGAACAGAATGAGAAATTAGAGGCAAAGAGAAAGTTGGCGAAGCAAAAAGAAAAGGCGAGGAGGAGTAGGCCAAAGAATAAACCTAAGGTGAGTCAAACCATGGTTAAATGATTATGAGTTGTTGGAATATTAGGGGGTTGAGAGGGGACGGAAAGTTGGGTATGGTGAAAGATTTGAAGCAAAAATTTAATCTGAACTTGTTAGGATTGATTGAAACTAAAAGAGTAGTGGTTACTAAGTATGATGTTGCAAGGCTGTGGGGTAATAGGTCTGTTGGGTGGGAGTTTGTGGAGTCGATAGGGTCGGCTGGGGGGCTCTTGCTGATGTGGGATGAGGTAGAATTTAAAGTACAGCATTGTCAGAAAGGAGAACGGTGGTTATGCGTGGAAGGGGTGGTAACAAAGACTAACTTCCTTTGTGCTGTTTGTTTAGTGTATGGAGCACACGGGAGGGAGGAGAAGCGAGGGGTGTGGGAAGAATTGAGCTATATTGTGGGTTTATGCCAGGTTCCTTTTTGCTTTTTAGGGGACTTTAATGAAATTTTGGAAGTGGAGGAGAGACAAGGGCTGAATAGTTTGCCGGCGTCAGCAGATGAGTTTAAGCAGTGGATGCATGATATGCAGCTGATGGATTTACCTCTTACTGATAGAAAGTACACATGGTTTCGGGGTCGGTCCTGCAGTCGGATTGATTGGGTGCTAGTGAGTGTTGAGTGGGCTGAGAAATACCCAGACATTCGGCTGAAAGGGGGTCCGCGAGGGTTGTCTGATCACTGTCCGTTGATTGTGGAAGGTACAAGATTAAAAGGAGGCCCTAGACCGTTCAGAAGCTTGGATGCCTGGTTTACGCACGAGGGGTTTCTGCGTTTGGTAAAAAATGAATGGAGAAATTTGGGAGATGCTCAGCTCATGGGGAAACTGAAGGCACTAACAGGCCCCCTGCGACAATGGCACAAGAATACCTTTAAGGAAATGGAGAAGAGTTTGGGGAGGTTTGAGGAGGAGATCACAAGACTGGACAATTTAGTGAGTAATGGGATTTATGATGGTACAACGGAGGCGAGAAGGAAGGCACTGGTGAGCTTCTGTGAAAAATGGTACGTCAGGAAGGAAATACATTGGAAACAAATGTCTCGATCCCAGCATGCGGCAAACATGGACAAGAACACCAGGTATTTTCATACCATTGCCTCGGCCAGACGAAGGTCTAATAGGATAGAGGCTCTGATGATAAATGGACGCCTTGTGCGGAACCAGACAAGGATTAAAGGGGCCATTAGGGGGTTCTATAAGGAGTTGTATCGACAGGAAGCTGCTCCGAGAATTGGTATTAGGGATGGATTGGTGAAACAGATTAGTGGAGAGGAGGCTGTAGCGTTGGAGGGCATGCCGTCAGAGGAGGAAATTAAGGAGGCGGTGTGGGACTGCGGATCGTCCAAGGCCCCAGGAAGTGACGGGTATAATATGAACTTCATCAAGAAATGTTGGGAAGACATTGGTCCGGACTTCACTGCAGCTGTATTAGACTTTTTCCAAAGTGTTCAGCTACCTACGGATGCGAATGTAACTTGGGTGACACTAGCACCAAAGTTTGAAGGGGCAAAAGAGGTAAAGGACTTTCGACCGATTAGTATGGTGGGCTGTTTGTATAAAGTGATATCGAAGGTGTTGGTGAGACGGATGAGGTCTGTGATGCCGGGGCTGGTAGGTGAGACTCAGACTGCGTTTGTAAAGGGTAGGAAATTCATGATGGGGCACTCATAGCCTGTGAGACAGTCCATTGGCTGAAGGCGAGGAAAAAGACAGCGCCTATCATTAAGCTCGATTTCCAAAAAGCTTATGATAGGGTACGATGGAGTTTTGTTGAGGTTGTGTTACAGAAGATGGGATTTGGCCAAAGGTGGAGGGCTTGGGTGAAGGAGTGTGTTAGTACGGCTACGATGTCAGTTCTGGTGAATGGGACACCGTCAAAACAATTCAAGATGGAAAGAGGACTAAGACAAGGAGACCCCCTATCTCCACTTCTATTTGTACTCGTGGTTGATGTTTTGCATAGGATGCTGGGGGAAGCTGTCAGGAACGGGCGCATTGCGCCGTTAATGGTAGGGAGAGATCATGTGGAACTGTCACACCTACAGTTTGCTGATGACACAATCTTATTTTGCCCGCCAGAGACGGAAACAATTGTCAACTATAAGAGGCTGCTACGATGTTTTGAGCTGATGTCTGAGCTAAGTATTAATTTTGATAAGTCAAATCTGATACCGGTGAACTGTGAGCAAGGATGGATTGATCATGCGTGTGGCCTGCTGGGGTGCCAAAAGAAGGAGTTGCCCGTTCGATACCTTGGGGTTTCCTTAGGAGCTAATCCACGGTTGATCAAGACGTGGAAACCAATCATAGATAAGGTGGAACAGAAGCTCAGCTTATGGAAAGCGAAGGTTTTGAATAAAGCAGGTAAGCTTGTACTCATAAAATTGGTACTTAATAGCCTGCCCATATACTACCTAAGCTTGTATAAGATGCCAAGGGCGGTTGCGGATAAGTTGATTGCTTTGCAAAGGAACTTTATGTGGTGTAAAGAGGACGGCAACTATGGCATTCCGTTGGTCAAGTGGGAGTTGGTCCAGGCTCCGAAAAAGGTTGGGGGATTGGGGGTGGGAGATGCAATGCTTAAAAACACAGCACTATTATTTAAGTGGTGGTGGAGGTTTTCAAAGGAGGAATGTCCGTTGTGGAAAAAGATTGTCTGCTCTTGCAATAAGTTGTCCCCTAATGCCATGCTAGCAACTCAGTCTCTACCGGTCAAAGGGGGCCTTGGAAGGATATATGCAAGCTAAATATCAAAGAGCAAAGGGTGCGAGATAAACTGGTGAGTGGTCTGGCGATGGAAGTAGGCAATGGTAGGCAAACCCGGTTTTGGGAAGATAATTGGATTCAGGGGGGCCCTCTGAAAAGGAATTTTCCACGACTCTTCTCTATTTCAAGCCAACAAGGATCTGTAATTGGGGACTGCGGCTTTTGGGATGGATTAGATTGGATTTGGAATTTTCAGTGGAGGAGGGAGCTGTTCCAATGGGAGCTTGAACTTGTCCATCAATTGCATGAGCAGCTAAGGCCAGTAAAGCTGTCATCTGAGAGAGAGGATAGTGTAGTGTGGAAATTTGATAATGCAGGGGTCTTTTCCACGAAATCCTTCATGCAGGTAATCCAAACGGAGACGTTGTCGGAGGAGATCACAAGCTATAGCTTCACAAATGCTTTATGGAAAGGTCTGGTACCCCCAAGGATTGAGCTTTTTGGTTGGTTTGTGCTAGTTGGTAGAATTAATACCAAGGAGAGATTGATTCGATTAGGAGTTGATATTCATAGTGATAATATATGTGTCCTGTGCCACAAAGGGGTAGAAACTGTTGAGCATTTATTTATCAGGTGTGAGGTAACATGGCAAGTGTGGTGCTCTTGGTTGCGTTTCTTTGGGAAAGACTGGGTTATTCCTGGGAACATGAAAGCTCTATTCGGAAGTTGGATTGGCATGCACAACAGAAGACAAGGGCAGAGAGTATGGATGACGGCGTTCTTTGCAGTGATCTGGAACATCTGGTTGGAACGTAATGCTAGAATATTCAATAATAACATCGCCAGTATTGACTTCATTCACACAAAGACAGTGGCAAGCTACAACGAGTGGACTGGAGGTGATTCTTTAGGTGATGAATAGCATATTGGAGGTGCCAGGAGATAGTTTCTCGGTCTGCAGGGGTCATGTTTTTATTGTCTGTTTTATGTTTCGTTTTATGTTTGTGTGTTTTGCTCCACTTTAACGTGTTGAGCTTCCTATGTTTCAAAAAAAAACATAATCAATTAAAGTTTTGATTCAAAAATTTGAAGTTTGTTACTTGCTTGTTAAGAAAGATTCAAACTTTAAGTTCTAGCTCTTTACCACTCACATCCAAACACCCACTTTCCTTCAAAATTCAACATCTCTTTCCCACTCAATCCCACCCATATGGCCGAATACACATCTCCCTCCATCTCCTCCATATNTTGCTTCATACCAACAATCTCCGTGGGATTCGACCCTTACTCACGTAAGGTATTACTTGGACGACCCAGTGCACTTGCTGGTTAGTTGTATCGAAGTTGTGACAATTATGAATTAAGATCAGAGCACCAAGCTCTGGAGCCATTACCAGGATTTGTTCGAGCCTGGACATCACAATTTCGTGCACCATAGATCATTCTGGGGGATCCTTCTTCGATTTCTACCAGGATCATTGCCTCCATTCTATAAGCCAATCGGAAATGTGATTCCTTTGTGGTAGAGTGTGGAGTTATCCGATATGCCCATAGGACTTGTGGGAGCTCTTTAGCCCAGGCTCCCTTTGCGTCCTGTAATCTCCGTTTTAACTCAGCCAATATGACTTTATTAGCTGCTTCTGCTTGTCCATTAGCTTGTGGGTGTTCTACGGATGTAAATTGGTACTTTATTTTCAAGTCTGCTACCAACTTCCTGAAGCCTGTGTCTGTAAATTTAGTTCCATTGTCTGTGGTGATGGAGTAAGGAACCCCAAACCTTGTAACAGTGTTCCTGTATAAGAATTTCCGACTTCTTTGAGCAGTGACATTAGCTAGGGGCTCTGCCTCAATCTATTTTGTGAAGTAATCCACCTCTACAATAAGGAACTTGACTTGTCCTGATCCTTGGAGAAAGGGTCTAAGGAGGTCGAGTCTCCACTTTGCGAATGGCCAAGGTGATGTTACGCTGATGAGCTCCTCTGGTGGGGCGATGTGAAAGTTAGCATGTTTTTGACATGGTGGGCATGTCTTAATGAACTCGGTTGCTTCTTTTTGCAAAGTCGGCCAAAAGAATCCGGCACGGAGTACTTTTTTGGAGAGAGATCGCGCTCCCAGATGGTTGCCACATATGCCACTGTGTATTTCTTCCAAGACCTCCTTTGTGTTGGAGGTCGGCATGTATTTTAATAGGGATGTCAAAATTTCCCTTTTGTATAAGGTGTTGTTTATGATGGTGTAGTATTGTGCCTCTCGTCTCAACCTCTTCGCCTCCTTTTTATCTGTAGGGAGTGTCTTTGATTTGAGGTAATTGATTATGGGGGTCATCCATCCTTGATCCTGACCTGATATGGCTAGGACCTTTTCTTCTTCCGAGATTGATGGACTTTGTAGTATTTCTTGGATGAGACTTCTATTATTTCCCCCTGGTTTGGTGCTGGCTAATTTTGAGAGTGCATAAGCTCGAGCGTTCTGTTCCCGAGGTATATGGCGGACCTCATATTCCCCGAGATATTCGAGTTATTCCCTGATTTTGTCCAAGTACTTTTTCATGGTAGGGTCCTTAGCTTGGTACCTCCTCACTATTTGTGAGGTGACTACTTGTGAATCACTGAAGATGATAAGCTTTTGAACTCCAACCTCCTTGGCCAGCCTCAAACCGGCTAATAATGCCTCGTATTCGGCCTGATTGTTTGAAGCAGGAAACTCGAACTTTAGGGAGAGTTCGATTTGGGTTCCCTGATCGCTTTCTATTATCACGCTCGCACCACTCCCAGTTTTGTTTGAAGAGCCGTCTATATAGAGATTCTATTTTATAGGAGTTCCCGGGGTGTCAGTGTACTCAGCAATGAAATCGGCTAAATACTAAGATTTGATAGCCGTCCGAGCTTCATATTGAAGATCGAACTCAGATAGCTCGACTGCCCACTGTAGAATTCTTCCAGCTAAGTCTGTCTTCTATAGAATGCCTTTCATAAGTTGATTAGTCCGAACCTTGATGGTATGAGCTTGAAAATATGGGCAAAGTCATCGAGAAGTTAGTATGAGAGCGTAGGCGAACTTTTCTATCTTTTGATAGTTCAGTTCGGCCCCTTGTAGAGATTTGCTGATGAAGTAGATGGGTTGTTGCCCACTTTCGTCTTTTCTGACTAGTGCTGAGGCTATTGCCCGACTTTCCACTACGAGGTATAATATGAGTGCTTCTCCTTCTCGTGGTCGAGTAAGAATGGGTGGTTGTCCTAGAAATTTTTTGAAATCTTGAAAAGCTTGCTCGCACTCTGCGGTCCATTCAAACCTCTTTCCC
>NC_029794.2:105217602-105262751 GCF_000816755.2 Arachis ipaensis | reverse complement strand
AGCCGTCCGAGCTTCATATTGAAGATCGAACTCAGATAGCTCGACTGCCCACTGTAGAATTCTTCCAGCTAAGTCTGTCTTCTATAGAATGCCTTTCATAAGTTGATTAGTCCGAACCTTGATGGTATGAGCTTGAAAATATGGGCAAAGTCATCGAGAAGTTAGTATGAGAGCGTAGGCGAACTTTTCTATCTTTTGATAGTTCAGATCGGCCCCTTGTAAAGCTTTGCTGATGAAGTAGATGGGTTGTTGCCCACTTTCGTCTTCTCTGACTAGTGCCGAAGCTATTGCCCGACTTCCCACTGCGAGGTATAATATGAGTGCTTCTCCTTTCCGTGGTCGGGTAAGAATGGGTGTTTGTCCCAGGAATTTTTTGAAATCCTGGAAGGCTTGCTTGCATTCTGTGGTCTATTTAAACCTTTTTCCCTTCCATAGTGTGGCATAAAAGGGGAGAGATCTTATGGCCGATCCGGCTAGGAATCTGGACAAGGCTGCCAGTCTTCCGTTGAGTTGTTGTACTTCTTTGACGCAGGTCAGACTTTTTATGTTGAGTATAGCTCGGCATTTATCCGAGTTCGCCTCAATTCCTCTTTGTGTTAGCATGAAACCCAGGAACTTGCCGGCTTCTACTGCAAAGGTACACTTTGCGGGATTAAGTCGCATGCCATGCTTTCTGATGGTATCGAATACTTTGGTAGGGTCGGACAGTAACGATTCCTCACTTTGTGTTTTTACCAACATGTCGTCTACATATACCTCCATGAGTTTCCCGATGTGGTCTGCGAAGACCTTATTCATTAATCTTTGGTAGGTAGCTCCTGCGTTTTTGAGTCCGAATGGCATGACGACATAACAGTAATTTACTTTTAGGGTTAAGAATGAGGTCTTTTCTTGATCCGTTGGGTACATTGGGATTTGATTATATCCCGAATAAGCATCCATGAAAGAAAGGTACTTGTATCCAGAGGAGGCATCCACTAGAGTGTGTATGTTTGGGAGTGGATAGGGGTCTTTTGGGCAGGCTTTATTTAGATCGGTGTAATCAGTGCACATCCGCCATTTCCCATTTGACTTTTTCACCAATACAACGTTGGCTAGCCATAGTGGATACTTGACTTCTCTTATGAATCCTGCCTCCAGTAGAGCTCGTACCTGTTCTTCCACAGCTTGGGATCTCTCTGGTCCGAGCTTCCGACGCTTCTGTTGTATTGGCCGAGATCCTGGGTATACTGCTAGTTTGTGGCACATTAGTTTGGGATCTATGCCCGACATGTCTGCGGCCTTCCATGCAAAGAGATCGGCATTATCTCTTAGGAAATGTATCAGAGACTCCTTTATGTCTCTTTTCAAAGTCGCTCCAACATTTGTTGTTTTATTTGGGATATCTCCGATCTTGACTTCCTCGATCTCGCCCTCAGGTTGTGGACGAAGTTCTTCCCGACCTCGAATTCTTCCGAGTTCGATACTGTTGATTTCTTCTCCTTTGCCTCTAAGGTTCAGACTTTCGTTGTAACAGTGTCGCGCAATTTTCTGGTCTCCTTTTATCGTGGCAATCCCTTCTGGGGTTGAAAACTTCATACATAGATGTGGAGTCAAAACTACTGTGGCAAGCTGATTTAGCGTTGTCCGACCTATCAGAGCATTATAGGCTGAGCTCACGTTGACTACGATATAGTCTATGTTGAGTGTCCTTGATCGGGTTCCCTTTCCAAAGGTTGTGTATAGTGAGATATATCCAAGGGGTTGGATTGGAGTGTCTCCTAGTCCAAACAAGTTGTTCGGATATGCTCTGAGCTCTTTTTCTTGTAGGCCGAGTTTGTCGAAGGCGGCTTTAAACAAGATATCTGCCGAGCTTCCTTGGTCCACCAGTGTGCGGTGGAGGTTGGCATTGGCTAATATGATAGTAATGACCATGGGATCATCATATCCTGGGATGATGTCTGCCGCATCTTCTTAGGTAAAAGTGATAGTAGGGAGGTCGGGTGATCCTTCTCCTCCTCCAACGTGATATACTTCTTTGAGGTGCCTTTTGCGAGATGATTTGGAGATCCCTCCTCCTGCGAATCCTCCATTTATCATGTGAACGTGCCTCTCCAGAGTGCGGGGTGGTCGTTCAGCTCGTCCGACCTCTTCATCCCTTCTTCTTTTTCTGGGTTCATTCGTTTTGTTGGCTAAGTATCAATCTAGTCGTCCCTCTCTTACCAATTTTTCTATGACATTCTTTAAGTCGAAGTACTCGTTTGTAGGATGTCCATAGATTCGGTGGTATTCACAGTTATGTCCGATTTTCCCCTCCTTTTTTGCTTTTGATTGGACGAGGTGGTGGAATCTTCTCAGTATGGTATACTTCTCGGAAAACGTCCACAAGAGACACCCGAAGAGGTGTGTAATTGTGGTAATTTTTAGGCTTCTCTCCGTGTTGATCTTCTTTTTTCTTGGACTCTTTATCCTTATCCCGGGAGGAGTAGGAGAATTCGGATTTTGAGGTCTCTCCCAACCGAGAATTTTCTTCCATGTTGATATACTTCTCTGCTCGTTCTTGCACTTCATTTAAAGGTGTTGGGTGTTTCTTTGATATAGAATAACTAAAGGGTCCTTCCCACAGGCCATTGATGAGACCCATGATGGCTGCTTCTGTTGGTAGGCTTTGTATGTCCAGGCATGCTTTATTGAATATTTCCATGTAAGATCGAAGACTCTCCCAATCTCCATGTTTGATTCCTAATAGGCTCGGGGCGTGCTTGGCTTTATCCTTCTGATTGAAAAATCTGGCAAGAAACTTCTTGGCTAAGTCATCAAAATTTGTAATGGATCTGGGAGGCAGACTATCGAACCACTTAATAGCTGTCTTTGTTAGGGTTGTCGGGAAGGCTTTGCAACGAATAACATCCGAGGCATCGGTGAGATACATTCTGCTTCTGAAATTGCTGAGATGATGGCTTGGATCGGAGGTACCGTAGTATGGGGTCATGTCCGGAGCTTTAAAATCCTTCGGAACTTTAGCTTTCATGATTTCTTTGGTGAAGAGATTTTGATCTTGATCTTGATCCTTGTGGGAGTTGTCATCGTGACCGGGTTGAATGGTTTTGGTTTTTAGGTTGGCTTCGAGTTTTAGGAGCTTGTCCTCTAACTCTCGGCGTCGCCTAGTTTCTCTTCGGAGGTTTCTTTCGGCTTCACGCTGGAATTCGGCCTCCTGATCAAGCTGCTTAAGCCGATTTTGTTGTTCTCGGAGGGCTTCTAAAATTTATGTATTTGGAGAATGCTTTTCTCAGTTTTGCTGAGATGTATCTTTGGGTGTAGTGTCCGCGTTCTTGTGCGGCGTCCGATTTTCTAAATCAGAATTATGATCGTTGGTGATGTCGTCCGCCATGATGATGGGATGACTTTCAGGTCCCCGGCAACGGCGCCAATGTTCCGAGGGTTACCTGAAACTGAAGGTCGATCTCGGATAAGATCTGTTGTGGTGGCCAGAGCTGTCGTGTCCGACCTGATGGAACTGGTGGAATTGGAGATGCTGCTGATCCTTCGTCACCGGAGGGTGGTGGTACCTACAAGAGACTCCGATGCTTAAGTTAGCATGGGCTTTTAGCAAGTTTTTAGTAGAATCAGAGTATGAGTTATACCTGGGTGCTCCAGTGTATTTATAGTAGTGTGGAGTGACCTTCTTGATAAGATAAGTTAGTTATCTTATCTTATCTTTGAGTGAAGTCATCTTATCTTTAAGGGAAACTGCCCTTATCTTTCTAGGCTTTGGCTGCCTTTAGATTGGGCTATGTTCCTTCGTTTGGGCCTTTCTTGGGCCTTTGTAGCGATTTGGCCGAACTCCTTGAGAGGAGGTCGGGTATTCCTGACCTGAAGAGGTCGGTCGACTTGTCTTCAATCAGCCCGGGTCATACAGCTCGACCCAGGGCATGAACACCAACTTTCATCAACATTCTTTCTGGCAACAGACTAATTGCTGCTCCTTCATCGACCAATACCTTGTTGATGCATATACCGCTTATACAAGCAGTAATATGTAGAGGTCAAAGATGTGACTTTTGCTTTTTAGTTGGCTTTTTGAAACATCCCAACTCTTACTCCTCACATACAAAGACAAAAGCCTCTTCATCTTCCACATCATAATCTTCACTCAAATCTGTTAGTATGATAGAGATAGTGCCCACCATATCTTCATCTCCTTCATCGAAATATTTCTCATCAATGTCAACATCTTTTTCCTTAACTTCATCCAAGATGACTGCAACATACTTGCCCTTCTCTATTTTAGTTGGAGAAGGAATTCATTTAGGATATGTTTCCCTATCAGACGAAAAACCTATACAGGTATGAACAGAGGAAGTTGCCCCTTATCTGTTGAAGTCGATGGTCTTCCTGATACCATTTGACGTCCAAATCTCCCACCTCGATTTCCTCTGGCCCTTCCTCGATAATAAGAGTAACGGCCTCGATTAAAGCCTTGATGACCTCTTTGAGGTTGACACCTATATTGCACATCTCGACTGCGAAATTCTTGATAATTTTTAATTCATTAAACTCCCAAGGCTTGTGAGTGACTCAGCGAAGGAGGAAAGTTCCCTTGAGGATTTCAAGAACTTTGACCTTCTTGTCTTCGAGAAGGATGACTTTAACGAACTTGTTCTTCCTTATGAGCCAATTATTTTTTCATTCTTTCCTTCTCAAAAATTGCTGCAGTTTCAACATCGAAAACAGCATCACATCAAGGACATATAAAAACATCTCAATTTTTTAATTTCTACTGCATCAAGAATTCTAGCAATCCCTCACCCAAATCAGGATATACTGCACGCACATTGGTTTCAAAGTCTCCTAAAGCAGAATTGAACTCAAAGGAGGTAAAGCCAGCCATATTGACCCCCTTGAAGTGAGGCTCAGATAAATTTGCTCCAGTGTCAAAAGGATCAGTATGAACTTTCATATCTTTTTTACCATCATCAAACTTCAATCTTCCTTCCATAATTGCTTCTTGAATCAAGTCCCTAAAACGGGCACAATTATTAGTTGAATGGCTAGTTGCTTGATGAAATTTACAATAAGGATTTCCTTTCAAATCTTTTATCAAAAGCAATGTCTTGCCTTCTGGCAAAAATAATTGTTTATCTTTAAGAAACACATCAAATATTTGTTCCGATTTCAAAATATCGAAATTATACTTTTTCCACTCTTATATTTCAAATCATTAGATTTTTCAACATTTGCAATTTTCTTAAGCAAAGAACAAATATAAGGTGGACCTTTCTTTAATTCAACCAAATAAACTTCAGAAAATTCAACATCAGACTCTTCACTCGAAGAACCCATTTCCACATACGACACCTTTTCTTTTCGAGCAAAAAATTTACTATTATACTTTTTCTCATTTCTAAGTTTTTCTTTTTCTTTTTTTTTTGAAGAATTTCTACTTGACGAATCCTTTCAGCCAAATGAGCTAAAATCGGGTACATGTACATTGAGCAACTTTCGATGCATATAAAATTCTAATCTCATGGTAGCTATCTTTATCACTTCACTTTAGGAAGTGAAACATAGCATTGACTTCTGGCATTCTTAAATCGAATCATAAAATCTTCGATTGACTCTCCATCTTCACGTTTTAAAGCAACTAAATCCGTAATTGTCACATTCAACTCACCTCTATAAAATTAAGAATGAAAAGCACTTTCTATCTATATCCAAGTTTCAATCGAATTAGGTCTTAAATTTGAAAACCAAATAAAAGCATTCTTTGTCAACGAAGAATGAAAGAATTTCATTTTCAAATTCTCATCATTTGCCAAGTTGCCTAATTCGATCACCTATCGAGCAACATGCTCAGTGGTTGATTCGCCCACTTCTCCGACAAATTTTGTTATTATCTTAGGATTCTTAACACCCCTAAGCACTTCTGCCATCTGCACTACAACAAAGAAAGCGGAAACAAAATATGGTTGATTCATAAATCCCACATTGATTTTGACCTTATTAAGAATATCTTCAACTATTCTTGTCACCTGATAATGTTCACCTCGTTGATTAACATGCATCCTGGCTAACACTTCATCTGCATTTTGACCATGCCGAACTACATGATTCACATCTCCACCAAGATTTATATTATCATCTCTATTCCTAAGAGTATTCCCCAAATCTTCTGGATCCACTTCTCCATTTCGACGACCACCTTCATCATAATCAACTATTCGAGCAATTCGTTCCACTTGTCTAGCCAAATACTTGAATTTTGTTTCATGATCAGCTATCATGGGGTTCAAGATGGTGTATTCAGGATGGTGTATTGGTGATTGATTATTAACCGCTCCCTATGCATTTTCAAATCTAATTGGAGGCACATAACCACTCATGGGTGGAGTGTAACCAGGAAAAAGACCAAAAGGAGGCTATCCAGCGGTTATAGGCAGTTGTGTTTGTGTTGGAGAAGTTCGTGGGCATTGATTGCGCCCATTATTCCCCAAAGATAGATTAATAACTGTCATATTTTTCCCAGACCCAACTCCTGGGTTTTGGTTGCGACTTTCTATATGTGACGCTAATTCTACAATAGTTTGAGCAACTACTACAGGAATATGATTATTTGTAGATGATCCAACATTAACATTAAAAATTTTGTGTCATACATACAATTTTTTCACTTCTAAGATGCATAAACTAAATCATTACCAAATTTCTGACACACTTTTCAAAATTGTCCCACCGGACGTGTCATTTTGTTATGCAGATTTTTAATAAAATTTGGGTTGGTTCGATATCTAGTGATCTGGGAGCGAAATCTACTCATATTTATGCGTACCAGTTTTGAGTTTTGCACCAAAGATTCTATTTCTTGATCGAAAAGACAATGAAAAACTTGAAATGTAAAAGAATATAAATGACTTCAAATTAAAGAAAAGCAATAAAATACCTTCAACAAAGTCGAAGGACTTTGAATTCAAATACAATGCAGAAAATGTTAAAGGAAGAACAAGAAAAACTTTGCAAAAGAAAGTAAATTTGCAGGAAAGGAAAAATTACAAGGAATCTAAAAGGAATTTAAAAGAGACATGGAAGGAATCCGATAGAAAAGAAAACTCTGAGCAAGATCAAAAAGTCTTTGGAGATGTGAAATTACAAGAGTCTTTTTCTGAAAATGAATTCCAACTTTTACTCCTTCCAACTCTGTCTATTTATATCCCTTTTCAACCACTCCAATTCCATCACGTCCTCCATATGATAGAAAACTTAAGTGTAACTGTTCCTGCCATATAAATGATGGACTAACCATCTTCAACTGCTTTTAACATTTAAAACTTTTCACTTGCTTCGATTATGGAATCGATGCTTTGATCACGAACACATGTCCTCGACAAACATTTTCGATCTGTCCACCTTACTTGTTGATAACCTCTCTTCGATGAACTAAAAAAAAAACCCTTCTCGATAATATTCAAACAATATTCTCGATATGCTCATCGTTAATTTGAATTATTTGTTGACCATTAGGAGGACAGAACAATCCCTGGCAATGAGGACTATAGTCTCTGATGGCTTTCTTCTTCCTCCTCTTCTCCGCCGCCATTACCGTCTCTTCATCTCAGAAATCATTCAGACCAAAAGCATTGGTCATCCTAGTGACTACTGCGACAAAAACTATGTCTCCTCCACCTATTTCCCGTCCCTGTGGCTTCGCCCAATGCTCCCTCACCAGCTTCACCTCCTGTGGCACTTGCAATGACCCTCCTTGCCTAGGATGCAACAACAACACCTGTGACCTCATACCAAACAACACCATCACCCACACCACCACTGGTGGTGAGCTCGCCAAAGACGCCGTGTCCATACAATCCACTAACGGCTTCAACCCAAGTCAAAATGTCACCGTTTTGTGCTTCCTCTTCTCCTGCGCTCCCACTTTCCTCCTCAAATTGGATTGTCCTTCGTTCCTTTCTTCCCACTGCAACCACCCTCTGTTTTGGATTTCTCTGTTATAGTCGTTGACAGAGACAACACCGTGTGTGAAAACGATGACATCACTGTGTGCTTTTGGTTTGAATTATTTCTGAGCTGAAGAGACGGTGATAGTGGCGGAGAAGAAGAGGAAGAAAAAAGCTACTAGAGACTATTTTATCCTCCATTAGTGAGTCACGACAAAAAATAGATTGAAAACTGTTTTGTCCAACGGAAAAAAAAATTTATTTGTATATTTATTTTTCTTAGAGACTAAAATATCCACTTTTAAAATATTTGGGGGACTGATTTCACTAAATACTCAAATAAAGTTAAGTTTCCACAGTTAAGTTATTATTGGATTCAACCATGTTTGGATTCAATCATATTATAGCACATTTTAGCACGGTGTTAGCGATTATTATTAATCAATGATAAGACTAATAAGTGAATTAGTTTCATACAGAACGTACTATTTACACTTGTAACCTCCAAGGAAGGAAAAAGAATGACGAGACACAAACGTTAACTATAAAAAAGGATTAGTGAACTCTGAAGTGATTTCTATAATGGCATCTTTTGCGCCAGCCTCCTCCTAGTTTCCATTATGGCAAGGTATCTCCTTTCTGATAAATCTTTAATTGCATCTTGGTATTGCTGTTCAACCTTTGCTAACTCTATTCTTAACTCATCCTGAGGTTCAGACACGGAAGAAACATTGGGGGGATGAGTGGAGGAGGAGTTCATCATACCATCACTTTCCATGTCATGTGATACCTCAGTTTCATAATCAAACGAGGATTGACTACCTCCGATCGTCCTAGTAAGACCCAAGTCTGCAAATTCTGAGTTAGCAGACACCAATGAAGCCAATGAAACCATGGACAAATTCTTGCCGGCTAAGTTAGACGTTGCAGAAGTATACGACATCTCTGAACGCAAATCATCTGCCATTGTTCCTTCTTGAAGACCAATGCTTGCTTGAGACCATGCCTTGTGAAAAGTTGTATTCTCATTGTTTCCTCTTTGTGCTGACCTTGAAATCAATGTTGTACCTGCATTTTTATTTGCAGTTTGGCTACCACCTTCCGAACTATTTTTGAACATTGAAAACCCAGAGCTGTTCTGTTGGCTCGAGTGTGTCCATCTAACATTTGGAGAAGCCAGATGATCAACCGGTACACAAGGTTTCCAATCAGGAACCAAAGTCATCAATAACAAGTCAATTATCTCAGCTATGAATTTAACATTCTGCTGAGCAAGATCAAGTTGCTCAACCATTTCCGTTGAAACTGAGATGGCTGTATCACTGCTGAGGTAAAATATGAAATGGATATTTCTTGCCCGCCCTGCATGCATGAGTACATAATTTTCTACCATTAAACTATGGAAACAGTTGTTAGGAGTAGAATAAGCTACTAGTTATACTAACCACTCTGATCAGCTATTCGGAGAACTAAAGACACCGAGTTCTCATCATTTTCTTCGCCTCTCAGAAAGAAAATATCACTTCCCTTCTGCCTTCGTATCTCAACACATGGAGAAGGTGTTCCATCATCACCATTATTATTATAAAATACAGCAGTCACTGGTAGCTCATTGGTACCACCAGGATCCATGGGAATGGATCCTATTCGTGCACTAGCAGGACCTTCTGACATCAGGCAACGATTTTCAAAGGCTCCAAATTTGGGAAGAACAATATCTGGTAATGGAAGAGGACGATTTGTTACTGAACCATTGGCTTGGAGAAAAGGATCCATGAGAAGCTCCTTAGCTGACAATCTTTGAGATGCAGGGACAAGACATTTCTCAATAAATGATTTTACATCTGGATCTTTGACTTTAGAAAGACCAAAGGGCTTTACACCCTGCAGTATTAATGTGTATATGTATCCATTACATGACAAAAAATTTCCTAAACTACTCTAAAGAAGAAGAAAATAAATATATAATCAATAATTGTACTGACAGTTGAAACTTTCTTGAATATCTGAGCTGAATTTCTACATTCACTGTAAGGATACTCAGAAGTCACCAACTCAAGCATGCACATCCCGAAAGAATATATGTCAACTAGCTCATTGTAACTTTCATCATACAGTTCAGGTGCCATAAACTCCGGAGTTCCTACCAAGGTTAATTAAGTGTAAATACAAACTGAATCTGAATTAGAAAAAAAAAGATTCCCCTGGTACTTTTAAAGCTATGAGATGGTAGAACTTACTGAGCACTTTTCTTACTGCTTCAACAATACAAAGGATGAAAATAAATTAACAGGAAACAAAAATTGCAGATTAACACAAACATACCAATTACGCTCTTAGCATTACCCTCTTTCAAGAGAGTTGCTAATCCCAGATCTCCAATTTTCACTTCTCCTTGGTGACCGTTTATAAATATATTATCACATTTCAGGTCCCTATGTATAATTGGAGGGCTGTGATTATGGAGGTAGCTTAAACCCATTAAAATTTGTCTGGCCCATCCCTTAATAGCCTTAATGTTGATCTTCTTGTGTCTCTTACAATACCTAAATCAAACATCAAATCCACTAACACAAAGGTTGATTTCACAATAAAAGGTAAAACCATATTATATACATCAACAGAGGATAAGGAACTTACTGTCTGAGGCTCCCCGAGGTGAAAAGCTCTGTAATCATGTTAACTGTCCTGTGTTTGTCGTCAATCCAAGAATTGTAGAACCTTACTATGTTATTGTGTTTCAATGACCTCAAGAGATGCACCTCCGAGTACAGCCTCTCTAAGTCATCTGGTGACTGTAGTACTTCATCAATCCGAACCTGGCTCCAAGCAACTTCGAGTCCATTGACTTCATCAAATGCCCTGTAACTGATGGACCGCAAATTAAGGAAAACAAAACTTCTCATACGATAAAACTCATCTGAATCCTAGCTACAAGATGCACTACATTGGTATCCTAACTTCTAAATTGGCTTGGAATTCAAAATGCATTTATATTTTGAATAAGAAAAACATTAAATATAGAAGTAAAATAATCAAATAAAACCAGAATGAAGAAGAAAGAATACACAGTCTTGAAAGCTCCTTTGCCGATCATTTCTTTATACTGTTGTAAACATCGAAAACAGCATTAGCTCAATGCATGAGAGGCCACGTTTTGTCCAATAGAAAAAAAGAAATGATAATGAAGAATACAGAGAATTGCATTACCTTAATGTAGCGACCGGTAGGATCAATTTCAAGCACATCGGGATCAAGAGGCTCTAGATGCCCTGCACCTTCGTCTGAGCTTGATGTTCCCACCATAATCTACACCTACACCCTCCTACAAATTTATAATCCCTACCCTACATAAACATCAAAAGAACAATTTCCAATATATCAATTTTTAACAAATTGTAGCACACACATAGAAAGTTAGGGGAATGTCTCTAAAATCTACACAGAGAAAAGCAAAAAGCATGCATATAGATGGAGATGGGGTTAGCTGGGGAAATGCAATGCAATGCAATGATCGAAATCATAAAAAAAAAAAATAATAAAAAAAAAAAAGGAATGAAAACAGAAAACAGCGTACCGTAATGCAGGA
Source organism: Arachis ipaensis (assembly GCF_000816755.2). Taxonomy (NCBI): domain Eukaryota; kingdom Viridiplantae; phylum Streptophyta; class Magnoliopsida; order Fabales; family Fabaceae; genus Arachis; species Arachis ipaensis. Next base: position 105,251,234 of record NC_029794.2, on the reverse strand, counting down.
CCCTCTGAGCTTAATTTCTCAGGAGGAATTTCGTAGAGTTTAGAGAGAGAAAGGGGCATCAGATAGAGAGAGAAAATGGAACCCTAATCAGATAAGGGAGAGAAGGAGAAAGAAAAAAAGGAAAGGAAAATTGGGGAAGGGAAGGGAGTGTCGTGTGGTTTGGTGAGGTGTCGTACCCGATGAATCGCTTCTTACCAACACAGACGTCTCTCTCTCCCGCTCACTCTAAAAACGGATATAACTTCCCTAACGCACTCCCTCTATTTAATATTTATACCTTACCCCTCCAACCATTATGATTATTTGAACCAAATATTAATAGATATCAAAATAGAGTTTAATTTTTATATATTGATAATGTTTTTAAATGCAAAGGTGTATTGTTAAAAAATTAAAATTAATTAATTTTTAAATTTATTAAAAAATTATCTAAAAATGTAAATTTAATTAAATAATTATGTAAAATTTTTTACATTGTTAAAACATTAAAATAAAACTCATTAAAATATACTAAAAAGATATATCTATCTTTTAATATAAATCAGCATAGTCAAACAAAAACAAAACTTCAAACTAATTTTTTTTAGTTATATCTTTTTAAAACTTTGTTTTTTGCTTAATCTTTACTTATTATTAGTTCCCTAAAAAGATCGAAACAAGTTTTATCCATAAATTAATTTAATATATAAATTTAATTTTCATATCTTATCAGTGTAAATAAATTTTTTATATATATTCAATGATGTATGTCACATTACTTAAAATAACTAATTTTCAAAACTAATATTCAAAAAATTATCTAAATAGATAAATTTAATTAGATGTCTATGTAAATTTTTTTATATTGTTACTACATTAAAATTAAACTCTATATTATATATCAAATCATGCATCGCATAAAAAATGTAATAATTTCATATTCACTACTTAAATAAAAATTTCTTAGGTACTTTCAAAGCAATTCAAATTATGTTTCTTATACCATTTATAAGAAAAAAATAATTTAGTCGAAAAACAATGTAAATTATTGCATCTATGAAAATTACTTTAATCAAAACCCTATTGAAAAATAGATTAATTTTGGCCGTTACTTTTTTAAAAGTTATATGTTTATACTTCTAAATAATTACTATTCATTTTTTAGACAAATAGTAGATTTAAATTTTAAACCAAATTCTTCAACCGTGGAGAGTTAAGTTAGAGTGTATAAAGATTCTGAAGTTTAGATCAGAAAAAGAAGAGAGTGGAAGAGTTAGTTATGCAACAGGACATATGAATTGTAGTCCAAGTTAGTTAGAGTTGGTTATTAAGCTTTGTTAAATTGGTTAGGAGTTGTATAAGAAGTTTTGTATTCTATAGTTCAATTCTATAAGCTTGAATTCTCTATACCCTCTTTCTTTCTTTTTGTTCTCTCTTAAGTCTTCTGGTTCATTGAGCAAAGGTTTTGGTTTTTTTGCTATCAAAGCATGCTTTTCAGAATTCTATTATGGTATCTAGAGCTTGGGTATTGATTGATCCATGACATCTCCTTCTACTGATTTTGCAACCTCAACAAATATGACAATTAATAATTCAAATATCAGCATCAACAGTGTGTTGTCAACACAAATTCTTGCACAAAGGCCTTTTAATCTGATTCAAGATAAACTGAAAAAAAATAATCATAAGACTTGGGAACAGTAAGCACTTGCTATCATCAGAGGACAAAGATTGCAAGATCATCTGCACAAAGAAAAGATACCAAAGTAGTTTGACAATCACAAAAATCAAAGAGCTGGTATTGAATCTGATAAATCAACTCAATGAATTCAAGATGATCGAAATCTTATTTCATGGTTATTATCTTCAATTGATTCAAATTTCAAGCCAAAAATGGTAGGATGTATATACAGCTATCAAATTTGGGAGAGAATTGAAAGTTACTTTGTAGAATCCACAGAATTCTGGATTAAACAGTTGAAAGCTCAACTCAAGATTATCAAGAAACAAGGTCTTATAGCTTTTGACTACATCTTAAATATCAAGACCACCATAAATACTTTAGCTGTATTGGGGAAGCCTCTTAAACCTGAAAAATAGATTTAAGCTATTTTGGATGGACTGCCAGAAAAGTATCAAATGCTATTTACCACCATTAATGCAAAGCCAGAAATGTATACCTTATGTGAGGTAGAAACAATTCTTTTGACATATGATGACATGTTAGAGAAATATCAAAAATCTAAAATTGTTATGGTCTAAGCAAATCTGATGAATCACACCACATATCCCACCATACCCAACTTCAACAGGGTACTGGTGGTAGAAGAGGAAGAAGTGGAGGACGAATGCCTAGAAGAGGCAAAACCTTCTACACATTTCTAAGACCACAGTGTCAGGTATGTGGACGTAAAGGTCATATAGATTGGTGTTATTTTCACAGGTTCAATCAAGAAGTGCCTCCACTTACTCAATCTCAGATTCAATCAAGAACCAACAATTTTTCACAAATATCAGTGGCTCCTCAATCAAATTCAACTTTGATACTTCCTCTTCTTCCTCCTACAAATTTATTTCATAATCCTTCAGCATATCTGGCACCTTCATCAACCATATCTGATCCATCCCGGTACCTAGATTCAGGTGCCTCATATCATGTGACACCTGATCAAAATAACATGTTGACTACAGTAGAATACTGGTGCACGAAATTGTGATTACACTTTTCACAACTCCGCACAACTAACCAGCAAGTGCATTGGGTCGTCCAAGTAATACCTTACGTGAGTAAGGGTCGATCCCATGGAGATTGTCGGCTTGAAGCAAGCTATGGTTATTTTGTAAATCTTAGTCAGGAGATTAATGATAAGAGTGATTGTATTTATAAAAAATAAATAACATGAAATAAATAGTACTTGTGATTCAGTAATGAGAAACAGGCTGAGGTTCCGGAGATGCTCTGTCGTCTGAATCTCTGCTTTCCTACTGTCTTCTTCTCTAAACACGCATGGCTTCCTTCAATGGCGAGCTGTATGATCCTCTCGGATGAAAAATACCAGGTATGATCTCTGCACGGCTAATCAACAGTCAGATTTCTCGTCTCGGATGAAAAATACCATGTACAGCTACCGTACGGCTAATCATCTGTCGGTTCCCACTAGCGTCGGAATAGGACCCTTGTCCTTTTGCACACTATCACTGCGCCCAACATTCGCAGGTTTGAAGCTCGTCACAGTCATCCCTTCCCGGATCTTACTCAGAATACCACAGACAAGGTTTAGACTTTCTGGATCCCAGGAATGCTGCCAATTGGTTCTAGCCTATACCACGAAGATTCTAACCTCCGGACTCGGTCCGTGAATTAGAAACCCAAGTGATACGCACTCAAGCTGTCGCCCAATGACTACGTTGAGCTCAGATAGAACGGGAGTGGTTATCAGGCACGCATTCAGAGGTTGAGGATAATGATGAGTGTCACGGATCATCATAATCTCTATATTGAAGTACGAGTGAGTATCTTAGAACAGAATCAAGCATGATTGAATATAAAACAGTAGTAATTGCATTAATCCATTGAAACACAGCAGAAATCCTCACCCCCACCTATGGGGTTTGGAGACTCATGCCGTAGAAGATACAATATGAAGTGTAAAATGTCATGAGATGCTAAATGAATCTCTAAAAGTAGTTTTTATACTAAACTAGTAACTTAGGGTTACAGAAAATGAGTAAATAGGTGTAGATAGTGCAAAATTTCACTTCCGGGGCCCATTTGGTGAGTGTTTGGGCTGAGCTTTCAAGCTTCCACGTGCATATGCCTCCTATTGGAGTTAAACGCCACCCTGGGTGCCAAAATGGGCGTTTAATGCCGAAAAGTATGCCAGTTCTGGCGTTTTACGCCAGAAAGTTTTTGGCTGGCTTTTAACGCTAGTTTGGACCATTAAATCTCGGGCAAAGTATGGACTATTATATATTTCTGAAAAGCCCAAGATGTATACTTTCCAACGCAATTGAGCACGCGCCAATTGGGCTTCTGTAGCTCCAGAAAATCCATTTTGAGTGCAGGAGGGTTAGAATCCAACAGCATCTGTAGTCCTTTCTCAGCCTCTGAATCAGATTTTTGCTCAGGCCCCTCAATTTCAGCCAGAAAATATCTGAAATTATAGAAAAACACACAAACTCATAGTAAACCCCAGAAATGTGATTTTTGAATAAAAACTAATAAAAATATAATAAAAATTAACTAAAATATACTAAAAACTACCTAAAAACAATGCCAAAAAGGGTATAAATTATCCGCTCATCACAACACCAAACTTAAATTGTTCCTTGTCCCCAAGCAACTAAAAACAAAATAGGATAAAAAGAAGATAATATACAGTAAATTCCAAAAACATCATTGAAGATTAGTTTTAATTAGATGAGCGGGACTAGTGGCTTTTTGCTTCTGAACAGTTTTGGCATCTCACTTTATCGTGTGAAGTTCAGAATGATTGGCATCCATAGGAACTCAGAATTCAGATAGTGTTATTGATTCTCTTAGTTCAGTATGTTGATTCTTGAACACAGCTACTTTATGAGTCTTGGCCGTGACCCTAAGCATTTTGTTTTCCAGTATTACCACCGGATACATAAATGTCACAGACACATAACTGGGTGAACCTTTTTAGATTGTGACTCAGCGTTGCTAGAGTCCCCAGTTAGAGGTGCCCAGAGCTCTTAAGCACACTCTTTTTTTGCTTTGGACCACGACTTTAACCGCTCAGTCTCAAGCTTTTCACTCGACACCTTCACGCCACAAGCACATGGTTAGGGACAGCTTGGTTTAGCCGCTTAGGCCAAGATTTTATTCCTTTGGGCCCTCCTATCCATTAATGCTCAAAGCCTTGGATCCATTTTACCCTTGCCTTTTGGTTTAAAGGGTTATTGGCTTTTTCTGCTTGCTTTTTCTTTTTCTTTCTTTTTTTTTTCTTTATTTATTTTTTTCGCCACTTTTTTTCTTTTCTTTTTTTTTCTGCAAGCTTTTCACTGCTTTTTCTTGCTTCAAGAATCAATTTTATGATTTTTCATATTATCAAATAACATTTCTCCTTTTTCATTATTCTTTCAAGAGCCAACAATTTTAACATTCATAAACAACAAATTCAAAAATATGCATTGTTCAAGCATTCATCCAGAAAACAAAAAGTATTGCCACCACATCAAAATAATTAAACTAATTTCAAGATAGAATTCGAAATTCATGCATTTCTTCTCTTTTGCAATTAAAAACATTTTTCATTTAAGAAAGGTGAAGGATTCATAGGACATTCATAGCTTTAAGACATAGACACTAGACACTAATGATCATGTAATAAAGACACAAACATAGACAAAACATAAATCATAGAATTCGAAAAACAAAAAAATAAGAACAAGAAAATTAAAGAACGGGTCCACCTTAGTGATGGTAGCTAGTTCTTCTTCTTGAAGATCCCATGGAGTGCTTTAGCTCCTCAATATCTCTTCCTTGCCTTTGTTGCTCCTCTTTCATGGCCTTTTGGTCCTTTCTGATTTTATGGAGTGCTCTTGTTGAGGTCCATGAGTGGGCTCTCTTGTTTGCTCCATCCTCTTTCTAGTGATGGGATTTTGAGATGAATCTCTCCATCTCTCATGACTCGGAGTTGAAAGTAACTGCCTTCCCTTTCCTCTTTCTAGAGGTTTCTCTGGTCTTAGGTGCCATTAGTGGTTATGGAAAGCAAAAAGCTGAGCTTTTCCACACCAAACTTAAAAGCTTTGCTCGTCCTCGAGCAAAATAAGATAGAAGGGAGTAGAAGAAGAATGATGCAATTAATTTTGAAAACTTATTACTGTATACAAGAAAAATTAAGAAGATTTGAAAAGAATTTGAAAAGATATGTAAGTTTTAAAAACGTTTTGGAAGGAATTGAAAAGAATTAAAAACAGAATTAAAAAAAGAATTGGAAAGATTATTAATTTTTGAAAATAGAAATTGAAAGATGAAAGTTTAAAATATGTTTGATGCAAAAAATTATGAATTAAAACAGGAAAAATTGAAAAAAAATCGAATTGGAAACAAAATTACCTCCCTTGTGTCATCGTGGTGTTAAACGCCCAGAATGCTATCTATTCTGGCGTTTAACGCCCACTTGTCTGCCTATTTGGGCGTTTAACGCCCAGCCAGATACCCTGGCTGGCGTTAAACGCCAGGAATCCTTCTTTACTGGGCGTTTTTCTAAACACCCAGAATGCTGCCTGCATGGGCGTTAAACGCCCATTCTGCTATCCTTACTGGCGTTTAAACGCCAGTAAGCCTGTCTTCCAGGGTGTGCTATTTTTAATGCTATTTTTTATTCCACTTTAATTCTACAGCTGTTTTTGTGACTCCACATGATCATCAACCTAAAGAAAACATAAACTAACAATGGAGAATGAAATGAAAAATTAATTATCATGGATAAATAAGATTGGGTTGCCTCCCAATAAGTGCTTCTTTACTGTCTTTAGCTGGACTTTTACTGAGCTTTTAATTTAGTCTCAGTTTTGAGCATTCTTGCTCAACATTGCCTGCAAGATAATGTTTGTGCTTACTGTACCCTTTGGGTATGAATCTCACAGCTTTATAGTTTGCAATATCTGCAAACCAAGGTACTTCCTGAATGGCAAAGAGTTGCTCATCCGGGAAGGTTTCAGAGATCTCAGTAGGAGGAGGGACGCCTCTGCTACTGGTTCTATCCGGGACAGGTGATCAGCTACTTGCTTCTCTGTCCCCTTTCTGTCTCTTATTTCTATAACAAACTCTTGCAAAAGCAATATCCATCTTATGAGTCTGGATTTTGAATCCTGCTTTGTGAGGAGATATTTTAGAGCAGCATGGTCAGTGTACACAATCACTTTTGATCCCACTAAATAAGATTTGAACTTGTCAATGGCATAAACAACTGCAAGCAACTCCTTTTCTATGGTTGTGTAATTCTTCTGTGCGTCATTCAAAACACGGCTAGCATAGTAAATGATGTGCAGAAGCTTGTTATGCCCCTATCCCAATACTGCACCAATGGCATAGTCCTTGGCATCACACATTAGTTCGAATGGTAATGTCCAGTCTGGTGCAGAAATGACTGGTGCTGTGACCAGCTTAGCTTTCAGAGTCTCAAACGCCTGCAGACACTCTGTGTCAAAGACAAATGGTGTGTCAGCAGCTAGCAGATTGCTCAGAGGTTTTGCAATTTTTGAAAAATCCTTTATAAACCTCCTATAGAATCCTGCATGCCCCAGAAAGCTTCTGATTGCCTTAACATTAGCAGGTAGTGGTAATTTTTCAATTACCTCTACCTTAGCTTGATCCACCTCTATTCCTTTGTTCGAAATTTTGTGCCCAAGGACAATTCCTTCAGTCACCATAAAGTGACATTTCTCCCAGTTTAAAACTAGGTTAGTCTCTTGGCACCTTTTTAGAACAAGTGCTAGATGGTCAAGACAGGAGCTAAATGAGTCTCCAAATACTGAGAAGTCATCCATGAAGACTTTCAGAAATTTCTCTACCATATCAGAGAAGATAGAGAGCATGCACCTCTGAAAAGTTACAGGTGCATTACACAGACCAAATGACATCCTTCTGTAGGCAAACACTCCAGATGGACATGTGAATGCTGTTTTCTCTTGGTCCTAAGGATCTACTGCAATTTGGTTGTAACCTGAATAGCCATCCAAAAAGCAGTAGTATTCATGGCCTGCTAGTCTCTCTAGCATCTGGTCTATGAATGGTAAAGGAAAATGATCCTTCCTGGTGGCTGTATTGAGCCTTCTGTAGTCAATACACATACGCCACCCTGTAACTGTTCTTGTAGGAACCAGTTCATTCTTTTCATTATGAACCACTGTCATTCTTTCCTTCTTAGGGACAACATGGACAGGGCTCACCCAGGGGCTATCAGAAATAGGATAAATAATCCCAGCCTCTGGTAACTTAGTGACCTCTTTCTGCACCACCTCCTTCATGGCGGGATTTAGCCGCCTCTGTGGTTGAACCACTGGCTTAGCTTCATCCTCCAATAGGATCTTGTGCATGCATCTGGCTGGACTAATGCCCTTAAGATCACTTATGGACCACCCAAGAGCTGTTTTGTGTGTCCTTAGCACCTGAATTAGTGCGTTCTCTTCCTGTGGCTCTAAAGCAGAGCTTATGATCACGGGAAAAGTGTCATTTTCTCCCAGAAATGCATATTTTAGGGATGGTGGTAGTGGTTTGAGCTCGGGTTTAGGTGGCTTCTCCTCTTCCTGAGGAGTCTTCAGAGGTTCTTCTGTTTTCTCTAGTTCCTCCATATCAGGCGGAACATCTTTAAAAATGTCCTCTAGCTCTGATTCAAGACTCTCAGTCATATTGACCTCTTCCACCAGGGAGTCAATAATATCAACGCTCAGGCAGTCTTTTGATGTGTTTGGATGCTGCATAGCTTTGACAACATTCAACTTAAACTCATCCTCATTGACTCTCAGGGTTATCTCCCCTTTTTGGACGTCAATGAGGGTTCGTCCAGTTGCTAGGAAAGGTCTTTCTAGAATGAGAGTTGCACTCTTGTGATCCTCCATTTTCAGCACTACAAAGTCAGTAGGGAAGGCAAATGGCCCAATCTTGACAATCATGTCCTCAATTATGCCTGACGGGATTTTAATAGAGCCATCAGCAAGTTGGAGGCATATCCGGGTTGGTTTAACTTCATCAGTCAAACCAAGCTTTTTGATAGTGGATGCAGGTATTAGGTTGATACTTGCCCCAAGATCACATAGAGCTGTCTTGGTACAATCATCCTCTAATGTGCATGGTATCATAAAGCTTCCGGAATCTTTAAGCTTCTCTGGTAAGCTTTTTAGAATGACTGCACTGCATTCTTCAGTGAGGAAAAATTTTTCAGTTTCTCTCCAATCCTTCTTATGACTTACGATATCTTTCATGAACTTAGCATAAGAGGGTATTTGCTCAAGTGCCTCTGCAAACGAAATCTTTATTTCAAGAGTCCTGAGATAGTCTGCAAAGCGGGAAAATTGTTTGTCCTGTTCTGCTTGGCAAAGTTTCTGAGGATAAGGCATCATGGCTTTATATTCTTCAACCTTAATTACTGTAGGTTTACTTCCTATAGAAGTGGTTAGAGAGGCCTGCCTAAGGGGGTTGTTATCAGCACTTGCAGGTGTCTGATCCCTCATTGGCATTTGAATGCCAGAGTTGGGTGCTGTATGGGCATTTAACGCCAGATTGCCACCCTTTTCTGGCATTTGGACGCCAGACTTGGCTATCCACTGGGCGTTCAACACCAATTTCTTACCCTTTTCTGGCATTTGAACGCCAGAATCCTTCCTCTCTGGGCTCTTACTGTCCTCAGAGAGATTTTGGGTAGTGGTTTGGTCATCCTCTGTCAGCTGCTCCTTTCTTGGCTTTCTGCTGCCTTGAGTTAAAACATTCAATGTCTTCCCACTCCTTAAATGAACAGCTTGGCGCTCTTCTGTTATCTATTTAGATAACTTCTGTCTTGTCTGATTCAATTGTGCTTCCATATTCTTGTTAGCCTTTTCAGTGTCTTGTAGCATCTCTTTAAATTCTGCTAACTATTTTGTTATAAAAAGTAATTGCTGAGCAACTTGTTCTGGAGGACTAAGTTCAGTGGATACTGCTTTAGCCTCTTCTTTCATGGAGGACTCACAACTTAAGTACAGGTGCTGATTTCTAGCAACTGTATCAATGAGCTCTTGAGCGTCTTCAATTTTCTTCCTCATGTGTATAGATCCACTAGCTGAGTGGTCTAGAGACATCTGGGCCTTTTCTGTAAGCCCATAGTAAAAGATGTCTAACTGCACCCATTCTGAAAATATTTCAGAGGGGCATTTCCTTAGCATCCCTCTATACCTCTCCCAGGCATTATAAAGAGATTCATTATCCTTTTGTTTAAAGCCTTGGATGTCCAGCTTTAGCTGTGTCATCCTTTTTGGAGGGAAATATTGATTCAGGAATTTGTTTGATAATTGTTTCCATGTTCTTATGCTTGCTATGGGTTAGTTATTTAACCACCTCTTAGCTTGATCTTTTACAGCAAATGGAAACAGTAATAATCTGTAGACATCCTGATCCACTTTCTTATCACGTACTGTGTCAGCAATTTATAAGAATTGTGCCAGAAACTCAGTAGGTTCTTCTTGAGGAAGACCAGAATACTGGCAATTTTGCTGCACCATGATAATGAGCTGAGGGTTTAGCTCAAAATGGCTGGCTCTGATGGGGGGTATACAGATACTACTCCCATATGAAGCAGTAGTGGGGTTAGCATATGACCCCAGAGTCCTTCTGGACTGTTCATTTCCACTTAGGTCCATGATGGAGAAAGGGAAGTGATTTGGATTGTAAAATGAAAATTTTCTCTCTTTTTTTTTTAAAAAATGAAATTAAAAGAGAATAAAATAAAATAAATAAAAGTTTGAATATAAGTTCGAAAATTAGAAGAAAAAGAAATAAAAGAAAATTGAAAACTAAATTAATTAATTAATTAAAAAGATTTGAAAAAGATTGGGTGAGGATTTTCGAAAAATGAAGAGAGAGAAATTGGTTAGAAAGTTTTGAAAAAGATATGTCTTAAAATTAAAGATACTTGTAAGAAAATAAATAAAAGAAAAGTTTTGAAAAAGATTTGATTTTAAGATTTGAGATTAGAAAAGATAAGATAAGTTAGGTAAAAGAAGATAAGGAATTTAAATTAAAAAATTTTGAAATTTAAAATTTAAATTTTGAATTTTGAAAAAGTCAACAATATAAGATAAAGATTTTGAAAAAGATATGATTTTTTTGAAAAAGATTTGAATTTTGAAATTTTAAAACTGAGATAAGATAAAATAAAAATTTTTAAAATAAAAATAAGAATTTTTAAAAGTAAAATTCAAAAATTCAATTAAAATAAAGAGAAAAGATATTTTTGAATTTAATGAGGAAAGAGAAAAACAATAAAATGACACCAAACTTAGAATTTTTAGATCAAAACAAAGAAAACAAACAAGAAAACTTTGAATGTCAAGATGAACACCAAGAACACCTTGAAGATCAAGATGAACACCAAGAACAAATTTTGGAAATCTTTAAGAAAATAAAAATACAAAGGACACCAAGCTTAAAAATTTTTATACTTTGGACACTAATGATTCAAAATTGCACAAGAAAAACAAGGAAAGACATAAAACAAGAAAAACTAAAGATCAAACAAGAAAAATAAACAAGAACAACTTGAAGATTAAGAAAGAACAAGGAACATATAATTAAAAATATAAAGAAAAATAAAAAAAACATGCAATTGACACCAAACTTAAAACATGAAACTAAACTCAAACAAAAGACTCAATTATTAGTTTTTTTTATTTATATAGAAAATTTTGAAAAAAAAAACTAGAAAAAGGAAAACAAGGATTTTAAAATTTTAACCAAAAACAATAATAGAAGACGCAATTTTAGTGACTCTAAATCAAAAAGATAATTTTTTTCCTAATCTAAGCAACAAAATAAACAGTCAGTTGTCCAAACTCGAACAATCCCCGGCAACGGCGCCAAAAACTTGGTGCACAAAATTGTGATTACACTTTTTACAACTCCGCACAACTAACCAGCAAGTGTATTGGGTCGTTCAAGTAATACCTTACGTGAGTAAGGGTCGATCCCACAGAGATTGTCGGCTTGAAGCAAGCTATGGTTATTTTGTAATCTTAGTCAGGAGATTAATGATAAGAGTGATTGTATTTATGAAAAATAAATAACACGAAATAAATAGTACTTGTGATTCAGTAATGAGAAACAGGCTGAGGTTCCGGAGATGCTCTGTCGTCTGAATCTCTACTTTCCTACTGTCTTCTTCTCCAAACACGCATGGCTTCCTTCAATGGCAAGCTGTATGATCCTCTCGGATGAAAAATATCAGGTACGATCTCTGCACGGCTAATCAACTGTCGAATTTCTTGTCTCGGATGAAAAATACCATGTACAGCTACCGCACGGCTAATCATCTGTCGGTTCCCACTAGCGTCGGAATAGGACCCTTGTCCTTTTGCACACTATCACTGCGCCCAACATTCGCAGGTTTGAAGCTCGTCACAGTCATCCCTTCCCAGATCCTACTCGGAATACCACAGACAAGGTTTAAACTTTCCGGATCCCAGGAATGCTACCAATTGGTTCTAGCCTATACCACGAAGGTTCTAACCTCCGGACTCGGTCCGTGGATTAGAAACCCAAGAGATACGCACTCAAGCTGTCGCCCAATGACTACGTTGAGCTCAGATAGAATGGGAGTGGTTGTCAAGCACGCGTTCAGAGGTTGAGGATAATGATGAGTGTCACGGATCATCATATTCTCTATATTGAAGTACGAGTGAGTATCTTAGAACAGAATCAAGCGTGATTGAATAGAAAACAGTAGTAATTGCATTAATCCATTGAAACACAGCAGAGCTCCTCACCCCCACCTATGGGGTTTAGAGACTCATGCTGTAGAAGATACAATATGAAGTGTAAAATATCATGAGGTGCTAAATGAATCTCTAAAAGTAGTTTTTACACTAAACTAGTAACTTAGGGTTACAGAAAATGAGTAACTAGGTGTAGAAAGTGCAAAATTCTACTTCCGGGGCCCACTTGGTGAGTGTTTGGGCTGAGCTTTCAAGCTTCCACGTGCATATGCCTCCTATTGGAGTTAAACGCCACCTTGGGTTCCAAAATGGGTGTTTAACGCCGAAAAGTATGCCAATTCTGGCGTTTTACGCCAGAAAGTTTTTGGCTGGATTTTAACGCTAGTTTGGGCCATCAAATCTCAAGCAAAGTATGGACTATTATATATTTCTGGAAAGCCCAAGATGTCTACTTTCCAATGCAATTAAGAGCGTGCCAATTGGGCTTCTGTACCTTCAGAAAATCCATTTCGAGTGCCGGAGGGTCAGAATTCAACAGCATCTGCAGTCCTTTCTCAGCATCTGAATCAGATTTTTGCTCAGGTCCCTCAATTTCAGCCAGAAAATACCTAAATTACAGAAATATATACAAACTCATAGTAAAGCCCAGAAATGTGATTTTTGAATAAAAACTAATAAAAATATAATAAAAAGTAACTAAAATATACTAAAAACTACCTAAAAACAATGCCAAAAAGGGTATAAATTATCTGCCCATCAAATACCATGAGCCAGATTAGGTTTAGATTGGTAATGGTGAAGGTATTTTCCTTCAACATATAAGCAATGCTTTACTCTATTCTATACACACTCTAAAGGATGATTTTCTTTGCAAAAATGAATTCATAGTCCTGAAAATCACCAAGAACTTAATGAGTGTATCAAAGTTTGCTGAAGATAATAAGGTTTACTTTCAGTTTTATGCATCATACAATGTTATTAAATGTGAATTTACTCATAAAGTTCTTCTGCAGGGTTATAGGAATGGTGGATTATACAAATTCATTAACATTACTGTTCCATAAGCTAATCCTGGGAATCTATCTCCATCCTTACCTTCTATACATTACTTTTTCTTTGATTTGTGGCATCAGAGATTAGGAAATTCTGCTTATAATACTATAAAATTGATCTTATCAGAATGTAATATCAAACTTCAAGAATCTAATATAGATTCAGACGTATCTCTTAAATTGTGTGAAAATTGCACTAAAGCAAAAATACATAAAATTCCTTTTTATGTCTCTTTACTGAATTTACTGCTACCTTACAAACTTGTATACTCAAATGTTTAGGGACCAGCTCCCATCATCTCTCATTTAGGATAGAGATATTATGTGACATTCATAGATGCCTTTACTAGATATAGCTGTACTTTTTTACTTACTATTAAATCACAAGTCTATAAGGCTTTTAGATAATACAAAGCATATATTGAGAACTTAACAAATTGCAAGATAAAAGAACTACAAACTAATAATGGAACTAAATACACCTCTCACCAATTCTCTGAATACTTGATAGAGGAAGGCATCCATCATGGATTCTCATGCTCTAATACACCAGAACAAAATGACTTGGTTGAAAGAAAGCATAGACACTTAAATTGAGATGAGTCTAGCTATGCTTTCCATAGCCAAAATGCTATTGATTTATTGTGATGAGGTTGTGATGATTGCTACCTTTCTAATTAATCAATTACCATAAAATTATTGTCAAATAAATCTCACAAAAACCAAATTATACTATGTTAAGAGTTTTTGGCAGTGCTTGTTACCCTTGACTTAGACCTTACAATAAACACAAACTAGAAAGTAGGTCACATAAATGTGTTTTTATTGGATATTCCTTATATTACAAGGGTTATAAATGTTTACCACCTAATGGTAAGGTTTATATGTCGAGACATGTAAAATTTAATGAGTCTTTTTTTTTTCTATCATAAATTATTTACTGCATCATCTCATTAAATTATTGACAAGTCTGATCGGTTAATTATGATTATGCTCCTCTTTTCTCTAATACATCTTTTTCTTCAACCACATTACCACTTAGTTTAGCTCAGACTGTTTCTTCACAGACAAAAAATCAAACAGATCACTCTTCACAAGTTTCACATATCTCTCCTACTCCAGACACTCAGAGAGAAATTTCTCTTAATGTAATAAGACCACAGCATAATCAATCTCTGCAGTCTATTGATATTACTATTCCTATGCCTCAAGAGGCTAAAGTTATAGGTTGTAAGTTGGTATTTACTATTAAGAGACAACTTGATGGCACTGTACAAAAGTATAAGACCAGACTTGTAGCTCAAGGCTTCCATCAAGAGAAAGAATTTGACTTTGAACAAGTCTTTAGTTTTGTAATCAGGCCAACTATATTAGATTAGTCTTAAGAATTGTTGTCTCAAAGAATTGGATAGTGAGGTAGTTTGATTTTAATAATGCATTCCTCAATGGGGAATTGCATTAAATCATACATATGAAACAACTAGTGGATTTTGAACAATAGTCCTCAAACTATGTTTGCAGATTGAATAAGTCTTTATATGGACTAAAACAGGCACCTAGGGAGTGGTTTGTGAAATTAAGTACTACTTTGATCAGTTTTGAGTTTAAAAGCACCAAATCTGACACTTTCTTATTTGTTAAACAAACCTCTACTTCTGTTATGTATGTACTTTATTATATAGATGATATAATTAAAACTGGTAGCTCACCAACTGATGTAGAGACCATGACACAGTAATTAGATCATGTATTCTCTCTGAAAGATTTAGGATAATTGAATTATTTCTTAGGTGTCGAAGTACAAAAAACAGACAATGGCAGTTTACATTTATTATAAACTAAATACATTAATGATCTTTTGTCTAAAGTTGGCATGGCTGGGGATAGTCCGATGCCAACACCAATGGTCTCTTCCCTTCATGTGCTCTCCTCTGGGTCTGCAAAATTTGAGGACCCGAAGCTATATAGAACTGTGGTTGGTTCATTTTAATATTTAACTACAACTAGACCTGATTTATCTTATGCTGTGAGTAAAATTAGTCAGTTTATGCATTGTCCTTTGATTGCTCATTGGAAGGCAGCTATATGTGTACTTCGATATCTTTAAGGTACAAAAGAACATGGACTATTGATTCAAAAATACAGTGACTACAGGCTTTATGGGTTCAATGATTCAGATTAGGTTGCAGATCTTGAAGACAGAAGGTCAATATCTGGTTTTTGTGTATTCTTGGACACTAATCTTGTGTCTTGGTCTTTTAGAAAGCAAGGCACTGTTAGTAGGTCTTCCACTAAAACAGAGTTCAAAAGTCTAGCATCGTGTGAAGCAGAATTGGCGTGGCTACAAAATTTGCTTGAAGAATTGCAAGTCCCTTTGAAGACAACACCAATAATTTATTGTGACAACATGAGTATTGTGCTTCCTTATGACATGCTGAAGGGTGGTACCTGTAAGAGACTTTGATGCTTAAGTTAGCAAGGGCTTTAAGTAGGTTTTTAGTAAATTGGGTCCTGAATATACCTGGGAAAGTCAGTTTATTTATAGTAGAATAGATAACCACCTTTTAGAGTAGTTCCACCTTTATTGGTGGATAACTGTTCCATTTTTCTAGGGAGGTTGTTAAGATCTCCCTTCTAAATAAGTAGGAGATATCTTAGGAGGTAGTCACTTATTCGGATAAGGAGGGCTAAACTATCTTCATTGCACCCGACCGCTATGAGGTTGCGTAGGAGTAATGGAGGCCACCTTTATAGTGTGGGATTTTATTCTTTTTGGGTCTACTTTAGATCAGGGTTTAAATAGTACCCCTTCTTAATCCCGAGCTTTTATGAGGTCGAGCTTGAGCATTTTGTGGCTTAGGATGTTGACACGTCACATCGGGTAAACCGCCTTTCTAGGATAGATTAGGTACTCGACGTGCTTTTAAAATTCAAAATGTTACATCTTTTGGTAACATCACGCACATTCCTTCTTTGGTTACCTTGGTAACCGTGCACGCTATTAATGAGGGGTGCGAAATGACACTTTTCCCCTAGTGTAATGACACTTTGCCCCCAGCATCTTATAAATACTCAATTTTCTTCCTCTTTCTTCTTACCATTTCTTCGTAACCTTTGTTTTTCTTCTGAGAATTCTTTATCTTGAATTCTTGTTTGGGTGTTTTTGTTCATTCATTTGAGACTTTAGAGCGTACATGCCTTTTTTGTTGAAGTACTCTTTTTTCGTTTCGCGTTTCTTCTTTCCAGGTTGGTTTTATCTTCTTCTTGCTCTGTTTCTTGTGTTTTGCTTTCTTTGTTTTGCTTTGTCACTTTGATTACAATTTTGATTCTAAAAATTTACTTGCTTTCTTTTGTTGTTGCTATGATTCTGAATGTGGGGTTTTATTCTATATTGCTCTCAAATGGTGCCATTTTCTTATGGAAGATGGTGTTATTTCCACATTTTGGAGATATAACATAACTGTTATATGTTGGAAGAGTATTCTGACGTTCTTGGTTGACGTTGACCCGGCCTCTTTTGAATTTGTAAATGCTTGTGTTTGTTTATTCTTTGCATTTGGAAGGTTGAAGACAATTTTTGAAGACAACCCAATCTCCTGATCATTTGTCTTGATTCTTGTTGTTGTCCAATTTGTGGTGATGAATTTTTGTTTTGTTCTATTATTAGTATAGCTTTTATGTCTCAGTTAGTAATTAACAACATGTCATCTAAAATCCTGTCCGACCTGAATTAGATAGATATATCTGTTCTTACTCTTGTCCCTATTATTGATAATGAGTATTCATAGGTTATGTTTGAATTGGGAGAACGACTGGAGTTATGGATTATTGTTGCCGATCCTAAGGAGAGGGTCTGTTTTTCCTGACTTGTTAGGTTTGAACATCACTTCATCTGTGTGTTTGATTGCTTTTTTTTTTATCAAGTTAGAGGTCAGCCTTCCCTTTTCCGACTTCAAAATTTAGGTCCTTAAGACCTTAATGTTGCCCCTACCCCAATTACATCCCAATTCTTGGAGTTTCTTGAAAATATACCAACTTCTTTTGTCGGGAACTTGATGTTCGACCTTCTCTTAAGGTCTTCTTTTATCTTTTTGTCCTTACCAAGCCTTTGAGTTTCAAAAAACAAGGATGAGTCTCCTTCCGAGATGTCCAGGGGAGAAAAGTCTTTATTATCTTTGACGATTCTTTCCACAATTTTAAAACTACATTTTCAAGATCCGTTATGTTAAAGGTACCTGACCTTTCTTTCTTAGTGAGGAGGATAAGCCTGTTTTCCCTTTATATTCGGAGGAATATCCTGTTATAGTTAAGTATAATGTGAAAGGCTTAGATGAGATCGAGGAGAGTGTAGTCGGTCTATTCCACAAATATTGAGGCCAAGCTCCTTATTTGGATACCAAGAAGTTTTTAGGGAATCCTAGCCAACTTCAATCCGAACTAGGTAGTCTTCTTTTCATTTTTTTAAATGTAGTTTGTTGACTTTATTTTTTATGGCTAGCATGATCCGACCTTGATGTCGTACAAATAAAATGGCTCCCAATTCGTCGCAATGTAAACACTTTGGACAGTAAGAAAAAATGTTATTGTTCAAAACATATGACTGAAAGAAGCCGGTGAAACTGCCGATCTCCCCTTGCCCTCTAAGTCAGACTCGGGCGCCTCAACCTCTTTAAAGATTACGTCTGACCCAGCTCCCCAGCCAACCCCTCCTCCTTCTAGTAAGGCCAAACAAACAGCTCGTCCTCCGCCTTCCAATCCCGAGCCAAACCCTAAAAAATGTAAGATTTCGAACTCGGGGGGTATATATGAGCAAGGCTTTGATGCCATTGCTTGGAGTTAGAAACACATCTTTTTCCATAGTTTTATCAGTATGGTTGATGTCGTGGTAAAGTCTCATCTCTAGCTTATGGCCTGAGGTGGAGTCCGGACGGCCGGGATTTACGCAACTTTGTTAAGGGAGCTGGAGAAGACTCCCCTTGGTGCTACTCAGCGCTCTTTGGCTGATTTATAGGCTGAAGTGGCATCCTTTAGAGAGTCAAAGAATGAGTGGAAAGGAGAAAAGAAGGCTTTGATTTCTGACCTTGGTAAAGTTCGGGCTAGTGCAAAGTAGGTAGAGGCCTCTTTAGCTATGGCGAAGGGGTTAAAGAAGAAGGTTGAAGAAAGTTATACCAGGGTCTTTGGGGTGAAGTTTGACTTGGTGGATAAGGTCTCTTAATCCTGAGACAAATATGCGGAGCTCGAGGAAACCATAGCCAAAGGTATGGATGAGATGGTCCAAGTTATCACTCTCGAGGTGGACTTCTCCCTCATCAACCCCGACAACATTGTGGTGGATAGAAGATTGTTCATGCCCTGGATGATGAGGAGGACACTCCTATGCCTGATTTGAAGACCTTAGGGGCACAACTCGGGCAGGCTTCTCAAGTTTCCGCTCCTCAAGTGGATAGTGAACTGATAAACCCCAATTTTAGAGTTTATCTTGTGTTGAATTTAGTAGATTTTATCATTTTTTCTCAAATTTATTCATTAAAATAGCATGATTTTGTAATTCTCCCTAATTTGTGCTTAAGAGTGAAAACATTTTTTTAGGCCCAAAATTAAGTAAATTTAATTTACTTTAATTCTATTTGATGCCTTGATATGTTTGTTGAGTGATTTCAGGATTATAAGGGAAAGATTGGATCAAAGAAGCGAAGAAAAAGCATGCAAGATGGAGAATTCATGAAAAATAAGGATTTGGTGAATTCAAGCTCATGCGTACGCATGACCCACGCTTACGCGTGAGGAAGAAAATTTGCCAGGCCACGCGTACGCGTGACCCACGCGTATGCGTGACCCACGCGTACGCATGACCCACGCATACGCGTGACAAGCAGCACGTGACCAACTTAAAGGTAACACGCTGTGGGCAATTTCTGAGCTCAATGAGGCCCAAATCCAACTCAATTCTGAAGCATTTGAGGCCAAATTCAAGAAGGAACAAGGGGGGAGCAATTAAGGTAGCTTAGAACCATATTTTAGGGTAGTTTTCTAGAGAGAGAATCTCCTTTTTCTCTCTAGAATTAGGATAAATTTAGGTTAATCTCTCTTAGATTTAGGTTTTAATTCTTGTTTCCAATTAGTTTTCATTGCAATTTCTTGTTCTTACATCTTTGTTCTCTTAGTTTTTCTTGTTAATTTTCCTTTTTATGTCACTTTTATGTTTATAAACTCTTATTGATTTTCATTTCCTTTAATGCAATTGATGTCTTTTTACGTTTCCTATTGTTTAATTGAGTTGTTATTGTTATTTTCTTGCATTTGGTAGCTTTAGATTTTATATTTCTTGCAATTTATTATACTTTTCTTTTATTGCACACCAAGTGTTTGATAAAATGCTTGGGTTAGTTTTAGAGTAGATTTTGAACATTCTTGGCTTGGAAAGAGAAATTAGGTAATCTTGAGTCATTAATAGCCAACTTATGTTGGTGATCTAGAGTTGTTAGTTAATATTGTCTCCATTTACATTACTTATGGATTGGGGTTAACTAGGCATATTTGACTTTCTTCCAATATGAAGATAACGTAATAGGCTTAACTCCCAGTAATTATTGTGTTATAATTAATGACTAGGATAGAAAACCTTGATTCTCAATCCTTGCCATGAATGCCTCTTTTTAGTATTTGTTATCTTTAGTTGTTTGATTTACTTCCTTGTCATTTAAATTTCTTACCATTTAATTTCTTGCTTCTTTATCGTCAACCCCCTTTGATCTCATAACCAATAATTAAGCACTCGATTGTAATTCCTAGGGAGAACGACTCGGGAGCAATACTCGGTTATTTTTATTGGGTTGAACTTGTGACAAACAAATTAAACTTTGATTGAGGGTCAATTGTTGGTTTGGAACCATGCTTGCAACAAAGCGACTCTCTTATTGAGAAGAAAATTTCTAACCGACGATTACCCTCTTTTATGAACCCCTTCCTTCTGCAACTCTCCCAGCTTCTGCTGCGCCGGTGTCTGATTCTATTCCAACTTCCTCTACTCGGTTTGAGGATGCCGCTACTAGAAAACAACTCCTCCCTCTGTGATTTCTAGTTTTGAATGTCCCGACCTGTGGGTCTTTATGAACAATTTTAATTTTGGTAATAATTGTAGTTTGAACAACTTTATTTTTTGTTAAAAAACCTTCTTCCACTATTCTAATAGTGACTTTTTGGCATGAATGATTGTGTTGTTTGAACATCTTCCTTTAGTCAGTACAGCTCTTAATTGAATACAAATTTTCATTGTTTCAACAACTTTCAATGCAGCTTTTTGCTAAGTTAGAAAAGACGTCGGTGAAGTAGATCGGTCATTTTTGGACCTGTCATATATAAGTATTATTTTCCCTTAGATGTTTGAGTTTTGACCTTAAGTAATCAGACTTTATCAAGTTACTCTTACATTTCATTTTAGGTCCGACTCATTTAAGGTATGGCCACAAACTATTTATTTAAATTCTTACACTAATTTGTACCTCGTCGCTTCATCTTGCCGACCATTCAGGTCGGGCAATGATTTTTGCGATTTTTCAATCTTAAATTAATGCGTTTGAATGGGAAAGTTGGTAGAAAATGAATTATTATTGATAAAGGAAAAAGATTTACATAAGTCGGCTTGCTACTAAGGATTTTCTTTTTACCCTTAGCCATTGCTATGGTGCCTCGTTAAAATCCCCTTCAGGAAAAAACCATGAAGTCGAGAAAAAGAGTAAACCAAGGAGCAAGGTGTACTTTCTAACTATAATACCTTTTTAATTTACATGCGTATCATGACCTTGGGAGCTCGTTCCCTTTTAAGTCGGACACTTTATAGTAACCTTTTCCTAAGATTTCAATAACCTTGTAAGGTCTTTTCCAGTTTGCAACCAGCTTTTCTTTGCCTGACTTCTGAACTCCGATGTCATTTTGGATCAGTATGAGGTCGTTCATGGTGAAGCTTCTCCTGATTACTTTTTGGTTGTACCTTAAGGCCATCCTTTGTTTCAATGCCTCTTCTTTTATCTGAGCTTGTTCTCGAACTTCTGGAAGGAGGTCAAGTTCTTCCTTTTGTGCTAGGACGTTGATAACTTCATCATAGAATCTAACTCTTAGAGATTCCTCAGCGATCTCTATAGGAATCATGGCCTCTATGCCATAAACAAGTCAGAAAGGGGATTCCCTAGTTGTTGTGTAACGGCCCTACTCCCAGCATGTTATGATCATACTAGAAGCTAAATGATGCGGGCAGAAATTAGCCGATTAAGAAATTAGTATGAGAATTACGTTGCAAGTACAGTTCTTAACAAACAAAAATCTGCTTATCAATTTAAAAAGAGTGTCACAATTTTTAGAATAAAAATACTGGGAGTAGAAATTCCAGGTCGTCTCCCAACGAGTTGATAAAAGAGTGCAGCTTATTGGTGAGAGGTTTTCCAAGAAATTTTTGAGTTTGAGAAATAGAAAAATAAATAATTGTAAACTTAAGTAATGGAAATTAACGAGAGAATTTATATAATTCAAATAAAAGCCTTGACTGGGAGAAGATCAATTGGAAGTTCTATCCTTGTTGAAATTTCCCAAGTGTAATAATAAAAGGTTGTCGTTCTACTTGGTCATCCCTTACTTAATAAGGGAAAGTCAAGTAACTAACTAACCAACTCTATCACTCAAGTCCTAACCCTTCCCTAAGAAAGGATTAGAGTCAAAGACTAGAAAGTCAGCCAACAACTTCCAATTAAGATTAACACTTGAGTATTCCAACTCAAGGTTCTCCTCTTAATCAACTCCCAATCAAGTTAGGGAACTACTCCATTAACATGAATATAACTTTCACAGAATTAAAAAGGGAATAAAAGGAAGACATGATAAACGATAACTGAAAATCAATTAAAAGTAAAAATGGTTCTTTGCATTAATAAATCCCAAAATCATAAACATACTTATCCAAACAGGGTTAATGGGCAATAAAAGAGTAAAGGAATAGGAAAACAAACTAGAATAGTAAAACTTCAACGGAGGTACTGACTCTTCTCAATATCCAAAGCAAAAGCATAAAACTAGAAATCTAAGAATGTAAAAGAAAACCTAGAGGAAGAGCAAATTCTCTCTAAGATTCAAAAACTAAAACTAAAATTATGCATAATGTGAATATGTGTTGAGTCTTTGCTGTCCCCTGGCTCTAGTCTGTGTTTCTGGGCCAGAAATTGGGTCCAAACTCGGCCCAAAATCACCCTCAGCATTTTCTGCAATTTCTGCAGATCGCGCATGTCATGCGTACGCGTAAGTTATGCGTGCGCGTCGTTTGACGATTTTCCTTGTCACGCGTATGCGTCAGGCATGTGCACGCGTCTTTGTGAAAACTCCAATTCACGCGTACGCATCAGGTACGTGACAAACCCCAATTTGACGGTTTGTTTTGCATTGAATTTAGAGTATTTTGATAACCTTTTGTCACATTTAGCCTAGGAATTAGCATGATTTTGTTATCTCTCCCATATTTGTGCTTAAGTGTAAAAACATGCTCTTTAAGCCTTATTTTGATGAATTCTAGTTCTTCTTTGATTCCATAAGATGCCTTGATATGCTTGCTAGTAATTCCAGGATTGAAATAGGCTAGGCATGGATCAAAGGAAGCAAGGAAGGAAGCATACAAGTGGAGAGAAGCATAAAAAGAAAGAATCAAATTGATTCATCCACTTGGCTTTCCTCCATGGGTAGGGGTTAACTAAGTGGGAGCAATGAACAATTCTCATCACAATTGAGAAGGATAACTAGGATAGGATTTCTAGTTCTCATACCTTGCCAAGAGCTTTTATAGTAGTTAGTTTATTTCCATTGCCATTTACTTTTCATGCCTCTTATCCAAAACCCCAAAATAACTCATAACCAATAACAAGACACTTTATTGTAATTCCTAGGGAGAACGACCCGAGGTCCAATACTTCGGTTTATAAATTTTAGGGGTTTGTACTAGTGACAAACAACTTTTTGTATGAAAGGATTAGTGATTGGTTTAGAAACTATACTTACAACGAGAATTCATTTGTGAAATTCTATACCATCAAAAATCCATTCGTCAAAATGGCGCCGTTGCCGGGGAAATTTGCAATGGTGTTATGTTATTGGTTATTGTATATATGTGAATATTGTGAATATGTTTGCTTTTGTTAGCTCTTCCTAGTTTTAGGGTTTAATTTTCTTGCTTCTTATTTGATTTTGTTTTCATTTTCTTCTTGCTATCATGAATTCTCACATTGGCTATGAGTTTGGTTATCAACATGTTGTAGGAAATGAGGACTATAATGAAGATGTGTATCAAGAATGGGATGACCAAAGGTGGGAGGAACCATATGCATATGATCAATCTTCATGGCAACAACCTCCACCAACGCGCCATGAAGAAGAGCCATTCTATGATGCATACCAATCCAATGGCTATGGTGAATCACCTTGTGACTTCCAAGCACCGCCGCCATATGCCTATGACTCTCACCCTCAACATGAACCTCAACCATTCTCACAAGCCTTCCCATACCAAGTACCTTCTTATGATCCCTACCCCTCATATAACCAACCACCCCTACCATATTCTTATGATCATTATGAGCAAGAGCCCTTAGAACCACCACCTTATCAAGATCACTACCAAGAACCACCTCAATACACACAATCTCCACAACCTTACCAAAAAGAACCACCTTCCTATTATGAACTCTCTCTCCAAAACAGCGAACCTTCCTACCCACCACAAGCCCCAATAGACGATTCTCTCACTTTGTTACTCCAAGGACAAGAAGCCATGAAGCGGGATACACTTGAGTTTGTGACCAATTTGACCAAGGTGGTGCACACTTTAGCCCACCAATGCTTGAATACTCAAGGTACTTCCGTGACCACATGTGGAAAGTCAAAAGAAGAGCAAAGTATGAGGGTGAAATTGGAAAATTCGGTGGAGAAAGAAGACCTTGCATTGTCTAAGTGTGGGGAGGTCTCCCTTCCCGAATCACCATCCAACACAACATTCAAGTGGGTAAAATTCTTATCCATAAGCTTCACTTTCTCTCTTGAATATGGTTTGATTGAAACGGATGGACAACTTAGAGCTCTCTGTGGAGTTAAAAGCAAGAATAAGTTGTGTAGTGGTTGCAAGTTAGGAATTAGGCTCATTAAGGTCAACGTTTCAAGGCATAGGAACGATGATTGGAAGAATATCACATTGCATGGGTCTCAACAGAAGGTTTGGTATGTTAAAGAGAATTCTATATGTCAACCACCCGGAAAGAAAAAGTATGAAGATCAAATCGAAGATGGGTGTGAAGATAAGATATGGGATCCCGTTCGCTATATGAAGACCAACTATGGGGACTCATATCTTGGGTAGAACTGTGCCCGAGCTTGATGAATATGGTTGGAAATTCTGTCAACCAATTGAGAAGCAAGGATCCTTGGAGATTCAAGGATGAGTACAAACATAAGCCACCATGACAATAAGCATCTCAAAATGTCCAACTTAAGGACCTAAACTAAAAGTGCTAGGTGGGAGACACCCCACCATGGTAAACTCTTTCCACTCTTCTAAATTTACTTAATAAGTGATTCAAGTTACCATTGTAGGTAGATGTTTCATACAAATTTGTTTGTACAACTTAATTGTTAGCTTAGTCACATGCATGTTGTGTTTAGTAGTAGATGAATAATACCAAAAATTGCATTTTTGTGAATTGTATGATGGTTGAGTGAATAAGAGTTGTGAACACTACGGGGAGCAACCAGCAAGTTTTTTCTGAAAAAAAAAAAAAAAGAAGAAGAGGGCATGGACGCGCGCGCACAACGTACGCGTATGCGTCCCGGTGCGGATGCACCACGAGCCACACTCCCGAGAGTTGGGCCTCTCTTGGGCAAACATTGTGCCTTGAGCCCAACCTGACCCACGCGGACGCGCACTACGTGCGAGCGCGCCGACTATTAGATCATGGAAGTTCGCGCGGATGCGCACCTGCCGCGTCCGCGCCGATTTGCTGCTGCAAATGATTGAGCCAACCCCCAGAGAGTTAAGCCATTTCTGGGCTAGCTTTAAGCCCCAGGCCCAACCCGATCTGCGCGAGCGCATGGATTGCGCCAGCGCGCCATTTCACAATTCGCCAATGTACGCGGACGCGCATTTACCGCGCGCGCGTCTTTGCGTGTGGCCACCAATCTAGGCCACGAACCCGAGAGTCGGGCGTGCCTCAAGCCCATTCTAAGCCTCAGGCCCAATCTCACGTACGCGTGCGCGCACCGTACGCGCACGCGCCCCTGCCTAATATGCCACCCCACGTTAGCGCGCACTGCACGCTCACGCATGAATCTCCCTTTTCCCCAATGTGCGCGGACGCGTACATGCCGCGTGCACGCAGGTCTGGTGCGCGACTCCCAGGCCAGTCTCCAGAGAGTTAGGCCTGAGTTGGGCTAACTCTAAGCCCCTAGCCCAACTCCATGCACGCGTGCGCGCACGGTACGCGCACGCGTCCTTTCCTATTTCTGCTCATCCCCGCTTAAGCGCGTTGTACGCGCACGCGTAGGACCCACGTTCTCTCAATGGACGCGAACGCGCGCGGCGCGCGCACACGCGAATTCGAATTTTCACTTACCCCAGAGACGCGAGCCCTAGCGCATTCGCGCACCCCCAACTCTCTCTTCCTCTAACGTTCCATTTTCCCCACCATTCTTCACCTTCTTCTTCTCCTGACCGGCCGTCCTCCGGCGAGCACTCCGTCTCCGTCGCCGCCGCTGCCATAGCCTCGCCCTTCCCCTCTTCTTTCCCCCCTTCTCTCTTACTTCTCTTACTCCTCTCTGTCTCCGTTCCTCTCCGCCTCTGTGCTCACCGCCGATACCGCCCTTCACCACCGGCGACAGTCACCGGCAACCCCTCTCTCTTTCTCCATTAACAGTTTCCTCTTCACTCTCTCCATCTCTCAGCCCCCTGCTCTACCCTCCCTCCTCCCCTCAGTTTCTCATCCCTCCGGCCAAACCACCGCGCCAGCCATCCTCACCGCCACCGTTCACGGCGGTGCCAGGCTCTGTCTCTGCTACCCTTGCCTTATCGTCGTCCCCCTCCATTCTCAGTTTTTCCCGGCTCCCAGGTTCCTGCTCCATTTCTGTTATTTCTTTTTCTATTTTTTTCTTTTCCTTTGTTCATTTCTGCTGGTTCCTGGAATTGCATGTTAGATTCGCTAAATTCAAATTTTGTATATTAGGTTAGATAGATATAATTGCTGTTAGGTAGCTAGGGCTGGATAGAGGATTCTAGGCCTGATAATTGCTCCGTATGTGCATATCTGCTGCTTGCTTCCTTGGGTTCGGTATGTTGGTTTTGGGTTGATATTCCATGCAATATGTGTTGCCACATAATATCTGTTTGCTGCTGTGCGTGATTGATGTTATTTTTTTATGCTAATTGTGCTATTTTGCTATCCGGGAACGTCCAATTTTAAGCCGGAATGCTGCCCGATTTTCAAGGAAATTAGTTTCATTTTGATCTTTATTTCAGTTTTGGGCAAATTTCTGTTTCCCTTTTTGACTTCCCGGATTTGCACAATCATTGTGAACATGAACCGCACCTTCTCGTTCGATTGAGCCTATATATCATCATATCACTGATCCACTTTTCTAACTTACTAATTTCTTTAACCGTTTTACTTCCACTCACCTTTAACCCTCTTTAACAATTCTTTCAAAAATATGATGATATTATTGCCGTTTGAATATGAGATGTTGCCTTTAATGAAGATTACAGTCTTGGTTCATTCACTTATGTTCACTTGTTCACTTTTACATATTCAGTGCAACATCATGATTGCTCTCGGATAATTGTATCCTGAACATGCCTCCTAAATGTTACATGCTAAATGTTTTCTATATTCTATCATATTTTTCAGGATGTCGGATAGAGGAAAAGCTATAGCCTCTGCTTCCAAAAAAAGGAAGCGCTCCAAGACCCCTACACCCCCACCATCTGCTAACTATGCGAGGAACCCGCTAAATGAGGAGGAGAAAGAAAATCAGTTACTCCCGTCCACTGATCCAACCAAATTTCCGAATCTCTACTGCGAGCTACGCCTTTCCCGTTATGCAAAGAAGAATCTGAATATTGAGAAGAATCTGAATCTTCCCAATGATGTGCGGCGTGCCATAAACACCCGTATTTCTGAGCTGGGCTTGGATTTCGTCGATCGGGACTTGGGATGGATTAACATCTCGTGGGTCAAGGAATTTTACTGCAATTTCTTTCGACCGGGCTTGGATTCAGTATTCTTGAGGGGCAGAGAGATTATGATCACTGAGGATGCCTTGAGGGATGCACTGCTCTGCAGAGTTGGCACTCCTGAGACTTGTGCCTACCAGCAGGCAGAGGTAGCTCTCCTCTCCATGACTTTCGACTATGAGGCACTTAGACACGTGATTGCTACACCAGATGCTTCTTGGGTAATGGATTCAAGCAACACAAAGCCCAAGGGCATGCTATTTGCACATCTGACTAGGGAGGCTAGGACTTGGCAACAAATATTTGCCCACTATGTCTTCCCTACTACTCACTTTTCGGAGATTCCGATGGATATGCTAGTCTTGATTGGGTGTGTCATGGAGGGGAAGGAAGTATATTTTCCCCGACTGATTAGGCATAGCATGTGGAGAGCTCATATTCGCGGCTTGTTACCGTTTCCCACACTGGTTACTAGCTTAGCTGAGCTAGCTGATGTCCCGTGGGAGGACAATGACGTGACACCACCACCTCCTGATGACGACGACAAGGAAGTTACTATTCCCTGGGGTGTGTGGGTGCACGAGAGGCCCCCGACCAGCCGCCGTTCCCGAGCTAGAGCGGCAGTCGAGGCAGCTACACCATCTTCTTTGCCAGCAGCCCCACCTCCTTCAGCGCCCGAGCCCACTTACCTACTGGTTCAGCGTCTGTTTCGGTTCTTGGAGCGCGAGAGGCTTCATGTCAGACGCCGACTGGATTACTTTGGATTGCAAATATTTAGTCACCCTTTTTGCATAATATATTGGTTTTAAGTGAAAAAGGAAAGGGTGAACTAAGAAAATTTTTGAACTTTTCAATCACAACAATGCTTAGTCAAACATTGAGATTTTTTTTCAAGAAGTTTAAATATAGGGCATTAACCCAATTGATTGAAAGAAAATTTTTGAAACTTGCATGAATTTCATACCTTGTGAAGCATGTATTGAATTGAGAACACAAGCTTGTGAGATTTGAGCCTATTGATGTGGTTACATTTTATAACCATTTATTTTCCATTCTTGTGTGAAATTGTTCTCTTTCCATGATTGTGATCCTTGATTTGCTTGATTCCATATATCCATTTATTTCTTGTGTTTATGCATTTATATGATTGAGGCCATTCTTTCATTAGCCACTTACCCAAATAGCCAACCTTTTACTCCCCATTGTTAGCCAATTTTGAGCCTATGCTCAACCCACTTATTCTTATTTTAGCACATTACAAGCCTAAGGCGGAAAACCAATGAAAAGTCCTTGTTTGGATCTTTGATTGACCTAGGCTAGTGAGAGTGTTTTATTATTCAAAGTTGGTGAGGCTTGGGAACATTGGATGGGATAAAAAGGGGCAGTACACTTTTATGTTTAAAGATTTGGGCACATATTCATGTATTGATTAAATGTAGAGACCTTATGCATTGATGTTCTCGTATTTAGTTTGAAAGAAGAAAAAAAAATATATATATATATATAAAAAAATGATGATGAAAAGAAAAGAAAAATGTATATAGAAAAAGAAAAAAAGAAAAAAAAGAAAGAAAAGAGAAAAGCAATAAAGGGGACAAAATGCCCCAAAGTGAAGCTCAATAAGAATCAATGCATAAGTGTTGTGAAATGAAAAGAAAATGCATGAGTATGTAAGAAAAAAAATGAAAAATGGGTAGTTAGAATAGCTCGCATTTGTATAGGTCATTAAATAGGTTAGGTGGGAAAGTCTATGCTAATCGAAGATTCAATTCCTAGTCCACTTGACCATAAATGATCCTCTTGCTAGTAATTCCAGGATTGAAATAGGCTAGGCATGGATCAAAGTAAGCAAGGAAGGAAGCATACAAGTGGAGAGAAGCATAAAAAGTCAAAGAAGCAAAGTCAGCCATGCACGCGCACGCGCACAAGGCGCTCGCGCGCACATCACAGAATTAGCCAGGGACGCGCACGCGTACCGTGCGCACACGCGTCGATGAGGGCACATGACCTCACTAATGCAACACGTGCCTGGCGATTTGAGAGGGTTTCTGAACCCATTTTTGGCGCCAAATTGCTAAGGGAAAGGAATAAAAGGGTGAAGGATTAAGGGGAAGGAGGATCATCATTATCACCACCTTTTGACCAATAACCACTTTGAGTTTAGAGTTTTAGAGAGAGAAGCTCTCTCTTCTCTCTAGAATTAGGATTAGGAATTAGGGTTAGATTAGGATCTCATAGTTCTAGGTTTAATTCAAGTCTCCTTCTACTTCTACCTTCAATTGATGATTGCTACACTTTGGTTCTTATCTCTATCCCTATTCTCTTGTTGTAATTTCTCTTATTTTGTTTCTAGGTTTTGTAATCATGATACTCTTGTTCTCTTTATTTCCCTTCAATAATGCAATTTGAGGTAATTCATGATAATTGTGATTTTCTTGGTTGTTGTTGTTGATCCTTTGTATTCAATTGTAATTAGAACTCATTCTTGTTGTGATTGACTATACTTTTCTTTTGTGCCTTCCAAGTGTTTGATGAAATGCTAGGTTGGATTTTCGTATAGATTTTGTCCCTCTTGGCCTAGGTAGAGTGATTAGTGACTCTTGAGTTATCTAATTCCTTTGTTGATTGATAATTAGAGATTGCTAATTGATTTGAATGCCTATAAAGCTAGTCTCTCCTTTAGGAGTTAATTAGGACTTGAGGAATCAAATTGATTCATCCACTTGACTTTCCTCCATGGGTAGGGGTTAACTAAGTGGGAGCAATGAACAATTCTCATCACAATTGAGAAGGATAACTAGGATAGGATTTCTAGTTCTCATACCTTGCCAAGAGCTTTTATAGTAGTTAGTTTATTTCCATTGCCATTTACTTTTCATGCCTCTTATCCAAAACCCCAAAATAACTCATAACCAATAACATGACACTTTATTGTAATTCCTAGGGAGAACGACCCGAGGTCCAATACTTCGGTTTATAAATTTTAGGGGTTTGTACTAGTGACAAACAACTTTTTGTATGAAAGGATTAGTGATTGGTTTAGAAACTATACTTACAACGAGAATTCATTTGTGAAATTCTATACCATCAAAAATCCATTCGTCAGTACGCGCACGTGTCGCTATGCAGATTTCCAAATCGCGCGCATGCGTGAACCATGCATGCGCGTCGATGCTCGCTGGTTATCTCCTTAGTTTCTTGTGTTCCTTCCATTTTTGCAAGCTTTCTCTCCATCCTCTAAGCCATTCCTGCCCTATAAAGCCTGAAACACTTAACACACGGATCACGACATCGAATGGTATAAAGGAGAATTAAAATACACAAACTAAAGGCTTAGGAAGCAAGTTTTCAACCATAGAACAAAATTAGGAGGAATTGTAAAATCATGCAATTTATATGAATAAGTATGCAAAGACTTGATAAAATCACTCAATTGAGCACAAGATAAACCATGAAATAGTGGTTTATCAAACTTCCCACACTTAAACATTAGCATGTCCTCATGCTAAGCTCAAGGAGATCAGAAGAATAAATAGGGAAAAGTAAGACTCATAAAATGCAACCTATATATGAATGCAACTATATGCTAAGATGGTTCTGTATACTTGGTTAAAAGTAAATAAGTTCTTTAAGACAAACATAAATTAGATATCACTAATTAAAATCATATAGTAAAGAAAAGTAGACTTGTAAGAAGACAGCTCATAAAAACAGGGAACATAAAATTAAGCATTAAACCCTCACTGATAGTGTATATACACTTTAATCTCTCAAGTGTATAGGGTAGTCCACTCTAGTCTTCTCTAGTCATGATTTCTAAACTTTGTTCTTCACCTAACCAATCAACAAATATTTCATGTACCAATGCAAACATCATGAGGTCTTTTCAAGGTTGTAATGGGGCTAAGGTAAATGTGAGGGTATATATATGGCTAAGTGAGCTATAAATTGAATCCATGACTAACCTAAGCTCTCACTTATACACACACTCTATATACTTCTTAAATCATACCTAGCTACCCAAAATTTCTATTTTTGCATCTCATACTCATGCATCAACTTTTCTTTAATTTTATCACATATGCATTGATCTTTTATTAAACTTAACATCGGGGTAATTTTGTCCCCTTATTTATTTATTTATTTATTGAATATTTTTGGGTTTTTTTTATTAAAAATATAAACTAAACATAATATATCAATGCACATGGATTTTTTTAATTTTTCTGGTCTCACATGAGTAGGTACCCAAATTCCTAATATTTTATCATAACACACTCCCTATTAACCCATGTTCCCACAGTTTCCCCACACTTAGTTGATACACAATCTCTATCTTAAGCTAACTAAAGTTTCAATTGGGGTGATTACTTGTTTTTCTGCTTAAGGCTAGTGATGTGGTAAAATATAAAACAAATGGGGATTAAAAGGCTCAAGGTGGCTTGGTGCGCAGAAATTGTGATTACACTTTAATTATGTAAAATTCATCGCTCTTTCTTTCCCTGGTAATGGCGCCAAAAACATGATGCCAATACCATGGTTCACAACTTCGCACAACTAACCATCAAGTGCACTGAGTCGTCCAAGTAATACCTTACGTGAGTAAGGGTAGAATCCCACGGAGATTGTTGGTATGAAGCAAGCTATGGTCACCTTGTAAATCTCAGTCAGGCAGATATAAAATAGTGATGGAGTTTTCGAAATTAAATAATAAAAGAGGGATAGAAATACTTATGTAATTCATTGGTGAGAATTTCAGATAAGCGAATAGAGATGCTTTCGTTCCTCTGAACCTCTGCTTTCCTGCTATCTTCATCCAATCAGTCTTACTCCTTTCCATGGCTGGCTTTATGTGATACATCACCATTGTCAATGGCTACTTTCAGTCTTCTCTCGGGAAAATGATCCAAATGCCCTGTCACGGCACGGCTAATCGTCTAGAGGCATCACCCTTGTCAATGGTTTCATCTTATCCTCTCAGTGAAAATGGTCAACGCACCCTGTCACGGCACGGCTATTCATCTGTCGGTTCTCGATAATGCTGGAATAGGATTTACTATCCTTTTGCGTCTGTCACTACGCCCGACAATCACGAGTTTGAAGCTCGTCACAGTCATTCAATCATTGAATCCTACTCGGAGTACCACAGACAAGGTTTAGACCTTCCGGATTCTCTTGAATGCCGCCATCATTCTAGCTTACACCACGAAGATTCCGATTAAGAGATCTAAGAGATACTCATTCAATTCGAATGTAGAACAGAAGTGGTTGTCAGGCACGCGTTCATAGGGAATGATGATGATTGTCACGTTCATCACATTCAGGTTGAAGTGCGAATGAATATCTTAGAAGCGAAATAAGAAGAATTGAATAGAAAACAGTAGTACTTTGCATTAATCTTTGAGGAACAGCAGAGCTCCACACCTTAATCTATAGAGTGCAGAAACTCTACCGTTGAAAATACATAAGTGAATGATCCAGGCATGGCCGAATGGCCAGCCCCTCTAATCTAAGAACCAGGCATCCAAAGATGATCCTAAGATCCTAAGATGATCAAAAGATGTCTAATACAATAGTAAAAGGTCCTATTTATAATAAACTAGCTACTAGGGTTTACAAAAGTAAGTAATTGATGCATAAATCCACTTCCGGGGCCCACTTGGTGTGTGCTAGGGCTGAGCTTTAACTTTCCACGTGCAGAGGCCATTTGTAAAGTTGAACGCCAAGTTTTGATCCATTTCTGGCATTCAACTCTGGTTTTTGATCCCTTTCTGGCGCTGAACTCCAGAATTAGGCAGAGAGCTGGCGTTGAACGCCAGTTTGCGTCGTCTAAACTTGGGCAAAGTATGGACTATTATATATTGCTAGAAAGCCCTGGATGTCTACTTTCCAACGCAATTGGAAGCGTGCCATTTTGA
>NC_029794.2:105216952-105217503 GCF_000816755.2 Arachis ipaensis | reverse complement strand
GCTATTTTATGAGTCTTGGCTGTGGCCCTAAGCACTTTGTTTTCCAGTATTACCACCGGATACATAAATGCCGCAGACACATAATTGGGTGAACCTTTTTAGATTGTGACTCAACTTTGCTAAAGTCCCCAATTAGAGGTGTCCAGGGTTCTTAAGCACACTCTTTTTTTTTGCTTTGGACCTTGACTTTAACCGCTCAGTCTCAAGTTTTCACTTGACATCTACACGCCATAAGCACATGGCTAGGGACAGCTTGGTTTAGCCGCTTAGACCAGGATTTTATTCCTTTAGGCCCCTCCTATCCACTGATGCTCAAAGCCTTGGGATCCTTTTTATTTACCCTTGCCTTTTGGTTTTAAGGGTTATTGACTTTTTGCTCTTGCCTCTTGGTTTTAAGAGCTTTTGGCTTTTTCTACTTGCTTTTTCTTTTTCTTTCTAATTTTTTTTCGCCTATAATTTTTTTTTCTGCAAGCTTTGTTCTTTGCTGCTTTTTCTTGCTTCAAGAATCATTTTTATGATTTTTCAGATTATCAAATAACATGTCTCCTAGT
>NC_029794.2:105215615-105216884 GCF_000816755.2 Arachis ipaensis | reverse complement strand
CAAAAAGCTTATGCTTTTACCACACCAAACTTAGAATGTTGCTCGCCCCCGAGCAAAAGAAGAAAGAATAGAAGAAGAAGAAGAAGATATGGAGGAGATGGATGGATGTGTGTATTCGGCCATATGGGTGGGATTGGGTGGGAGAGAGATGTTGAATTTTGAAGGTAGTGAGTGTATGGATGTAAGTGGTAAATGGAAAACAGAAGGGATGATCATGAATGGAAAGAGAGATGATGAGGTAGGTGGGGATCCTGTGGGGTCCACAGATCCTGAGATGATCCTGTGGGGTCCACAGATCCTGAGATGATCCTGTGGGGTCCACAGATCCGGAGGTGTCAAGGATTTACATCCCTGCACCCATTAGGCATGTAAAATGCCCTTGCACACAACTCTGGGCATTCAGCGCCAGGTTGGTGCCCATTTTGGGCGTTCAACGCCCATTTGTTGGCCATTTCTGGCGTTGAACGCCAGAACCATGCTTGTTCTGGGCGTTCAGTGCCCAGACACTGCCCATTTTGGGCGTTCAGCGCCAGAACCATGCTCTGTTCTGGCGTTGAACGCCAGACAGGTGCTTCCTCCAGGGTGTGATTTTTCTTCTGCTATTTTTGATTCCGTTTTCAATTTTTCTATTTATTTTGTGACTCCACATGATCATGAACCTAAGAAAACATGAAAAATAAAAATAGAATTAGATAAATAAACATTGGGTTGCCTCCCAACAAGCACTTCTTTAATGTCAATAGCTTGACTGTGGGCTCTCATGGAGCCTCACAGATGTTCAGAGCATTGTTGAGACTCTCCAACACCAAACTTAGAGTTTGGATATGGGAGTTCAACACCAAACTTAGAGTTTGGTTGTGGCCTCCCAACACCAAACTTAGAGTTTGATTGTGGGGGCTTTGGTTGACTCTGCTTTGAGAGAAGCTTTTTATGCTTCCTCTCCATGGATGCAGAGAGAGATCCTTGAGTTGTAAACACAAGGTTGTCCTCATTTACTTGAAGGATCAATTCTCCTCTGTCTACATCAATCACAGCTCTTGCTGTGGCTAGGAAAGGTCTTCCTAGGATGATGGATTCATCCTCTTCCTTTCCAGTATCCAGGACTATGAAATCAGCAGGGATGTAAATGCCTTCAACCTTTACTAACACGTCCTCTACTAGTCCATAAGCCTGTTTTCTTGAAGTATCTGCCATCTCTAATGAGATTCTAGCAGCTTGCACCCCATAGATTCCCAGTTTCTCTATTACAGAGAGAGGCATGAGGTTTAT
>NC_029794.2:105195702-105215539 GCF_000816755.2 Arachis ipaensis | reverse complement strand
ACCTCTGCTATTGCAGGGTTTTCAGGATCATAAGCTTCTTCTTCATAAGAAGCCTCTTGAGTACTGTTGGATGCAACTTGCACTCCATTCAGACTTGAGAGATCATATTGACTTGCTGAGTCAA
This sequence comes from Arachis ipaensis, assembly GCF_000816755.2. Classification (NCBI taxonomy): domain Eukaryota; kingdom Viridiplantae; phylum Streptophyta; class Magnoliopsida; order Fabales; family Fabaceae; genus Arachis; species Arachis ipaensis. The sequence continues at coordinate 105,215,415 of NC_029794.2, read as the reverse complement.
TATTTTGTTCTGAGCCAATATGGCATTCAGAGCATCAATTTCAAGAACTCCCTTCTTCATAGGCGTCCCATTATTCACAGGATTCCTTTCAGAAGTGTACATGAACTAGTTATTAGCAACCATGTCAATGAGTTCTTGAGCTTCTGCAGGCGTTTTCTTTAGGTGAATGGATTCACCTACAGAGGTATCCAATGACATCTTAGATAACTCAGACAGACCATCATAGAATATATCCAGGATGGTCCATTCTGAAAGCATGTCAGAATGACACTTTTTGGTCAGTCCTTTGTATCTTTCCCAAGCTTCATAGAGGGATTCACCTTCTTTCTATCTGAAGGTTTGAACATCCACTCTAAGCTTGCTCAGCTTTTGAGGAGATCTGCCATCTCCTTTACTTGTTCGAAATTTTCAATCAAGTTGTCTCTGGATTGTTGTAATTTAGCTTCTCTTAATTTCCTCTTCAGAGTCTTTTCAGGTTCTGGATCAGCTTCAACAAGAATACCTTTTTCTCTGTCCCTGCTCATAAGAAAGAGGAGAGAAAAAGAAAAGAAGAGGAATCCTCTATGTCACAGTAAAGAGGTTCCTTATTGTTAGTAGAAGAGAAGAAGGAGAGAAAAATCTGAACTCAGAAAGAGAAAGAGGGTTCGGATTTTTGGTGATGTGAGGAAGAGATGTTAGTAGATGAATAAATAAATAGAAGGAGATGAGAGAGAAGAAAATTTTCAAAAATAATTTTTGAAAAGGAGTTAGTGATTTTCGAAAATGGTTTTTGAAAAATGTTAATAGTTTTTTTTTTTTTAAAATTCAAATAAAAAATAATAAAATGATTAGTTTAATTAAAAAGAAATTTTGAAAAGGGGGGAGATATTTTCAAAAATTAGAGAGAGAGAGTTAGTTAGGTAGTTTTGAAAAAGATAAGAAACAAACAAAAAGTTAGTTAGTTAGTTGAAACAAATTTTGAAAATCAATTTTGAAAAGATAAGAAGTTAGGAAGTTAGAAAAGATATTTTGAAATCAAATTTTTGAAAAAGATATGATGAGAAATTAGTTTTTGAAAAAGATTTGAATTTTTAAAATCACAATTAATGACTTGATTCACAAGAAATCACAAGATATGATTCTAGAACTTAAAGTTTGAATCTTTCTTAACAAGTAAGTAACAAACTTGAAATTTTTGAATCAAAACATTAATTGTTATTGTTATTTTCGAAAATTTGGTATAAAAATAAAAAAAGGATTTTTGAAAAATATTTTTAGAATTTTTAAAAATAACTAAGAAAAATGAAAAAGATGTTATTTTTGAAAAAGATTTTGAAAAAGATAAGATTTTTAAATTGAAAATTTGATTTGACTCCTAAAAACAACTAGATTTTTAAAAATTTTGAAAAAGTCAAATCTAATTTTCGAAATTATGAGAGAAAAGAGGGAAAGATATTTTTTGATTTTTGAATTTTTATGATGAGAGAGAAAATCAAGAAAAATGATGCAATGCATGAAAGTTATGGATCAAAACAATGAATCTATGCAAGAATGCTATGAATGTCAAGATGAACACCAAGAACACTATGAATGTCATGATGAACATCAAGAACATATTTTTGAAAAATTTTTAATGCAAATAAAACATGCAAGACACCAAACTTAGAATTCTTTAATGCTTAGGCACTAAGAATTCAAGAATGCATATGAAAAACAAGAAAAGACACAAAACATGCAAATGCAAAGATCAAACAAGAAGACTTACCAAGAACAACTTGAAGATCATGAAGAACACTATGAATGCATGAATTTTTTCGAAAAATGCAAGATGCACATGCAATTGACACCAAACTTATAACATGACTCAAGACTCAAACAAGAAACACAAAATATTTTTGATTTTTTTTATTTTCTAATTTTTTTTTGTATTTTTTTTGTTTTTGAAAATTATTATGAAAAAGAAAAGTAAGGATTCCAAAATTTTTAATATGAATTCCAGGAATCTTGCATTCTTAGTCTAAAGCTTCAGTCCAGGAATTAGACATGGCTCACTAGCCAGCCAAGATTTCAATGAAAGCTCCGGTCCAAAACACTAGACATGGCTCAATGGCCAGCCAAGCTTCAGCATGTAAATCAGGAACAGCAGCAGGTGGATTAACAACAACTAGCTTGCTCTTGATAACAAATTGCAAGCCTCAGTCCAAAAGAATTTAGACATAGCTTTACAGCCAGCCAGGCTTCACATGCTTCATGAAACACTAGAATTCATTCTTTAAAAATTTTGAATAAATTTTTTTTTTTCGAAAACAGGTGAGAAAATTTTGAAATATTTTTGAAAAATTTTTGAAAAGAAAACAAAAAGAAAATTACCTAATCTGAGCAACAAGATGAACCGTCAGTTGTCCAAACTCGAACAATCCCCGGCAACGGCGCCAAAAACTTGTGCGCAGAAATTGTGATTACACTTTCATTATGTAAAATTCATCGCTCTTTCTTTCCCTGGTAATGGCGCCAAAAATATGATGCCAATACCATGGTTCACAACTTCGCACAACTAACCAGCAAGTGCACTGGGTCGTCCAAGTAATACCTTACGTGAGTAAGGGTCGAATCCCACGGAGATTGTTGGTATGAAGCAAGCTATGGTCACCTTGTAAATCTCAGTCAGATGGATATAAAATAGTGATGGAGTTTTCGAAATTAAATAATAAAAGAGGGATAGAAATACTTATGTAATTCATTGGTGAGAATTTCAGATAAGCGAATAGAGATGCTTTCGTTCCTCTGAACCTCTGCTTTCCTGCTATCTTCATCCAATCAGTCTTATTCCTTTCCATGGCTGGCTTTATGTGATACATCACCATTGTCAATGGCTACTTTCGGTCTTTTCTCGGGAAAATGATCCAAATGCCCTGTCACGGCACAGCTATTCATCTGTCAGTTTTCGATCATGCTGGAATAGGATTTACTATCCTTTTGCGTCTGTCACTACGCCCGGCAATCACGAGTTTGAAGCTCGTCACAGTCATTCAATCATTGAATCCTACTCGGAATACCACAGACAAGGTTTAGACCTTCCGGATTCTCTTGAATGCCGCCATCATTCTAGCTTACACCACGAAGATTCCGATTAAGAGATCTAAGAGATACTCATTCAATTCGAATGTAAAACGGAAGTGGTTGTCAGGCACGCGTTCATAGGGAATGATGATGATTGTCACGTTCATCACATTCAGGTTGAAGTACGAATGAATATCTTAGAAGTGAAATAAGAAGAATTGAATAGAAAACAGTAGTACTTTGCATTAATCTTTGAGGAACAGCAGAGCTCCACACCTTAATCTATGGAGTGCAGAAACTCTACCGTTGAAAATACATAAGTGAATGATCCAGGCATTGCCGAATGGCCAGCCCCTCTGATCTAAGAACCAGGCGTCCAAAGATGATCCTAAGATCCTAAGATGATCAAAAGATGTCTAATACAATAGTAAAAGGTCCTATTTATAATAAACTAGCTACTAGGGTTTACAGAAGTAAGTAATTGATGCATAAATCCACTTCCGGGGCCCACTTGGTGTGTGCTTGGGCTGAGCTTTAACTTTCCACGTGCAGAGGCCATTTGTAGAGTTGAACGCCAGGTTTTGATCCATTTCTGGCGTTCAACTCTGGTTTTTGATCCCTTTCTAGCGCTGAACTCCAGAATTGGGCAGAGAGCTGGCGTTGAACGCCAGTTTGCGTCGTCTAAACTTGAGCAAAGTATGGTTATACATTGCTGGAAATCCCTGGATGTCTACTTTCCAACGCAATTGGAAGCGTGCCATTTTGAGTTCTGTAGCTCCAGAAAATCCACTTTGAGTGCAGGAAGGTCAGAATCCAACAGCATCAACAGTCCTTCTTCAACCTCTGAATCTGATTTTTGCTCAAGTCCCTCAATTTCAGCCAGAAAATACCTGAAATCACAGAAAAACACACAAACTCATAGTAAAGTCCAGAAATGTGAATTTAACATAAAAACTAAAGAAAACATCCCTAAAAGTAACTAGATCCTACTAAAAACATACTAAAAACAATGCCAAAAAGCGTATAAATTATCCGCTCATTATGGCTAACAAAGGTAATTGAAAAGGTAGGCTATTTGGGATAAGTGAGTTAATAACAAATGATGGCCTCAATCATATGCATGCATATAAATACATTAAACATTGGACATATAGAGTGGAACAAAATAAAAATTACAATCATAGAGAAGAAAACACACAAGAATAAAATGTTATGGTTAAATAGTGTAACCATGTAATTAAGCTCAAATCTCATAGGTTGTGTGTTCTTAGCTATAATTCATGTTCCAATTTATAGTCTTCAAACAAGTTTAACACAAATTTTTTAATTTAAATTAGTGAAATATTATAAAATAGAGTCTTAGAAAGAAATTTATTACTTTAACCAAGCAAACATACATGCAAACAATTATTATCATGCAATCTATTCTATCTAACAAAAGAAAAACTAAAATGTTGGTGTTAAGAGAAAGAGATTACCTCCGGAAGTTAGGTATTGACCGACCTCCCCACATTTAAAGCTTGGCACCGTCCTCGGTGCCCTCAGTCAGGAACAAAGGGGGGCTGGTAATAGCATCTCCACAGTCGGGGTCGTCATGGCTCCCGGTGCTGGTAGGTGAGGTGGAGTCCGGAGTGTCTGGTTCTTCTTCAGGTGGGTGGTTGCCAACAATCAACTCCTTGAGGTTTATAAATTGGCGCTTGTTACGGCGCTCTATTCTCTTTGCCTACCGGTCAAGCCGGTCCAATCTCTGAAGTATCTGAAGGAGCAGCTGACTTGTTGAAGGTGCTTGTGATGTGGAAGGAGAAGGAATATCTCCATCCAGGTCTGCAATTTGGCTGGTAGTGGCTGCTTGGGGTCTGATGTACTTCCCGTTGGGGACATACTGATCGTCCTGCAGAAGTATGGTCTTGGTGTCTTATGGTCTTGGTGTCTCCAGCTCTGTAAGAGACTCCGGCTGTCGAGACTAGATCCAAAACCAAGGCGGGAAACGGTAGGTTGCCCGTAATCTGTACGTGTCCCATGGTATGCCGAAGGTGTCTTGGTAAGTTGAGAGGCTGGTCTGTAAGGATACACCAGAGGAGAATAGCCATGTCTGCAGTGAAGGAGGACTCGTCAGTGCTCAGAAAGACGTAGTGGGACATAATCTGTGCCCTCACTCGAGCCTCCAAGGTAAGTGCTAAAGCCAATATGCCCTTAGGTCGGGATTGATGGTAACCATATATCCATCTGCTGCCAGGTTGTGCTATAACTCTGAGGACGGTGTCCCAGTCAAATTAGTATGTCTGGCGCTTGAAAAAGGCTTCTTGGTATGCGTCCAATCCTTCAGGAGCAGGGGGGAGATCTAAAGCTCGCTGAATGGCCCCTTCAGTTTTGGGGACTTGCTTCTGACGAACATAGACAGACTGCAGGGTTGGCATGTGAAAATTGGAGTAGAATTCAACTACCCATGAAAGGTTAACATGCCGAGGCTACCTCCGTAAGAATCCCCATTGTCTGTGCTAAATGCGGGGCTCAACAAACTCAACAATGTGGGTAGGGAGGATGAGTAGGTGCTCATTATTGTAGTTTCGCTCAGCCAGGATGGGGAACATCTGCTCACAGTAGCGGTTAGTGAACTGCGCAGTGTCCCTTGCTGGAGAGGCTTTCTCGGTTTCATCGACCTTGATGATCCTCTTGACTCGCTTTGTTGAGGACTTTACTGATGTTGAAGATGGTTCTGCAGCTAGCGCTCTTTTTGTTCCTCTCCTTGCCGGTAGTTTGGGAGCAGCTTTCTCTTTACCCTTCTTGATGGCCATCCTGAAAAGTGAAAAGGAAAGTAACATGTAAAGCCAAGGGTTAAAGCAAGGAGGAGGATAGTACAAGTGATAATCAATGCCAAGGTAAAGAAGGATGTCGTTAACACATGGTCGCGACTACATGTGATCAGTTCATCAATGGAAATATAGCAAGTGCATATTATGGCAAGTAGATGCAAGATGTTTATTAGCATGCCGACAAAGGCATGAGTAGCACAGATCAAGCATCAATAGCTAAAATGTATTATCACTCGTAACAAACTAACAATCACGTTTATATTGACAATTATATTCAATTAATAAAATATTGAAAGGGTTTTATGAAAAATAGGCATTAGAGTAGAAGGATAGAATAATTAAAAATGCACAATACCATACGGACTTTTTCACAAATACTTAGTATGCATGGTAAATATATTATTGAAAGTATTAAATTTGAACATGCAAGCAACCCAAAAATAATTAGTGATAATTGTCAAATAACTCCTTAATAATCCATAAGCAATTATGGAAGAAAATAATCACTCAATTAGATTTCTAACACCAAGTAAAATAATGCAAAAAAATAAATAAATCATAAGAAGAGAAGAAAGAAAGAACCTTGAGAAGGAAGTGATAAAGAGAGGTAATGGAGAATGTGAGGTGAAGAAAATATGATAGAAGGGGGAAGAAAAAGAAAAGAGTAAAGAAAGAAAAAGGAGAAAAAGAATGGAGAATAAAGAAGAAAGAAGAGAAAGAAAGAAGAAAGAAGAAAGAAGAAAGAAGAAAGAAATTAGGATTGGAAAAAAAAGATAAGAAAAGTGACGGCACAGGGATCTGGTGGTGTTGCGCGAGTGACGCGCACGCGTACTCCACGCGTATGCGTGGATCGCGCAAATGGGGAGGCGACGCGTAGGCGTCGGTCATGCGTACGCGTGACCGTGTTTGTGCTACTCGCGCGAAGGCAGCTTTGCGCACGCACAACTCTCTGTTCGTTTTGGGGTGTGTTCCAAAATGGCATACGATGCGTGCGCGTCATTGACGCGTACGCGTGAGTGTTCACAATTTGAAAATGACGCGCACGCGTCAGGAACGTGTACGCGTGAGTGACTTAGTGCCTTGGGCACAGCTTCAGCACCAGGCCATCACAACTTTCAGCCTGACACCTTTTTACGTCGATTTTCCTAGGTCACGCGTGCACGTCATTGACACGTACGCGTGAGGTGCCAAATATTCAAATGACGCGCACGCGTGAGGGATGCGTGCGCGTAGTGATGCTTGTGCGATTGGCACACTTTCTGCATTGCTCCCACGTAACTTTCTGCTACTTTCATTTTTATGCAATATGCAGATGTAAATGTAGACTATATACAGAAATCATGAGAAGAGTCACTAAATGAAACTAAGAAGAGAGAAAAGAACGATCATACCATGGTGGGTTGTCTCCCACCTAGCACTTTGCTTTAACGTCCTTAAGTTGGACGGTCCACAAGCTCAATCTGCTTCTGTTGGTGGATCTTCCAATAGGAAGATCTCCAACTCCTTGTTTTTCTTCATCTTCTCACCATGATATAGCTTTAAGCGATGTCCATTAACCTTGATGAATTTGGAGCTTGAAGGGTGACTCAGGTGAAAGACTCCGTATGGCTCTGCCTTCTCTACTCTGTAGGGACCTTCCCATCTGGATCTCAGCTTGCCTGGCATGAGTCTCAACCTCGAGTTATAAAGGAGAACCAGATCTCCAGGTCTAAACTCTCTTCTCTTGATGTGCTTGTCATGCACAGCCTTCATCTTCTCGTTGTATAATCTAGAGTTGTCATAAGCTTCGAGTCGAAGGGTCTCCAGTTTTGCTAGTTGCAGCTTCCTTTCAGCACCAGCTTTCTCAAATCTCATGTTGATTTCATTTACCACCCAGAATGCCTTCTGTTCTACCTCCACTGGGAGGTGACAGACCTTTCCATAAACTAAGCGGAAGGGGCTCATCCCAATAGGTGTCTTGTATGCTGTCTGGTATGCCCAAAGTGCATCTTGTAACCTGGTGCTCCAGTCCTTCCTATGAGGCTTGACTATCTTCTACAGGATACGCTTTATCTCTCTATTAGACACCTCTGCTTGTCCATTAGTCTGGGGATGGTAAGATGTTGCTACCTTGTGAATAGCGCCATGCTTCTTCAGTAGAGCGGTTAATCTCCTGTTACAAAAGTGGGTGCCTTGATCACTCACGATTGCTCGTGGTGATCCAAAGCGACAGATAATATAGTTTCTAACAAAAGAGACAACAGTGTTAGCATTATCAGTATGGGTAGAAATTGCTTCCACCCATTTAGAAACATAATCTACAGCTAACATTATATAAAGGTAACCACTAGAGTTTGGAAATGGATCCATGAAGTCAATGCCCCAAACGTCAAAAATCTCACAGAATAGCATAATCTGCTGGAGCATCTCATCCCTCTTGGATATATTCCCAAACCTTTGGCATGGGGGACAAGATTTTTACAGAAGGCAGTAGCATCTTTAAAAAGAGTAGGCCACCAGAATACACAGTCTAAAATTTTTCTAGCTGTTCTTTGAGGGCCAAAATGTCCTCCACTCTCAGAAGAGTGGCAGGCCTCTAAAATGGACTGGAATTCTGATTGAGGCACACACTTTCTAATTATCTGGTCAGCACCATACCTCCATAAATATGGGTCATCCCATATATAATATTTGGACTCGCTTTTCAGCTTGTCCTTCTGATGCTTAGTAAAATTGGGAGGGAAGGTATGACTAACTAGATAATTAGCTACAGGTGCATACCAAGGAACTACTTCAGATACTGCATGCAGGCTATCAAATGGAAAAGCATTATTGATAGGAGTAGAGTTATCCTTAATGTGCTCAAGGCGACTCAAGTGGTCCGCCACTAAATTCTGAGAACCATTCCTATCCTTAATTTCTAAATCCAATTCTTGCAGCAACAGTATCCAATGTATTAGCCTTGGCTTGGACTCCTTTTTAGCTAATAAATATTTTAGAGCTGCATGGTCTGAGTACACTACCACCTTAGTACCAAGTAAGGAGGCTCAGAATTTATCCAGAGCAAAAACAATAGCCAGAAGCTCTTTTTCAGTGGTAGTGTGATTAGACTGAGCAGCGTCTAAGGTCTTTGAAGCATATGCAATTACAAAAGGATCCTTACCTGCACGCTGGGCCAGCGCCGCTCCTATAGCATGGTTGGATGCATCACACATAATCTCAAAGGGCTGGCTCCAGTCTGGTCCTCTCACAATTGGAGCTTGAGTCAAGGCGATCTTCAGCTTATCAAACGCTTCCATACAATCCTCACTCAGCTCGAACTCAACATCCTTCTACAGCAGTCTGGATAAAGGTAATGCTACCTTACTGAAGTCCTTGATGAATCTCCGGTAGAAACCTGCATGGCCAAGGAATGAACGGATTTCCCTCACAGAGGAGGGGTAAGGTAAACTAGAAATAACATCTACCTTTGCTGGATCTACAGAAATACCAGTATTAGAGACAACATGTCCTAGAACAATACCTTGTTTGACCATAAAATGACACTTTTCAAAATTCAAAACAAGGTTTAAACTAACACACCTGTCTAATACTCTAGATAAACTATCCAAGCAAAGGCTAAAGGAATCACCGTATACGCTAAAATCATCCATAAAAACTTCCATACAACTCTCAATAAGATCAGAGAAAAGACTCATCATGCACCTTTGAAAAGTAGCTGGTGCATTACATAAGCCAAAAGGCATTCTCTTATAAGCATATGTTCCAAAGGGACATGTGAAAGTAGTCTTTTCCTGATCTTCAGGAGCTATATGAATCTGAAAATAGTCTGTGTAACCATCTAAAAAGCAGTAATGCAATTTACCTGACAGGCGATCCAGCATTTGATCAATGAATGGAAGGGGGTAGTAATCCTTACGAGTGGTCTGGTTGAGGCGCCTATAATCAATGCACACCCTCTAGGAATTCTGCACTCTAGTTGCTATGAGCTCTCTATGCTCATTCTTCACGGTAGTGACTCCAGACTTCTTGGGCACTACTTGTACGGGGCTGACCCATTCACTATTTGAGATGGGGTAGATGATATCTACCTCAAGTAATCTGGTCACTTCCTTCTTGACAACTTCCAAGATGCTGGGGTTCAATCTCCTTTGGGGTTGATGGACAGGCCTTGCTCCCTCTTCTAAAAATATCCTTGACGTTAGGATTTTTGCTAGTAAAGAATTTTGTAAAAATAGTTGCGTTGTAGATATAGTTTCTAAACCAACAGAAATCCCTTCGTACAAATGTTTTGGTTGTCACAAGTAACAAACCCCTTAAAATTGATAACCGAAGTATTTAAACCTCGGGTCGTTTTCTCAAGGAACTGCAGGGAAGTATGTTCTTATTATTGGTTATGGAGATTGTAAATCGGGGTTTTGAAGATAAGGAACAAGTAATTTAAATTGCAATTAAAATAAGTAAATGACTGTAAAATAAATAAATAACTGTAAAATAAACTTTTGGCGAGGTATGAGAAATTAGGAGTCCTATCCTAGTTATCCTTATCAATGATGATGAAGATTGAATCTTAATTCCACTTATTTAGCCTGTACTTAAAGTAAAGAAAAGTCAAGTGACTAATTAGTTTGATCTTCAAATCCTAGTTAATCCCTAATGAAAGATTGGGATTATTGAAGTTCAATTCAATTAGCAAAGATAATAATTATCGATCACGTTGAGTTTGATAACTCCTGAGTTACTGATTTCTTAACCAAGACCAAAAGGGGAAAAATAAATCTACTGGAATAAAAATGTCTTCAGATTGGAAGTAACAGTAATATAAATAAAAGAAAGAAATAATAAACTGAAATACCTCAAATAACATTAATTCAAAGAATAATCTATAACATAAAAGAATTCATAAATTAAATTGAAAAAATAAATAAAAAGGAATGTTGAACCTGATAAAAAGATAATCCTAAAAGCAAAAGAAATCCTAATTCCAAATCCTAAAAGAGAGAGGAGAGAACCTCTCCCTCAAAACTACATCTAATTCATGAATACTAACTAATTGGAGACTCTCTTCCGAATGGATACATTTTCCCACTTCATAACCTCTGATCTGTGCCTTCTGGACTTGGATTTGGGCCAAAAAGGGCTTCAGAAATCATTGGGGGTGTTTTCTGTAATTTCTGGTGCGTGGCCTCTGTCACGCGTCCGCGTGGGTCACGCAATCGCGTCGTCTGGAGTTTTCCTTGTCACGCAGTTGCTTCAGTCATGCGTCCGCGTCAATCATGCGGTCGCGTCACTGCCATTTCGCGCTGGCATGCGGCCGCGTCGTCCATGCGATCGCGTCGCTGCCAGTTTCTTCAAAAACTCAGTTTTATGCTTTCCTTCCAATTTTGTATGTTTCTTTTCCATCCTTTAAGTCATTCCTGCCTTAGAAGATCTAAAATTACTCAACACACGAATCACGGCATCGAATGGAAATAAAAGGTAATCAAAATAATTATTTTTAAGCATAGGAAACATGTTTTTCACATACATCACATAATAAGGAAGGGAAAGTAAAACCATGCAATTAATATGAATACGTGGGTGAAGGATTGAATAAATCACTCAATTTGAGCACAAAATATATCATAAAATATGGGTTTATCAACCTCCCCACACTTAAACAATAGCATGTCCTCATGCTAAATCCAAGATAAAGAGTAAGGTAAGGTTGAAGTGGTGGAATCTCATGCAATGCAATCTATTCTAAATGCAACTACCTAAATGCATCATGCAATTCTAATTATTTTTATTCACTTGTATATAAAGCTTACATGTAGTTGAATTAATTCACATTTCTCAAGGAATCATATATATAGCCAGACCTTAGATAATGATAAAGCACTTTTACAATTGAGATGGGAAAGAAAAATATTTTATAAACTTGCAAGACAATTAATAATTCAAGCAGAGATATATGTTAATGAGCTATTGAACCCTCACTGGATTTTGTGTTTATTCTCTAGTCACTCAGTGTTTATTGGGTTAATCATTCTATTCTTCTTTTTATCCTTACTTTCTATAACTTTGTTCTTCATCTAACCAATCAACAATTATAGAATATAGGCATACAAAAGTCATGAGGTCTTTAATTAAGGTTGTAATGGGGCCAAGGTAAAGGTAAGGGTATATGTATAAGGCTAAGTGAGCTAATTAAGCGAATCCTTGATTAGTCTAAGATCTCACCTAACATATATATTTTGTAAAACAAAGCTTCTTTACCTATTTTCCATATTTTTTCCACTTATTCTGGTGTTTTGACGCCAGAATTTCTATGCTTACTTGGACCACCAGTTTGGGCCATCAAATCTCAGGCAAAGTATAGACTATCATATATTGATGGAAAGCCTAGGATGTCTACTTTCCAACGCAATTGAGAGCGCGCCAATTGGGCTTCTGTAGCTCCAGAAAATCTACTTCGAGTGCAGGGAGGTCAGAATCCAACAGCATCTGCAGTCCTTTTTCAGCCTCTGAATCAGATTTTTGCTCAGGTCCCTCAATTTCAGCTAGAAAATACCTGAAATCACAGAAAAACACACAAACTCATAGTAAAGTCCAGAAATGTGATTTTTATTTAAAAACTAATAAAAACATAATAAAAACTAACTAAAATATACTAAAAATAATGTCAAAAAGCGTATAAATTATCCGCTCATCAGTCTCCAACAGCATTGGCAAGTTGATTTCCAGCTCCATTCCCTTGAGTTCTTTCTTAACAACTTTCACCTCCTTGCAAGCTTCTTCAACTTCAACCTCTTCCTCTTGGTAGCTTTCTTCCAATTTAATCTCTTCTTTATTGCTTACCAAGGGCATGGGAGGCTGCGCTTCTGCTTCTTTAGTCTCCATATCTTGATCAACCTCTTCCAAGTCTTCAACCATGATATGCCTCGGAGGTTGTACACCCTCTTCAACATCAAATTCAAACGTCTTGGAAGAAGGTTCTATGATTTGAATTTCCCATGGAGGTTTCGCATCTCCTAAATCTTCAACCATTTCTTCCTTTGCAACTATTATAGCTTCCTCCACTTATTCCAGTACAAAGCCATGTTCCTCATTGTCTACCGAAGTTTCTAGTGTCTCCTTCATGCTACGCTTTTCTTTTGATTCTCCACATGCAGCCATGGGAGTACTTTAAGTGCTCAGATGTTGAGAAGCTATTATATTTACTACCTCGGTTAAGGTAGTAGTGAGTTTCAATACACTCCTTTGCATCCTTGCTTGCCCTTTAAGAATACCATGAAGGATGTTATCCATTGGGGATTGGGGTGGATATGAAGGTTCATTATTTTGGAGAAAGGGTTCATAATAGGAAGGTGGTTCTTCTTGATAAGGATATGAAGATGGTGAATATTGAGGTGGTGGTTCTGGGTGTGGTTCATATGGTGGTTGGTGTGATGGAGAGGGATTAGAGTCATATGGGGGTGTTTGGTGGTAAGGGGCTTGTGAGTATGGTGGTCCAAAGCTATTTTGAGGAGGTAGTTCATTGGCATATGATGGAGCTTGCTAGTAACTACAAGGGGGTTGACGTGGCGGAAATTGGCGAGTTAAGAATTATTATAAGATATGCGTTGCAAGTATAGTTCTTAACCAACCAGAAATTCACTTATCAATTTAGAAGGGTTGTCACAAAAATTAAATTTAAAATACTGGGAGTATGAATCCCAGGTCATCTCCCAACGAGTTGCAGAAAAGTGTGCTATTTTGTTAATCAGATATTTTCAAAAAGAGTTTGAGTTGAATAAACAGGAAATTAAATTGGAGAAATTAAGTAATTTAAATAAAAGCCTTGACTGGGAGTAGATTAGTTGGAAGCCCTATTCTTGTTGCAGTACTCTCAAGATTAATTGATAATTGAAGGTTGTTCTATTTAGTTATCCCTTACTAGGTAAGGGAAAGTCAAACAAGTTGGAATGTTGTTTCTATTCACAAGTCCCAATCCGCTTACTTGGAAGGACTAGCGTTAGTGACTAGAGATCAATACAACAATAAACCCAATTACAATTTCTCCTTTGAGCATTCCAACTCAAGGATTCCTTTCAATCAACTCCCCATCAAGTTAGGGAACTACTCGCTCATTGTGAACATGGAATTCATAACATAGAAAAGAGAATTAAAGAAAGACATGATAAATAAAACTCAAAGGAATCAATTAAAAATAAAAGTAACTCTTGTATTAATAAATTCTAAAATAATCCAATAGTAAAATTGAGTAAATTAAAGGATATGGAAGAGTAAAGCCAAGTAAAGAAAATGAACTATAATGACAAAGTCTTGATGAGGTAATAACTCTTCTCAATATCCCAATGCAAAGAGCAATAAAAATAAAAAATCCTATGAACTATGAATGTGTAGAGAGAAAACCTAGAGGAGGAGTAAAACTAGATCTAAAAAACTAAAACTATGTAGAATGAATGTTGTTTTGGTTTATGCATGTCCTCTGGCTCTAGTATGCTTTTCCGGGCCAAAAACTGGGTCAAAACAGGGCCCAAAATCGCCCCCAGCGAATTCTGCAGATTATGCAGATCGCGCATGTCACGCGATCGCGTCATTCATGCAGACGCGTCATGCGGCGTTTTGCTTTGCCACACGGGCGCGTCGTCCACGCCTCCACGTCACTTGTGCTATTCCAATCTGCACGGTCGCGTGATCCATGCGGCCGCGTCACTGTGATTTCCTCTCACATTCCATACTCCTGTATCAACTTTTATTTTAATTTTATCATACATGCATTGATCTTTGAATTCTTAACTTAACGTTGGGGTAATTTTGTCCCCTTATTTATTTATTGAATATTTTTTTTAATATAAGCATAAAAATAAACATAGCTTATCAATGCACATAGATTTTTAATTCTTATAGTTTCACATGAGTAGGTATCCAAATTTCCATTATATTATCATGACACATTCCCTTATTATCTTTTGTTCCCACAATTTTCCATACTTAATTAGCACACACAATTCTATCTTAAGCTAACCAAAGATTCAGTCTGGGGTATATAATTATTTTTCCGCTTAAGGCTAGTAATGTGGTAAAATATAGAACAAATGGGATATAAAGGCTCAAAGTGGCTAACAAAAGTAATTGAAAGAGTAGGCTTAATTTGGATAAGTGAGCTAAACAATTAATGGCCTCAATTATATGCAAACATATAAATATAATAAACATTGGACATATAGGATGAAACAAAATATAGATTACAATTATAGAGAAGTAAACACATAAGAATAAAATAATTATGGTTAAATAATGTAACCATGCATAAAGGCTCAAATCTCACAGGTTGTGTGTTCTTTAGCTTAAAAATCATGTTCCAAATACAACCTCAAGCAAATTTAACATAAAAATTTTAATTAAAATTAGTGAAATTTTGTTCCAAAAATAGAGTCTTAGAAGAAACTTATTGTCTTTTCAATCAAGTAGAATATGCATGCAACAAATCTATTACTATGCAATTTATCCTATTCTACAAAAGAAAAACTAACTAAATATCCTAATTTATTGGTGTTTAGGGAAGAGAAATTACCTTCGGAAGTCAGGTACTGACCGACCTCCCCACACTTAAGGCTTTGCACCGTCTTCGGTGCCATGCTTGTGGTGTTGAAGAAGGAATATCTTCAATCGGTTCAGTCTGATGGCTTGTAGCGGCTGGTGGAGGTCTGATGTATTTCCCGTTAGGGACATACTGATCATCCCGTGGAAGCATGGCTTTGGTGTCCCTAGCTCTGTAGGAGACTCCGGCTGCTGAGACAAGATCTGAGACCAAGGCGAGAAAAGGTAAGTTGCCCGCAATTTGTACATGTCCCATGGCATTCCGGATGTGTCTCGGTAGGTCAGAGGTTGGTCTGTAAGGATGCACCATAGTAGAACGGCCATGTCCGCAGTGAAGGAGGACTCGTGAGTGCTCGAAAAGACGTAATGGGACATGATCTGTGCCCATACGCGAGCCTCCAAGGTAAGTGCTGAAGCCGATAATCCCTTAGGGCAGGTACGGTGGTATCCGTAGATCCATCTGCTGCCAGGTAGTGCGATAACTCTGAGAACAGCGTCCCAGTCAAATTGGTACATCTGGCGCTTGAGTGCGGCTTCTTGAAAGGCATCCAATCCTTCTGGAATAGGGGGAAGACCTAGAGCTTTTTGAATGGCCTCTTCTGTAATGGGGACTTGCTTCTGACGGACAAAGACAGACTGCAGGGTTGGCAGGTGGAAGTTGGAGTAGAACTCGACTACCCAAGAAAGATTGACCTGCCTCGGCTGTCTCTGTAGGAAAACCCATTGTCTTCGTTCAATTTGCAGCTCAACAAAAGTAGCAATATTGGGCGGGAGGATAAGAAGGTATTCGTTGTTGTAGCTCCGTTCTGCCAGGATAGGGAACATCTGCTCG
Source organism: Arachis ipaensis (assembly GCF_000816755.2). Lineage (NCBI taxonomy): Eukaryota > Viridiplantae > Streptophyta > Magnoliopsida > Fabales > Fabaceae > Arachis > Arachis ipaensis. The sequence goes on along the minus strand of NC_029794.2, from coordinate 105,199,164 downwards.
CAGTAGCGATTGGAAAATCGCGCAGTGTCCTTTGCTGGGAAGGCTCTTTCCTTATCATCAACCTTTATAATCCTCTTAATCCTTTTTATTGAGGGCTTGACTGCAGTTGAAGAAGGCTCTGCCACTAGTGCTCTCTTTGTTCCTCTCCTTGCTGTTGATTTGGGAGTAGCTTTCTCTTTGCCCTTCTTGGTGGCCATTCTGAAAAAGGGAAGAGAAAGTAAATTAAATTCAAAGAGATAGAGCAAGGAAGAGAACGGAAAAGGGTGGTTATGAATGCACAGTAAAAGGTAAATGATGTTATCGCATGGTCATGACTACATGTGAAAAGTCATCAATGGAAAATAGTTAGTGCATGTGATGACAAGTGAATGCAAGGTGTTTATTAGCATGCTGGAAAAGGCATGAGTAGCATAGATCAAGCATCACTCATAACAAACCATCACGTTTGTATTGACAATTAATTTCAATTAATACAATAGTAAAGGAAATTTGTGAAAAGCAAGCATTGAATAGTAGAATAATGTAGAAAAATGCATAATGCCATATGGGCTTTTTCACAAGCACATAGCATGCATGATAATTAAGGTATAGAAAGTATTAAATTAAACATGCAAGCAACCCTTTAAAAAGTAATATATAATTTCCAAACAAATTTACAACAATCCACAAGCATATAATGAGAAATAATGACTCTAATAAATTTCTAACACCAAGTAAAAAGGAAAAAGAAAGAAAAAGAAAATATGGATAATGAAAATAAAAAGAAAAGAAAAGAAGATAACATATAAAAATAAGAAGAAAAATAGAAAAGTAAGGAGGGAAGAAGAAAAGAAAACCTTGTTAATGGGGGTGTGAGAGAGAGAGTAGAAAGTGAGAAAGAAGGAAGAAGAGAGAAAGAAGAATTAAGGAGGGAAAAAGGAAAAATAGGATTTGGGGAAGAGAAAGATAAGATAAGTGGCAAATCAGGGAAGCTGTGCGGTGCAATCGACGCAGTCACGCGACTTGCGCTGATACTGATTGATGCGGTCAAGTCGGTCACGCGGTCGCGTGACCCGTTTTATGCCACTGGCGCGAGGGCAGCCTCGCACTCGCATAACTCGCTGTTCAAAATCATTAATTGTCAAATATTGGGTGATGCGATCGCGTGGGCATGCGATCGTGTAAGTGGTCATGAGAAGGATATGACGCGGTCGCGTCGGTCACGCGGCCACGTGGGAAGGATTGTGCGTTCAGCACCAATCCAGCACCACTCTAGCACAACTTTCGGTCGTGCACCCTTGTCACGTCGAATTCCAGGGCAGGCGGCCGCATGAGTGACGCGGTTGCGTGGGACGTTTTGTGCCATTGGCACGCCTCCAGCCACGCTCTCGCGTGACTCTCTGTTCGTTTTATTAGTCTCTCCCAACACCTGCAATGCGGACGCGTCAATGAGGCGGTCGCGTCGCGTGAAAAATTTTTTTTTTTTAAATTAAAGTATGTAAATGCAGATGCACGAAATGTACTAATAAAGAGAAGAGTTATTGAATAGGAAAACTGAGAATAAAGAAAAGAACGATCATACCATGGTGAGTTGTCTCCCACCTAGCACTTTGTTTTAACGTCCGTAAGTTGGACGCTCCACTAGCTCAGGCTTCGGCTATGTTGGGATCTTCCAAGAGGAAGATCTCGAGCACCTTGTTTTTCTTCAGCTTCTCGCCATGGTACAGCTTCTCGCCATGGTACAGCTTTAAACGATGTCCATTAACTTTGATAAGTTCAGAGCTTGAAGGACGGCTTAGGTGGTAAACTCTGTATGGTTCGGCCTTCTCTACTCTGTATGGACCTTCCCATCTTGATCTCAACTTGCCTGGCATGAGCCTCAGTCGAGATTTGTAAAGGAGGACTAAGTCCCCAAGTTGGAACTCTTTTCTCTTGATGTGCTGATCATGTACAGTCTTCATCTTCTCCTTGTACAGTCTTGAGTTCTCATAAGCTTCTAGGCGAAGGCTTTCCAGTTCTTGCAGTTGCAACTTCCTTTCAGCTCCGGCTTTCTCAATTCCCATGTTGCACTCCTTTACTGCCCAAAAGGCTTTGTGCTCTACTTCAACAGGGAGAAGACAAGCTTTACCATAAACTAAGCGAAAAGGACTCATCCCAATGGGTGTTTTGTATGCTGTTCTGTATGCCCAGAGTGCATCTTGTAGCCTGGTGCTCCAGTCTCTTCTATGAGATTTGACTATCTTCTGCAAGATATGCTTTATCTCTCTGTTTGACACCTCGGCCTGCCCATTAGTCTGAGGGTAGTAGGTTGTTGCAACCTTATGAATTATTCCATGCTTCTTCATTAATCCTGTTAGTCTCCTGTTACAAAAATGGGTGCCTTGATCGCTCACGATTGCTCGTGGTGATCCAAAGCGACAAATAATATGGTTTCTCATAAAGGAAACAACAGTGTTAGCATCATCAATGCAGGTAGGAATTGCTTCCACCCATTTGGAAACGTAATCCACAGCTAACAATATATAAAAATAACCATTAGAATTTGGAAATAGACCCATGAAGTCAATGCCTCAAACATCAAAAATTTCACAAAAAAAGCATAATTTGTTGAGGCATCTCATCCCTCTTGGATATATTACCAAATTTTTGGCATGGGAAACAAGATCTACAAAATTCAGCAGCATCTCTAAAAAGTGTAGGCCACCAGAATCCACAGTCTAAGATTTTTCTAGCTGTTCTTTGAGGGCCAAAATGTCCTCCACTCTCAGATGAGTGACAGGCCTTTAAGATAGACTGGAATTCTGATTGAGGCACACACCGTCTAATTACCTGGTCAGCGCCACATCTCCATAAATATGGGTCATCCCATATATAATATTTAGACTCGCTTTTCAGCTTGTCTCTTTGATGCTTAGAAAAGTTTGGAGGAAAGGTGCGGCTAACTAGATAATTAGCTACAGGTGCATACCAGGGGACTACCTCGGATACTGCTTGCAGGTTATCAAATGGGAAATTATCAGCTATAGGAGTGGGGTCATCTGTAATGTGCTCAAGGCGACTTAAGTGGTCTGCCACTAAATTCTGGTTACCACTCCTATCCTTAATTTCGAAATCAAATTCTTGTAATAGCAGTATCCAATGTATAAGCCTTGGTTTGGACTCCTTTTTAGCTAATAGATACTTTAGAGCTGCGTGGTCTTAGTACACTACTACCTTCGTACCAAGTAAATAGGCTCGGAATTTATCTAGAGCAAAAACAATAGCAAGAAGCTCTTTCTCAGTAGTAGTGTAATTGGACTGTGTGGCATCTAGAGTTTTAGACGCATAAGCAATAACAAAAGGATCCTTACCTTCACGCTGAGCCAATGCTGCTCCTACTGCATGGTTGGAAGCGTCGCACATTATTTCGAATGGCTAGCTCCAGTCTGGTCCTCTCACAATTGGAGCTTGAGTCAGGGCGGTCTTCAGCTTATCAAATGCTTG